>NC_136797.1:24100706-24493206 GCF_951216825.1 Electrona antarctica
CTTCCGATCCAAGCTGCTTCTAATACCTTTATTAACCAACCTGTCCTGGTGTCCTACCCTACCCCGACACCATTGGTCAATGGAACTAAGAGGACCACACCTCTAACCACTGCAGACGTGCTATAGTTAGTTTTATAATATTGTATTGCAATGCTATGCATACTAACTATACCATACAAATTATGAAAACGTTTTATCCATTCAAATAAGTAGCTTCAAATGAACACTCTGGATTTTACAGTGCAGGGGGGTTTGTGGGGAGTATGAAAGAGAGAGAGAGAGGGAGGGAGAGAGAGAGAGTTATATTTTTAGCTCTAGAGCCTCACATCCGTGTATGCTTAATCAAGTGTATATGTGTGTTTGTGTGTGTGTGTGTGTGTGTGTGTGTGTGTGTGTGTGTGTGTGTGTGTGTGTGTGTGTGTGTGTGTGTGTGTGTGTGTGTGTGTGTGTGTGTGTGTGTGTGTGTGTTTGGATTAGTGTCTCCTCTCCACTGTGTGTCTTGCTCAGGGGAAGGTAATATGCTTGACCAAACGAGCCTCTTTGTCACATTCTCCCTTCATAGATGGTCTAAAATGTGCGAGAGAGAGAGAGAGAGAGAGAGAGAAGGAAAGAGTGGATTTGACAGCCTCACAGAGGAAACTAGGGGGGGGGGGGGAGAGAGAGAGAGAGAGAGAGAGAATTGAAGCAGAGAGGATGGAGAGCGAATGAATAAGCAATCTTGCCATTTCTACTTGGGGCACTTGCGTCTTGCTGCGTATTGCTTTGACCACATGCATGTTTCCTCTCTTATGTGCTGTTATCGTTTTTCGCTGATCTTCCCTTCACTCTTTGTTTACCTACTGTAATTGTATTCCCCATTCTCTTTGCTTTTTCTTTCCTTCATTTTTTTCTTTCCTCGTATACCCTTGACTTTGAGTGTCCTTCCCTCACTCTCAGTAGTCAGTACGCTTCTCCCTATGATTTATCTATAATTCCTGTACTGCCTTTACTCATTCCCCCACCTAATCTCTCCTCTGTGTCATTTTCCCCTCCCTATCTTTCTTCAAATGTCCTCTTATTTTAGTCAGTGACCCACTGAACTGTCTTTTCCTTTCCCCATCTACTCACTCTTTACCCCCATGCATGCCTGGAAACATATGCATATGCAAATACACATGCATACACGTGCACTCACACACAGGCATACTAACACAGACAGGGTTAGAGAGAACACATAATACAAGAAGGACTTTACTATGGGCAACTCTGTTAAACATTTCTCCAAGAAGGTAAGGGTCTTCTTCCTGAGGTTATGATCTGATTGTGGTCATCCTGACTCACTTGGATGTTTGTGCATGTTTGTCTAATCACTATCTGTCCCAACTATTTGACTGGTCTTTTCCAACCCTGGCTTGCGAAATATCTTGAATTGGAATTGACCTCGCTACAGTCTAATGAGCTATATCCTTGTCTTGAATTTTTTAGGAATTATAGCAATTTTACCATAGAGGAGAGAAGTAATTTTGCCACATTGTGTTGTTGCATCCAATTCACAATTTGCTAACGGAGGATTATTATGTGTTTTATGGTAGCTCACAAACTTAAAGCAATATCAGTGCATGCTTGAACGCGCTCTCAGTGTACAGGAGCATATAGAGGCTGTAAGCAGCTGCAACCACATCCTGTAATATGTAAGTGTACATTTAACCCATTTTGACCTGAGATCAGATTCGAAAAATGTCTTTTTGAAAATGACAGTTTTCTGAAAAAGCTATGTTTCTATGTCAGTCGTTCTTCGATTTTTCAAAAATAGCAGACCTACAAGCTCGTAGTGCGCCACTCGGTGGCGCGCTATGAGCTTGTAGATCTGCTATTTTTCAATAGCTAAAGCACAACATAATGCTAACACCAAAAGGGGTTCCTGCCCAAAATGGGTTTGAGAGGTTCTTGCTTGAATCCACCCCGGCTTAATATATATTTGTCTTTCGTTATATAAGTAGTAGTGCGTGCGGAGCCTCATAGTATTTAGCTTGGCACGATGTGCTGTATCCTCAGAAAGCCACGGTCCATGCCTCACTTGGTCAGATTAGCCCGTGGGCATCCCTTCCTGCGGTTGGCACTGTAGTATATAAGGCAAGAGCTTTGGCTATGGGACTGGCAAGGTATAACAGATGGATTATGAAGGGAATGTGAATTAGAGGGCAAATCATTGTGTGTGTGCGTGCGTATGCGTGCGTGTGCCACACGTGCGTATGCGTGCGTGTGCCACACGTGCGTTCGTATGTGCTTGGACTTTAATGAATGAAATGCTTGTTAGACAGTATACTGCCCATTTTACCGGTGCTTTTAAACATTCAATATAAAAGAGGGAAATGTTGATGTGGCACGTTCCCCAAGATTGGGCTAAAAACGTCTATTGGGCAATTTGGGCTCATTTAAACTAGAAAAAGTAATGTGGGCCAGCAATGTTCGGAATGCACCAATAAGGATGGAATATGAAAAATCGAACCGATCTGTCTTGATCACATGACTATAGAGATCATGTGTACCAATTTGAGTGACATTTGGCTAAAAGTAATATATATTCTTTTTACATAAGTCGGTCTCCTGGAGGCGCTATAAAAGTCAGATGTGAAAGATGCGGGGCAAATATTTTTCCTTGGCCTGTAGGGCGTGCACATACTGTACAACGTTTTACACAATTCGGTGCAGTTATACTGTAGGTAAAAATATGAATCGGCCCAACTCATAATTGTAATTAATTATTTTATTTAATTTTATTTTTTTGTTATTTATATTGTTTTTGTCATCTGTGTTTAAATAATGTTTTGTGTCCTATTGTTTACACTTGGTCAAATATGCATGATTGTTTGATTGGACTGGACTTTTTGTTGTTGTTGTTTTTGTGTGTCTGTACTCAATTATTATTGTTTTTCTTTTATATTGTTTTAATGACGACGATAACTGTGGGGGGAGGGGGAGAAAATGGGGGAAAAAATGGTATGTTCAAACTGAACTTAAATTGTTGAAACCTGCTACCAATAAACATATATTAAAAATATATATATATATGAATCGGCCTGTTATAACGCCACCATGAGGCCGATTTGGACATTTTCATGTGCCGTTTCATCCTCAGCCTAGCCGAATGTGAACGGAAATAAAAGCCTGCGTACCGAGGCTATATCCTCAGCCTAAAGTGTGTACAAAATGTCACAGAAATTGCACGCTGTGCTCATGATTTGAGGCATTTTGTTCAAAACGGAGCACTCCTGCAATCTTTAGAAACCAATCTTAAGACAATCAGAATGGAATATGAAAAGTCTGAAAGACCGGTTTCGTTTAATGACCAAAGAGAATAGACCGTGTACTGATTTGCGTGATGTAACTTGGGACAAAGGAGTAATGTGAGAGCAGAGGGAGAGAGTGTGTGTGTGTGTGTGTGTGCGTGTGCGTGTGCGTGCGCAGTTTTGCTGCGATCGGCCCAACAGTGCCAGAGATAAAGGGCTCCATTTTCGTAACCGCTAAAGCCCTTATCCCTAAACTTCTTTGCCTTTTTTTTTACACTTTTGAAAAACATTTTTAGTAATAGTTCAACTAGCCAATCTACATTGACACGTTGTGAGCTTTAGACTGGCCATTTTAACTATTCAAAAATGTTTTGCAAAATAGTAAAAAAGGCAAAGAAGTTTAGGGATAAGGGGTTTAGCGGTGACGATAATGGAGCCCTTTGCTGTCCACAAACAGAATGACGGACGGTCGGTCTGTTGGAGACCCATTAAGTCAGCCTCTGACTATACCTTTCCTGACAACGAAAACATTTGTGGTATTTGAGAGAGCAATAATTATGATGACCTCATTTGACTTTATAGATGAGTCCAACGGCAATGACATCTCCCTCCTTTTTTAATTAACCTGTAGCTCTCTGTATAACGGAGGCTGTTCATCGTCAGGGTGACCTTTGCCCCCTGTTATAATGTAATGGCTGGCTGTAATTGAAGCACGTCATTCTGGTCCTATATCATCTGCACAATACCTTTGCATATAATTCCTAATTAACTGTCCTGAATGGCTATAATCTTTTATTTGAATGGCTTGAATCTTTTGCCCACTAACAACCAAGATGCTGTAGACTAACTACACTGTAGGCAAATCCTTACCTTTTGATATTCAATAGCAGTGGTCTCTGGATGATCTACATCATAACATACGTATCAAACAAAAGCAAAACTTACCATGCTTTCTGATCTAGGCTAGGTTAAATATGAATGTATACACTCCTGAGACACTGCTGCCCCAATATTGCCATAACCATAGCCACTGTCTATTCAAACAAGAAAAAACTGCTGTGCTTACATACTTCGATGTAAAAATGTAAAAATATATAAATGTATTTTCTTTATGTAAGCAAGATAATATAAAAGTGTGGCAGAGTTCTGTGTTTCCACTCTGCGTGATAGTAATGTACTCTATGGAGACAGTTGCAGCAATGGCATCAATTTCTAACCACTCGAGAGACTTGCTCACCACAAAATCTACAGTACCCCCGCCTGAATGTGAGGGTGAATAATTCCATTGGGACTAACACATCCCGACCCCGACACCTCTCCACTCCGCACTGTGACTGACAGGCATGTTCCTGACAGTGACTTTACCTCTGATCTCCACACACTCCATGCTTGGTCCTTTGTTGTTGACCCACACACTGACTGAGTCATGGTCTCTACCCCTGTCTCTGCTCCTGCACACCCCCCACCACGGATGTGGCTCAAGAACCAGAAGAGGAGCTACAAAGCAGTGCAGTCCTGTGAGGAGGGGGGCTCTGGGGGGGCCTATCTTGAGCCTCTAGTGGCCCTGGCCCAGAATGGAGCAGACATGACCACCGTACTGGGGCCTGCATGCATCTTTCTACGCAAGGGCCTCGCTGGTCAGGCTGTACGTAAGTCCAGACAATAACATGTGCATGCCAAGATCGGTGGTGGAAAAAAAAACTCCCATTTTTCACTTACTTAAAAGAATTCAATACTGCAATATAGAAATACTCTTGTTACAAGTAAAAGTCCGGAATTCAAAATGTAATTGAGTAAAAAGGTGCAAAAGTATTGGCATCAAAATGTACTCAGTATGCAGAATGTCCCATTAAAAGTTTTCAAATGTATAAAAATCATCTGAAAATAGCCAATCTACAAGCCCACGATGCGTCGCGATGCGACACATTGTGAGCTTGTAGTTCTGCTCTTTTCAAATGGCCAAAATGTACGGGTTGAAGTGGTTAATGTATGTTTTGTAACAATAGTCAAAATCTACAAAATAACTAGTAACTAAAGTAAAAAAAAAAAAAAAAAGTAGTGGTACAATATTTGGATCCGAGATGTAGTGGAGTAGAAGTAAAAGTATTGGAAATTGGAAATAAAGTAAAGTACAAATACCTCAAAATTACACTACTTAGATACTTTCCACCACTGGCCGAGATTATAGGGTAGGCATACAGTACATGTAAATAAAAGTAAGAGCTGTGAACTACAGTACTGTATGTGCACAATGAATTGTCTTTCTCCCATCTGATACCAGATCAGACAATAGGGTCAGTACAGTACTGTACAGTATATAGGGAATTTGTTGTTAATGTGTCTAGAATTCCTCTGATGCGTGTCAGTTTGTGTGCGTGTATGCATGCATGATGTGCATTCATGCATGTAGTTGTCCTACTAAAATGTGGACATTTGCTGCAGAATATGGCAGTAAAGAATAGGTGACGTATAGCCTATTGTATAGTGTTATTTGTGTAATTTGCGTAAATAACTGATCTTCAAGTGATAAACACACAATGCATTGCATTGAACATCTGTTATTTATGTCAAGCAACACCATTGCACAACAAAGTATAAAATAGGCTTTTATGGGTGATGGCAGAAATGTGTCTGTCCTTCTGGCAATTAGTCTCTCCTGTCTCTGACTGGACCTCGTAACCGAAGAAAACAAAGGACATTGTGACACCATCAATTCAATTCAATTCAATTTTATTAAAGTGTCAAATCACAACAAGTTGTCTCAAGACACTTTACAACCAACAAAGATCCACCCAGAGCAAGCAATATTGCGACAATGGTAACGAAAAACTCCCCTTTAGGAAGAAACGTCAGGTAGAACCCGACTCTAGGGTGGGCGGCCATCTGCCTCGACCGTGTCCCACTGTGCTGCCCATTCCGCTGCCCATTCCGATGAAGGGCTCTCAAAAGGTTGTTGTTGAGGGATGTGGGGGTGAGAGATGGAGAATGAAGTTTGTCTTGAGTCAATGACACTGAATAAGTACATAAACGACTTAGAATTCCTTCCTCCCCGGGACCCTAAACCTTGGCATCAAACTTCTGTGAAAATACTTCAAATGCAAGCACACACACATACACACACACACCACTCACACTTTATTTAACAACAATGTGGCAGTATTTTTTGTCTTATCTCATTTGTTGCTACTATTTCATTTAAATGCCAGTATCTAATGACCGTCTCCTCCAGGAGAGGAGACGGTCCAGCACTGTGTGTCTATGTTTGTCTGCAGTTAATACTGTCTGCACTAGGCCCTCTTGCATAATACTAGGCAGGTCAGTATATTTGTATACTATACTATTAATGCGAGCAAAGGACCTAAATTCTCCAACATCAACCACAACCGTCTGTTTAATATTTAATTGTAGGGCAAGCTAATTTATGCGTTCAGGCTACGGATCAAAACTAGCCAATCGCAGACATACTGTATATGTTGAGCAGTACAAATTCTGTTCACTGGTGCAAAGCCGATGTTAGATTAACACCAAAATGCACTTGTACTGTATAAACGTGGCAACATTACAGTACCACAAAACCCACACTGACACATTATGAGAATATTAATGTGAATTAGTGACAATAATGAATGTGTGCACATTCAACTCAGTTAAGTAAGTCTTAGTCCCGTTCACAGAGTGAGAGTGTTGATGATCTGCAAAGCTGGCACAAAATCTAATATAGCCTATTAGCACCGTCTTGTAAATAAGAGTCAAGTTGCCACGAAAGATCATGCTGTATCTGAAAATAACATTTGGGTGATTTGATCCAGACAACCCTATATAAAATATGTCATGGCGACCAATCTCTCTCTTTTCTCTTACTCTGCCTCTCATGGGGATTGTCATAACATTACATAACATTGTAGAATAGGCTTAAGAAACAAAACAACATCAATGATCCATTTCATAAAAACATACTCAACTGCTCCACCTGCTGGTTGATTTCTGAACTCATTTTCCAATATCCGCAAAAGAAAAAGAACAGCTGAATGAAAAGGGACAAGACCAGTGGCACTCAACTGTATACACTGGTCTCTTTCCTGAGACTATTCTGTCATTGTCTGTCACCTCGCCTTCAGATATAGCTGTGTTCATCTCATACCTACAGTAAATTACTTCTCAGTTTTATGTACAATCAATTGTGAATTTGTGTAGCGTGAATAAATAAATGAGTCACAACTTTTGATTGACTAGTGATACAAACACAATTGACTCAAGACTGTTGGAGCTGGGAGCATCATACACTCATATTGCAATGTGGGCATAGCAGTGGTGGCCATTTTGTGGTTCCACAGATCGAAAGCCCATTCATGACCATAAAACATTTGATTCTCTGAAGAAACAATAATAATAAAGTAGAGAAAACAGCAAAACTGGTATTTATTAAATATAGTATATATATGATATTACCATTTTCACAGAATACATACATATAATGTACATACACAGTCACAGACATCTCTATGGGGGGAAAAACATGACATTCGATTTGTGGAACAAAATAACGTCCACCACTGCTACATTGTGATGAAAACATGCCTCCTGGTGGAGATTTTCACTCTCCTGAGCACACCTTTCTAGTTATGTTCTATGTTGCTTTATTACAACATCATGGAGATTGGTGTCTGTGAGCTGCTTTCGGCTGTTTGAATCCTAACCGTGTCTTATGATCCTTCACAGGACCGACAGTTGAGGCCAGAAGAAATGGATGGTATGTTATATTAAGGGTAATATGGTGTAAAGCACATCCAAGCATTCCACAAAAACCTATGTGTATGATTGCAAAGATGACTTTAAACTTCACAGTGACAACTGATGTGTGTGTGAAAAGCTGAGTGCCCTGCGACCAAACAAAGCCACGACAATATCCCCTCCAGATTTCTCAGAGACAGACAGTCAGCCACCACTTGCTCATAGCAAATCTCTCTCCATCAGTCAGTGTCACGTCCCACAAGATTTCAAACTTGCCAGAAAGGGAAGCAAATTACACCCCGAGATCTACCGCCCTGTTTCCATTCCATGTTCCATCTTGAAGGTTATAGAGAGATTAGTATATGAACAGACAGTGTCTCGCAGAAAGAAAACTAATATACGAATACGAGGGTATTAAATAACATCATTAGAAAGTACTTCAAAAGCAGACTATCCAAAATACTTTGTAAAACACAATATAACTATAAATAATTCAATGAAAATTGCAAATTATTTTAAGAAATACTTAGCAAATGTAGGGGAAAAAACGGCAAATGACACATTTAAGTAAAACTAAGTGTATGATACCAGCTCAAGGGACCCAGTGCCTCCCTGCTTGACACTCAGCATCAAGGGTTGGATTGGGGGTAAGTCCCTGCGACATACTAGCGTCATGTCCAGGGGGTGTACTTGTACATCAAGCTGCCTCACGCTACAGAGATGGGCTCCTGCCCTATGGGCCTCATGGCTCGGCAAGGCTACTTACTTAAATTTGGCACAAGGAAAATGTATCAATTAATGCAAAACAAACTAATCAGACTACTACTAGACCTCACACGTAGGACTCACCTAGCCCCTACTCATTATGCTAGGGTGGGATGGCTCAGGATAGAGGACAGAGTACAGCAGCTTGAAATGGGCCTGGTTTTCAAGATACTCAAGGGACCTGTCAAACCATTTATCTAGAGTGAGAACCGCCCACAGGCACAAAACCAGAGGGAGCTCCACTGATCTCGTTCCCCGAATCCCCCCAGATTCCGCACAAACATGGGGATTAATCAATTCTGCTGTTGCCACCACACACACACACACGCGCACACGCACACACACACACACACACACACACACACACACACACACACACACACACACACACACACACACACACAGACACACACACACACACACACACACACACAATTGTGTAACTGTACCACACTCTACTTTTTGCAAACTGTTTGCAAAAAGTCAATCTTAAATAAGAGAATCCCAAAATACAGAGATATTTGTTATGGAGCAACCTCTCTCTCATACACGCCTTTTTTCTCCTCACCTCAGAATTACGTGAAGCATTTAGAGAGTTTGACAAAGACAAGGATGGATTTATTGGCTGCAAAGACCTCGGAAACTGCATGAGAACCATGGGCTACATGCCAACTGAGATGGAACTCATAGAATTGAGTCAGCAGATCAACATGAATTGTGAGTAATCTTGTTTGTGTGTGTTGAGTGCTACTTTGTCAGCATGACCATTTGCACTTCCACTTCTTATTGGCAAACTCAAACAAGCTTGCACATAATCAATATATACAACCGAAATCTCAAGGCCAAATAGCATTGATGCACACATCCATCTGGATTCAAACCTCCCGCATGGGATGACAAACATCTATTGTAGGCCTACCACTCATCCAAATGGGATTCAAGGGAGTGTACACACAACCAAATGAATAGACCTTACATTACTGAACTTACTGTGAACTTTTCCTTCTCTCCATCATAGTGGGAGGACATGTTGACTTTGAAGACTTTGTCGAGTTGATGGGGCCAAAACTTCTGGCTGAAACAGCAGACATGATTGGAGTCAAGGAGCTGCGGGATGCTTTCAAGGAGGTGATCTTTTCTAGCGTTATTATTTTTTCTCTTTTTTCTTATATGATTTTTGTGATGTATTATGTACCCCTGCATTAAATAAATAATTATCAGAAGGACTCAAATGCAGAAAACAGCAGGCAAGAGGCAGAATGAAAGTTAACTCA
This sequence comes from Electrona antarctica, assembly GCF_951216825.1. NCBI lineage: Eukaryota > Metazoa > Chordata > Actinopteri > Myctophiformes > Myctophidae > Electrona > Electrona antarctica. Next base: position 24,110,746 of record NC_136797.1, read on the forward strand.
GTCTTTACTTAGATTCCAAAATCAGAACAAAAGTCAATACCATAGGTAGCCTACAGTATGTCATCAAACAGCAAAACAAGGCAGGGGCAAGGCAAAAGGTTCATCCAAAACAGAGGCAGTCAACTTCTCAGTCCAGGAGCAAACAGGTAAGTGGGTGGTGGTTCAGGGCTCAGGCTGGAACAGAAGACCGGCATTACTATGACAAACTGACAAATGGTGATGTTGAAACTAACTCGAATATACACCCTCAAACTAATTAGAGCAACGGACAGCAGGTGAGTTATTGACTAATGATTTAGGAATGCAAGGAGGAGTGAACACAATTAAGGGCCAGGTCTAGGGAAGATTCCTGACATAGGCTGACAATTGAGCATCGCAGTCCCGCCCCCTACCAGGGCCCAGGAAATGATTCTCCGTTCATTTTCCTCATAGACATCGTACAAAGCCAACTCGAGTTGTGAGAAATCATGACAACAAACACAATTTTTCGGGCCGAACAAATAATTAGAAAGAAGAAGAAAATGGCAGGTTACAACACTTTTTCTCTTGTTTTTCTTCTTTGTAATTATTTGTTTGGTCCAAAATATTGTGTTTATTGTCATGATTTGTCACAACTCGAGTTGGCTTCGTACGACGCTTATAAGGTCTTTAAATAAATACTTTTTGAAATGTCTATGGGAAAAATGCATTGGGATTTATTTCCTGGGCCTGGTGTCGTCATGAAAGGGGGCGGGACTACGACGCTCTATATACATTACATATAATCATTGGATAGCCATACCATAATTTGGTCAAGTTTCTCAGAGGTAGACTAGCTTTTGTTTCTTCAGATAAATCCATTTTGTTTCTCAAATACGACCTTTAGGACTGACTGCAGTCCACACTGTTATTGGCAAGTGATCAGATAAATGTGTGTATTCAGACATCAGCTTTGGTTGCTGTGGTAATATCATAACAACATAGGTGTGAGTAATTCTTAACTTGTGTGTTATGATGCCGGTGTCGCTCACCAAAAATAGCAGATATACAAGCTCACAACGTGTCATGATAAGACGCGTAGAGAAATACATTTTGAATCGCATTTCAAATCCACGTAGGAATGTGGTTAGAAACTTCAGCTCATTGAGCTAAGTAGGCATCTACATGTCAATTCTGCACTAATGTAAGGGAGAGGAGGTAAGTATAAAACATCACGTTTGACTGTCCTGGTCATGTTACAATCTAGCCTTTTGTTATGTGAAATGTTATCTGCAATAACACTGGATTCTTCACAAAAACACTAGTACTTGAGCTGCCTTATTTCTGCACGATATTATGACTGTAACTTTTAATGTTTACAATGTAGATTGGGGTCCCAATTAAGACTGGGGGTCCTTGAAATTAAAACATTGAGAATCACTGATGTATACCATCGTAGGTACTGTAATATTGTTGCCGTTATTTCTCTCCGTTTCCCTCTGTCTCAGTTTGACACAAATGGTGATGGCCAAATCAGCACGGCAGAGCTCAGGGAGGCAATGAAAAAACTTTTAGGACAACAGGTAAGGTCATATCGAAAAGACGTTGTCCTCCTTACTGTCTACCCATCAGTAATCTAATCTGTCTAGTGTTTTGTCTCTCTGGTGTAGTAAATACAGTCCAATGTTTTCTTTGGTAGGTTGGCCACAGAGATCTGGAGGACATATTACGGGACATTGACCTTAATGGTGACGGGCATGTAGACTTTGAAGGTGAGGTAATATTGGCTGACAGTTAGTTGACAGTATTGTTAAAGGTTGTCCAATTAGCACACCTAATTATGAAATATATTCGCTGGAGCTTAAGTATATTCGCTGGAGCGAAAGTGGGGTCCAAATGATAGTTTGAAACCAAATGGACCATTATGGGTCTGTAACTCAGAGAGTGGAACAAATTGAACGGGGACCCTAACGGGTCCATTTGGTTCCAATTGTACACTCTCAGGGTTAACCCATTCTGGACAGGAACCCGTTTTGGTGTTTTAACTAAGCATTATGTTATACTTTAGCTATTGAAAAATAGCAGATCTACAAGCTCAAAGACGAGCTACGAGCTTGTAGGTCTGCTATTTTTGAAAAATCGTGAAAATGTGGCACAAATCTTTGAATATAATATTCTTTCAGAAGACTTTTTTTTTTTTTTCGACGTCAGGCCAAAATGGGTTTTAACATTGATTTTACAATATAAATTGGGGTCCCAGAGATAGAAATGCCCTTAAATGGGGGACCGACCGTAGCCTAATTCAAGTCAAACAGGGGCCCTTGAAATGAAAATCACTGTTAGAGCCGTACAAATCTTCTCTTGGGGGTCCTTGGCATATGTTTTCAAATGGGGGTCCGCGGGCTGATGAGTGTCAATTTGGGGGTCCTATAGTACACTGGTTTACATCACAGTGTACTGTACTATATAGCCTGCCTGTCCTGCTTTTACCCTTCTGTACCTTTTTAACCCATTTTGACCTGAGATCAAATTCTAAAAACGCCTTCTAAATTCTGTCAGTCTTTTATGTTTCTATGTCAGTCGTACTTTGATTTAAAAAAAAATAGCAGACCTACAAGCCCATAGCGCGGCACTCGGTGCCGTGCTATGAGCTTGTAGATCTGCTATTTTTCAATAGCTAAAGCATAACATAATGCTAACACCAAAAGGGGTTCCCGCCCAAAATGGGTTTTAACCTGTACAGGAAAACAGCACAAAATCAGCAGGCTTCATTCTGCTTTAAATACCTCTCTCTTGACTGTGCATCCACGCACACACACACACACACACACACACACACACGTACGCACGCACGCACAGTACAAGTGTAAGGAAAAGCCCAACATGACATGATGCTGGCTGATATCCTGACAGCATACTGAGTGCAGGTGAAACGATGAAGGGGATATAGCTAGGTTCTGTCTGTCAGATTATCTCTACACCAAAGGATTATGTCACCGACAGAACAAGGAAAATACTGCTACGCTGCCTGCCGAGACAGAAATAGCAGCCAACGTTGCAAATCTTAACACAATTCCTGCCAGCATTAATTCATCCCTCGATCGCGTATTGCCATGGTTTAATCGCGCGTAACACTTACTTTGAAGAGCCAAATATCCGTAACCGGATGTTACAATGACAAACTGCTGTGTGTGGTGTCATGACCGGTTGTTATTGTCTCGCTCGGCAGTGGAAAAACCCGACCGCGAGTGTCAGCGCGCCTGCTACAGCCCGTTGAAAACCCTTGTTTTCACCAGAAACGGACCCCTCAATGTCGTTTCTGAGTTACAGGCCTTTGAGTGCAGGGCTTAGAATTGAAGTGGATGCGCGCGCATCTTCAAAATGGCCGCGGCCAGCTGTCCCACTGGACTGTTGTGCTAACGAACGGTAGCTAACAATTTGATCGTATTAAAACATGTATAGGCCTATCTCACAGTCCGCTTTCCACGCCCACTTCCGGTAGATAGTGGTGTCATTTAACATTAGGCATTTACACTTTTTTTCTCTGGAGAATCTAAGTACATTTCCTAATGTTAAAATGTCAAAGACCGATAATAATATGAAGAAAACACAATGGTATAACAACTCAAATAAGTAGAATAAACCTTACCTTTACAAAACGGTAGTTTGTGGCTTGTGAAAATACCTCTTTTAACATGGAAGCCTATGGACCAGAAAAAAACAACAACACCACTAGCTCTAAAAGGGGGCGTAAAAAGGGGGTGGGGAAATGCTGTGAGATAGGCCTATTAAAGAATACATCGCTGTTAAAACGAGAATTCCGGGTCTGGTGCGGTAGGGTACTAATTTAACCCTACGGTTTCTATGTTCCTGGCAGGCTACTATTAAAGCTGCCTGTTTCACATTACACACACATTCCTTCACATGATTTCCCTCTAAAGCAAATCTATGTGTCTAGAATAGCAGATACAAGCTCACAACGAATAGTTGTAGTTTTTTAGGCCACGTAAAACAACACATCTATTCTTTCCTTCTTGATTCACAGAATTCGTGAGGATGATGTCTCGATGAGTTCCTGACAGCATAGCTGATCATCGGTTTATTTCCCCGGAGAAGGAGGTAATGGACCCCAGGAAGATTGGCCATGCTTAGGCTAAAGTGCTAAAGGGGATCCATAATAGAGTAAAGTAAAGAAAATTATGGACATAGACAGAGACAGCTGATCTTGAACCTTTGAACAATGGACAAAACATATCAAACCCTTTGCCCTACAACTGCCACACTGACACACAAAAGGCTGACAATCACAGCCAAGAGCAACTAATGATTATATGCTGCTGTCTTTCAAACTTAATTTATACTCCATTGTTGATGCGTATACATTGTCGTACGACAACGTATAAATCAGTCTTTAGAGTTCAACATAAAAGCACTCGCCTCATGTTTTCATTGTTCCTTTCCATTAAGTGATGATGAATGATAACATGTATACTGTGGGTGTGGTTGTTGACTGTTTAGGTAGAGGGCATATACATTAAATGCCCTTTATGTTAATGACTATAGCAAAACTTTGTAGTAGTATGCCAGCATCTCCTTCATTCAGCATTCACTTTCTTATGCTGAGGACTCCTTAGAATATGGTTATATGTTATTAGCTCATGTGATCATGTCAAATGTGTATTGTGTATTTGTGTTTTGGGCACACAATTGTTTTTTTTTTTAATGTCTTAAGCTATTATGTGTGTTACAATTTGACAAGAGCAAGGCTATATGTTTATTGAAGTATGTGTAATGTAGCACTGACGCACTTCTTAATTTATATTCAGAGATAAGTTATATTTATGTAATTTTAAGCACACCTAAAAGCTGTATGTGGAGCTTCTTGAAGACGGTCCTCCATTTTGTTTATTGCTGTTTACTTATGATTTGCTGATTCTGCATATTATATTCCGCATGAACACTGAGAAAAGATATAGTATATTTGAGTGTATTCATCAGATAGTAATCTCCACCACATTGCACTAACTAGAAACATTCAGTGACTCTATTCCATAAGGTTTGCCATTCCTCCATTGTCATAATAAGGTATCATGTGGTTTGAACATACTGTAGCAACGTGATGGCTGCCTTCCAAGAATATACAGTATTTAGGGAAAGAAAATATCTTAAACAATGAACACATGTGGATAATGGTCAGCTTATTTATTGCAGAAGTAAACAAGAATTATTCTGCAGATTTGCCAGACTGACACAAATGTGACCAGATTTGACTGAGAGCCTGCCATCGCGCAAATACTTTTTTTTCTTCTCCAAAATGAGTTAATAGCACAGGCAGACTTCACATACTAGAGCATGTCTGAAAGAAGTGTACATCGACATGTAAATATATAATAAATGCTTAAACATGTAGCTAGGTGTAATGTTAGAGACCACAGAAGTGAACCTTTTATTTCAAGCCTGTTTTCGCAACTCGCTATTTTCTGCAAGACATTACTCTACAAGCCATATCTCCAAAACTGGTGCGTCAAACTGAACAACCAATATGTCAAAAAATCTAAAAAATTGTCCGTCCCTCAGTCAAATTTGGTCACAAATATTAAAATCATTATTTCACCATTATAATCTTTTTTTGGGGGAGAAAGCAATACTTTTATTCCACACCTTTTTAATAGCTCTGTGGATGTATTATTTTCATTTTATTTAATTGGTTTTCATAAAAAAAAGCTATCAATATCCTTTAAAAGTATGTGACTGTGTGAGAGAGGTCTCTTAGGTATCAGAAGAAATATTTTGAGAGAGAACTTAATTAAATATATTTGTATTGTATTTTTGTCTAAAGATAAAAATTCATATTTTCACTTTAGTTTGAATAAACATAACTACAAACTGAATTCAGAGACAGTCACACCTCCATAACCCTACAATGTGAAATCACCATTTATTGCCTTCAGGCTTTACATTCTCTTATGAGACATTACAAGGCAATACTTACGCAGCCTACTGTACCTTTTGAAAACTTTGATACAAAAGAAGGAAAACAGGAAAACAATCTTAGTATAGTAAGTGTATGTTTTAGAGACCTGACAAAATGGAGGTGAATTTGACAGATATGGGGGTAGCTATATACTTATATATTATATTCTGCTAAAGTGAAATGAGTGAACTTTGCTATTGTACTTGTCTTAACTGTGTGAAACTATGCATGCAACAAACAAAGCAATTTGTAGCAGAATAAATAATAAAGGCGGAAAGGAAACACTGTGAAAAATGTGTGTGTGTGTGTGTGTGTGTGTGTGTGTGTGCGTGTGCGTGTGCGTGCGTGCGTGCGTGCGTGCATGCGCGCGCGTGCGCACGTGCGTGCGTGCGACTGCCTGTCAAGTGTCAACCTCCTTAAGTTTCTCTCTCTCAGGGAAGCTGTCTGTGACATGTTTTCCAGAGGATTAACCTCACAGCTAATTCTAACGGTAACTTCTGTGCTACTTAATGTAAGCAGGCTGTCTGTGAAATGGCTAATCTAAAGTAAACTGCATGGTTCATGGTGATGGTGCTTCGATCGTATGATGAGGTGAGTAGCTACACGGTTAAAAGAGTAAACTAACTTGACCAATGGATTACCTAGCTCCGATTGACAATCATGTGCTAATGTATAGGCATTTTGTTTGTGATTGGCCACACTATTGAATGCAATGTGCTAGCACATTCAACAAATGTGGATATAAATTACATTATTAACATGATGAACGTACTGGCCCTGAATTTGTTGGAACCATAACTCATGGTTTGAACGCATTAAAATTTGCTGCATTCCCTCTCAGACCTCAACAGTGTAAGGTTGGTTGAACTATAAGAACCATTCTCGGTAAACTACATTTAATTTCAGTGACTGTTTCTATCTGTTAGTTAGAGTATAGGCTAACGTTAACACAGCATATGAGTGCAAGTTCACCATTTATTATAGCTGCAATTGACATTAGGCCTACATGCAGTTGATGTGGTCAAATCTGCATTTCTGTCTGACTATACCTAACTAGTAGTCAGCTGACTACCTAAACTAGCTACTACTAGCCAAAGTAATTATTAGAGATAGAGTTTTTTTTATAGTATACAGTATTATTAGTAATGAGAATATTGTTAGATAAGTAATTATTAATTATTAATAATTATATTGTTACAGTATTGTTATATAGCCTACATAATTAAATAAGTAAATTAAGTAATTATACTACAGTAGTACTAGTGTTAGTTAAAACTACATACATAAGTAATTATATAGTATTGTTAGATACGTTACAGTAGTAGTCCTATTGGTGTCAGCATACGTACTACTGTCATTGAATGACAGTGACACACATGTGGGCAAGTGCTCATGGCTCGTCTCTCCTAATGCCTTGAGGAAATGACTATACCGTTAGGCCAATATTCATTGTGGGAAATAATGGTCATGTTCATCGTTTTGTTGTATAGAGATCAAAATGTAAATGTGTCTATAAAAATAAATAGGAGGGAGAAAAAAAGAGCATGTCATTTTAACAGCTCTTCTTTTACCAGTAGTGTGTAAACTCATTTTGATCAGTGGCTGTCCAAATCAACCAGAATTACTGGTCGATGAAGCCTCTGTTTTCTTTGTTGTGGCTGTGCCGTTTTCACGTTTTGCTTTGTCCTCTGCAGACACACACAGACCTGAGTTAAACTTGATTCTCCAGTGAAGTAAATGTTTCAAGAGGACACAGACCAGAGTTAAACCTGATTCTCCAGTGAAGTAAATGTTTCATGCAGCACAGACAGAACCCCTGTTAAGGGCGGAGGAGGAGCTGCTCTGAAGCGCTGGAATTGGACTTGGCTTGTTTAAGATATCTGTAGTGTCACCCAGTCCTCTCCACTCTTCTGTGGTTCAACTGCTGTCAGTATGCCTTGGTTTATGTTTCCTGTTGACAACCAACTATGCATATATCTTGGCATCTCCATCACCGTGTGGTTCACTGTTCTGCTGGTATTCATCATTGTACCAGCCATTCTTGGGGTGTCTTTTGGTTTCCGCAGTCTCTACATGAAGACACTTCTCAAGGTCTTTGAGGTGAGCCCTTTATCATTTATGCTATATTATGCAATGCATCGCATCACTAGGACGGTACAAAAACACAACCGAAATTGGCGGTAATAAATCAGGATATTTTAGATCCAAGATACTCTCTGATCCAGTAAATCTGTGTATGCGCCAGATACATGATCCACTAATCCATCTACGGTGAAGTATCTTGCAAAGTCAAGAGCGACAATACAAGCAGCTCAACATATAGGATTGATTGCCACGGTATATCATATGCAACATACAGTAGCCTGCTGCCTACAACAGGCACTGTGTCTGTACTCTGTACTCTGTAAGGTAGTGTGTTCCATTCTTCTATACATTCCAAGAATTATAGAGGAAACACTCTCCGAACCATTCCCCTCTACTGAGATGATGCTACAGTGTACACTGTACAGCACGTTGGTATAAAATAATATCCTTGGTGTTGTTAATGTACAGTATTCATGTGTAACTCTGTTTACAAATGGACTGTTGGACCCTTACTGAACCAAATAGTACAAATTTGTAAAGCAAAGCAAAGTTCTTTGTTTACCCAGGGAAGTGGACTAAGCTCGTTGATGCTTGTTAGTCTTGACTCTACAGCTGTTTGTAGGACCATAATATGCAACCTTATTTCACTTATCAGTTAGCACAGCTCCCATGCTGAAACACGGATACAAAGGCATATACTCACAATTTACACTTGTGTATAAATCTTATCTTGATTTATTTAGTGGGCAACGGTACGAATGGAGAGGGGCGCAAAGGAGCAGAATCGACAGCTCTATAAACCTTATAGTTATGGTAAATTACCACTTGTGTGTAATCAAATTAAGTCTCTCTATCCAGTGTGCGTGCGTGCGTGCGTGCATACATACTGTACACGCGTACAGTATGTTTGTTTATGTGATTTAATCTACTAACTACAGTATACTTCCCCCTTATCCTCTGCAAGGTATCAAAGAACTGCCATCATCCTTGGAACAAGAGATCCAGGAGCTACGGGGCCCCACCAGCACCACCTCGGGCTCAGAGCCAGAGTTCGAGATGGCGGACGTCCTCTACTTCTGCACGAGAGGCGTGGAGAGCATCGTGGACGACGAGGTCACAAAGCGCTTCTCTGCCCAGGAACTGGAAAGCTGGAACCTGCTGACACGCAGCAACTACAACTTTCGCCACATCAGCTTGAGGCTCAGTGTCCTTTGGGGCCTCGGCGTCCTCATCCGCTATGGCTTCCTGCTGCCTCTGAGGTCAGAGCACTGCTGAGCATGGGGACTCAGAGGTCAGAGCACTGCTGAGCACAAGGACTCAGAGGTCAGAGGTCAGAGCACTGCTGAGCACAGGGACTCAGACTGTCAGCAGAATCGAGGAGGGGTAGACAATATCATCACAGGGTCGTGTAGTGCACACTGCACAGTAAATACACAATAAACCAATTAAGGCTGTCGTACACTTTTCAGAGTTACTGTAACAACTCGACCCTATTCAACATCCAGATGTAAAGAAAATGTACAGTGTACCAGGGGTACACTACACACACACACAGTACATATCTGTGATCAGATCTCTGTGCACGTTTGTGCATATTATTTAACTACCATATGTACTTTGTTGACTGAAATCCCCCAGGGGTCTAATTTTATTCCCCTCCACACAAACTCCTTTTAGAATTCTTTCCCTAATGTTCACACGCCCAGAATAGGGACGGCAGGGTTCATCTGGTTAAACCTGCAGTTTTGGATGCTGCGGCAATCGCTGCCCGGGTTTCCAGACAGATTGGTATTATACTTTGTGGAATAGAGATGCACTTTTGAACTGTGCTTGGAAGATTTCGAGCTGAGACACATTGTATCTTCTGCAGAGTAACACTTGCTGTCACTGGGATTGGCCTGCTTCTAATCCTGACTACAGTGGTGGGATTTCTACCAAGTGGAGAGTAAGTTTCCCTCAAAATAACAGTCAGTTAGGATTACAATTATGATTTAACCTGATTTTATTTTTGCTGATGTGATAAGGTTGCTGTTGAATGGCTTTAGAATATTTAATTGTGTGACCATTATAACAGCACAAATAGCTAATTTATGATGCCTTCTATATCAACAGGTTGAGGACACGCCTAAGTGAGAAGGTTCATCTCATGTGTTACCGCATCTTTGTTAGAGCACTCTCTGCCATCATTACCTATCACAACAGGTACGATACATCAGAGTTGGAGCACAAATGCATTATCACCTATCACAAAAAAGAGGCTAGTGTTGTAAAACTGTGGTGTCGGATTACACACACTCTCTCGCTAGCGGCTAGTAGATCTCATTATACTGAACAGAGAGCTTGTGGTCGATTGGCTATTTCCCTGGACGTACAGTGAGTCTGTTTTCTGAGTGAGTCCGAGTCTATGTTTGTATAGTGATATAGTTGCTGTCACAAATAAACTCGCCAGTGCAGTATCTGGCATGAAGAAGTTGATTGAGTGCAACATGTAACCAAAGCATTATATGACTCTTTTGTGCAGTCTCACCCTGTGCTATGATTTGAGTGGTCGCCCACATGCAGCTTTTTCTGGCAAATGTTGCAATAACCGTAGTGTTTTGCTTTTATTTGTATTTATCCGGTTAGGGTTAGGGTCAGGCTCAGGTGTCAACACACTTCAACATGTTGATAGGGTCCAGCCCAATATGCAAGATTTGCCACAGACACAAAGATACTACAGTATGGACAAAAATAAAATCGCAACCACACCTTCGGCTTTAAAAAAAAAGTTGCAAAACAGTGTTACCTCTGTTCAATGCGCTGCTAAACTACCACTAAAAAGCCTCAAGTCACAAAAATATATATTGTTAATTATATTTTTATATTTCATGTGTTAAACTTGGTCCTTAAGAATTCTTGTCCACACTTGGCAGGCACACTAATACACGCACATGATAGCTACAGTATGTACACGTACAGTAGGAAGGCAGCCTGAGTAGAAAGGGGGGGGGGGGGAGTAAAAAAGATGTACTTAAGTCAGTCAGGAAGACCAGAACATGTCGACCATGTTAGTGTCTATGCTGTAGAGCCAGAGAAGCAAGGAGACGGAAATGGCCACAAAGGGCCAGGAGACTCCCTCCGTGCATGCAGACCAGGACCAGCTTTTGTTTCTGGCACACTTCTCCAGCTCTTTTACACGCTCCAGGAAGTTCCTGGCAGCAAACTTCAGCATCTCATCCAGAAAGATGACAGGCAGCGAGATCTTCAGCACCACCAGCCACTGGGTCAGGTTCAGAGGTGTGATCTGGAAGATGATAGACAGAGGCTCCACGTAGAGGATGAGGAAGTGAAGGGACATTGAGAGACAGATGGCTCCCAGCAGCCACACGTTCTGCCACGGAGGCATTCGCAGCAGCGACTGGTTCTCTGACACACTGTTGAGTGCATTGCACATCTCAATGGTCACCAGGACAGACAGGGCTATGGTCATTGGATATGGAGACTGAAACACGGCACAATCCAGACCCTCAAAGTCTGGATTCTCTGGGCCACACTGCAGGAAGTGGCTCAGTTGGTAAAAGGTGACTCTGGGACCATCCTTAGCAGCAACAAACCACCAGGCGGCGCCACCGACGGTAGCAGCACCCACATAGCATCCGATTACCAGATATCTGAAAAAGAGCCACCCAGAGATGAGAGGCTCGCGGGCATTGCGCGGTGGCTTGTTCATAATGTCCAGATCAGGGGGGTTGAAGCCCAGGGCTGTGGCGGGTAGACCGTCCGTCACCAGGTTGACCCACAGCAGCTGAACTGGGATCAACGCCTCGGGGAAACCCAGCGCTGCGGTCAGAAAGATACAGACGACCTCTCCTATATTTGAGGAGATGAGGTATCGGATGAACTGTTTCATGTTGTTGTAGATGGCTCGTCCTTCCTCCACAGCAGCTACGATGGAGGCAAAGTTATCATCCGCCAGCACCATTTCGGAGGCAGACTTGGCGACGGCAGTGCCTGAACCCATGGCAATGCCTATCTCCGCTTTCTTCAGCGCGGGAGCATCGTTCACTCCGTCACCGGTCATAGCGGTTATCTCGCCATAGGACTGTAGGATCTCCACAATCTTTGACTTGTGAGAGGGCTCAACACGGGCAAAGCAGCGGGCTCTGAGCACAGCTTCTCTTTGTGCAGTGGGAGACAGGTCGTCAAACTCACGGCCAGTGAAGGCCATGCTCGAGACATCGTCGTGTTCTCCAAAGATGCCAGTTCGTCTGCATATCCCCACAGCTGTACCCTTGTTGTCTCCAGTGATCATGATCACTCTGATGCCTGCCAGCTGACACAGTTTGATAGAAGATGCCACCTCTTCCCTAGGAGGATCCAGCATGCCCACGCAGCCAACAAAGGTCAGATCAGTCTCATATTCAATGAAGCGGGCCGAGTCCTCCAACACCATTTCTTCTTTTCTCATGGGTTTGTCCCGTGTGGCCAGGGCCAGGCAGCGTAGGGTGTCCGTGCCTGTTCCATACTCCCTGATCACTGACATCACCTTTTCCCTAATGCCAGGGGTCATTGGTACCTTGTTCCCACCCACACGGACGTGAGTGCACCTGTCAATAACTCCCTCTGGGGCACCCTTGACAAACATCTTGCCAATGGAGTAGCGATCGTTGTTTAGTGTACAGTACACAGACATGGATTTCCTCTCTCTGGAAAATTCCAGAGTAAAATCCTTTTTCATCTGCTGCTTGATTACATAATTACAGGCATTGGCCCTCTCAATCCTGGAGAGGTATTTAACATCAGTATCGAAGACGTTCATTTTCTCCACCAGACAGGTGAGCGCCGTCTCTGTGGCCTCGCCAACTTTCTCATACACACCTTTGGTCTCATTGTAGTCCAGTGAGGAGTCATTGCAGAGAGCACAGATAGAGGCCAGCTCCACCAAGGCATCATATTGAGAACACTTCACTGGGTAACCTTCATGGAGCACTTGTCCATCGGGGGCATATGTAGAGCCAGTTACGGTGAATCCCTTTAGAGTGCAGCTATCACCAGTGACCTGGTGGACTATGAACATCCTAGAGACAGACATCTGATTGGTGGTCAGTGTGCCGGTCTTGTCGGAGCAGATGACGGAGGTGCAGCCCAGGGTCTCCACAGAGGGCAAGCTGCGGACGACGGCGTTCTTCTTGGCCATGCGGCGTGTTCCCAGAGCGAGGCAGGTGGTGATGACGGCGGGCAGACCCTCCGGGATGGCGGCCACGGCCAGAGCCACGGCGATCTTGAAGTAGTAGATGGCCCCACGTGTCCAGGAGCCACCGTGGACGGGATCGTTGAAATGGCCGATGTTGATGATCCACACGGCGATGCAGATCAGTGAAATAACCGTAGAAAGCTGCTTACCAAACTCGTCCAGTTTCTGCTGCAGGGGCGTGCGCTCCTGTTCCGTAGACGCAATCTCTTCACGGATCTTTCCTATCTCCGTGTTGACCCCCGTGGCCACCACGACGCCCACGGCTTTGCCCGCCGCAATGTTGGTGCCAGAGAAGAGCATGTTCTTCTTGTCCTGGTTGACGGCTCGGGGGTCCGGTATGGGGTCTGTGTGTTTGATCACAGACACCGACTCTCCTGTGAGAATTGATTGGTCAACTCTCAGCGTAGTAGACTTGATAGATGTAAGCCGGATGTCCGCTGGCACTTTATCACCGACAGCTACCTCGACGATGTCCCCGGGCACAATGTCCCTTGCTTTGATCTTCTGGACACTCTTTCTGCCCTGGCGGTACACCTTGGCCATCTCTGGCTCATACTCCTTGAGTGCTTCAATAGCGTCTTCTGCATTTCTCTCCTGCCAAACCCCCACGACGGCGTTCGCTATGAGAATCAGCAGGATGACAAAAGGTTCTACGAATGCCGTGATGGTCTTCTCTCCTTCTTCGAACCAGGCCAGTACAAAGGATATACAAGCAGCAAGAAGAAGGATCCTCACGAGTAGATCTTCAAACTGTTCAATCATCAGTTCCCAAAGAGATTTTCCCTCCTCAGCTGGTAATTCGTTAGGTCCGTATTGCTCTCGTTGTTTTATTACTTGGTCAAACCTCAGTCCAGCGGTTTCATTCGTGTTAAAAAAGCCATACACTTCTGCTACCGTCTTTGTGTGTGCGTTGAACATGGTGAATGGCCACATGACACCACGCTCACTCTCTCTTCTACCTGTAATGGATACTTTTACTCTTTTGGTTATTTTTTATGAGACAGAGATACAGTGACGGTGATGTTGCGGTTTGAAGGCTAATAGCTACCAAGCTATTTTGGTTACGGCCGTCGGCCCTGACATTCACCAGTCGTGTTGATATGGCTTGTGCTTCACCGCAAACCTGAGACAAATAACCGATATCACCACAGATACAAAAACCGTACCATTCTGCAGAATACCGTATCCTCAGTAGTGCAGTGTCACAATGAATCTTATTTTAGACAACATGTGTTTTAAGTTACAGGCTGTGGCTCATCCCTCCATATTAGGGCAAGACTGATGTCATGATGTGACATGAAATCTTAACATGGTACCCTTCATTCTTTTATGATGTGGCACAAAAGGGGTCAGCCATGGTTCTACATGGCTATGGACCAACCGCCACCTACTGTAATGTGTACAGTATGTGTCTTTTTTTTTCTCCAATGTTCTTTGTGGCTTTCGCCTTTATTTTTGAGTGGTGCAAACCACTCCAACAACTGGCTTTGTACGTTCGTACCAAAAAAACGAGCATGGTTGCTATGGTTAGCAACCAAAAAAACGAGCATGGTTGCTATGGTTAGTATGTGACGTCACTGACATCACAGATAAATGTGTAGTTGCACCACTCAGTTCACATGGGTGTGATTTTATATTTTTGAGTGGTGCAAACCACTCCAACAACCAGCTTTGTTTGTATCCGTGTTTGTGTGTACCTGTACGTGGGGCCCAAAAGAATGAGCATGGTTACTATGGTCACTGACATTACGTCAGACCACAGCTGATCAGTCTATATAAGACCTTACACCACTCAGTTCACACAGGTGTGATTTTTTATGGAGGGACAGACAGTAGGCTGACAGAAGGGGGGGAAAACATGCAGTAAAGGCCGTCGGGATCGGGAGTCGAACCCGCGGCACACTGCCAGACTGGGTTGCCAGCCAAGGTGCCTGGACCGCTGAGCCACGGCCCAGGCCACAGTATATGAGTTCTTTAATGAGCCTGTTGTTCTGTTCCCAGAGAAAACAAACCAAAGAATGGAGGCATCTGTGTGGCCAATCACACTACTCCCATTGATATTATCATATTGGCCAATGACGGCTGCTACGCTATGGTATGTACAGTATAGTTTATGTGCATATGCATGCGTACAGTAGGTGTACGGTATATATGTGTCACATTGGGTGTGTTTGTATTTCTCTCCATTGGTGTGATTTATGTGGCTATGGGGGTTAGTAAGTGATGGGCGGTTTCACTTTGATTGGAAAGATGAATGATATGAGCAGCTCCGTTTGGAATCCTCCTCCACCCTAGCTAGGGTATCATTCTACCCTCCCTTTACCCTTTGTAGCAGTCCTTTTGAGGGGCAATTAATGCAGACGTCATGTGGCCGATATAAATACAGTGGGTGTCCTTCACTTCACACGAGTGTGATTGTTTTTGGGTCTTCAGTTCCTTCCGGTTCACTATTTAGGTACATAGTTATGTTATTTAGATAGATATTATGTAGGGTATTTAAGCCATTCTGAGCGGGAACCCCTTTTGGTGTTTTAAGCATTACTATATGTTATACTTTAGCTATTTTTTAAAAATCGTGAAAATGTGGCACAAATCTTTGAATATATATTCTTTCAGAGCCAAAGTTTTTAACTCATATCTTTTCTTCTGGGGGGGTCCCTGGAGCTACATATTTTCAGATGGGGGTCGGCGGCCTATTAATTTAAATATAATTTTTTTGGGTCCTTCACATGAAATATTGAGCACCACTGATAGGTATTCCAGAAAACTGTCTGATTTAGAAAACATTTTTTTAATTCCGACGTCAGGCCTAAATGGTTTAAATAGATTCCAGGTTTGTTGTTAGACTTACACTGTAGCACATACTGTACTGTACTGTACTGTACTGTACTGTACTGTACTGTACTGTACTGTACTGTACTGTACTGTACTTATACTTGTACTATTCACACTTCCCTAACTCCCCGTTGACGGTTGGCTGATGCTTATGGAAACTATTCGAAACATATGTTCCGATAAGAGCGACCTAAACTCCATACACCTCGATTGGAATTATAAATTGAGACATGTTTCTTCAACCTGTTATTGAGGTGAACTTTGCTTTCCAAACAGGTTGGACAAATCCATGGAGGGCTGATGGGCACGCTACAGAGAGCCATGGTCAAATCCTCTCCCCACATCTGGTTTGAAAGATCCGAAGTCAAAGATAGACACCTTGTGGTCAAAAGGTAACATGGCGTCTTTGTCATTTCTGCTTGTTACAGTATAATCACTATATTTTATGCCAGATCGTCACATGTGAAAGCATAGTAGCCATTCTTTATTTAATATTGGACTTTCTTTTTGAGTGGTGTAAACCACTCCTACAACTGGCTTTGTTATTGAGTGGTGTAAACCACTCCTACAACTGGCTTTGTTAGTGCAGAAAAAAATGAGCATGGTTGCTATGTTCACCCTGTTCACCCGGGTGTGATTTCATTACATCACTACAACTGGCGTTGTTAGTGCAGAAAAAATGAGCATGGTTGCTATGTTCACCCTGTTCACCCGGGTGTGATTTCATTACGTCAGACATGATTTAATTACGTCAGACAGGCTTACACACTGTGTAAGCCTGTCTGACGTAATACACAGGCTTACACCTTACACCACTCAGTTCACACAGGTGTGATTTTTCATTTTAGACTTGGTGATCATGTAGCTGACAAAACCAAAAAGCCTATCCTCATCTTCCCCGAGGGTTAGTAATGACACGCATTGTACCTTCCATGTCATGGGATTCATAATAGGGTTGAGAGCCAAATAATCAGCCAATAGAGATGCATGTTTGTTTGAACGCTCTGGTTGTTAATTTGTTTGTTGTTAATCGGGTAACACTTTCTGTATTGCCAATAGGTACTTGCATCAATAATACATCCGTCATGATGTTCAAAAAAGGGAGCTTTGAAATCGGCTGCACTGTCTACCCAGTGGCAATAAAGGTAGGACGTGGAATTATCATTTTGGCATTTTTGGCCCGTGAGGAACCTGAGCCACACACTGTTGATGCTTGCAAACTTTCAAAGCTTTAATGCCCTACCTACCGTTTCACCCTTTGTCAGGCATAGGTGTGCAAACGTTTCCTATTCATGGTTCTGTGGAACCTATACCCTCTGTTCTTTTGGTTTGAGGTTGTTTCCATCTTATATGTGTATTAAAACAAAAAGGGGCAAGGACCAACACAAAGGGTAGATGTATATCCAAAATAGGGGTTGACTTGTGGAATAGCCTGGATAATGAACTAAAGCTATGCACATCACTTATCAAATTTAAAAAGCTATTTAAAAGTAGGGTATTAAATAGATATAAAACATTATCATAAGATCATTATTATTATTATTATTATCACAAGATCATTATTATTAACATTATTAAACATTAAACAATAAGATTATTACCACAAGTTCTAAAATGACTAAGTTCTAAAAAAAAATATTTTTTTCTGTTTCCTTTGTATTATGTTTCTTTTCTTTGTATTAATTTTGTATTTTGTTTCTTTTCTTAAAGGCTAGGCAAAATAAGCTTCGGCTTCAGCCTAGACCTTTTCGGTGCTACCCCTTTGTAAAAACAACTTAAATGAAAATGATGAAACTATGTAAATGTAAAGCACCGAAATAAACTATTCATTCATTCATACAGTATGACCCACGGTTTGGGGATGCATTCTGGAACAGCAGTGCGTTTGGCATGGTGAGCTACCTGTTGAGGATGATGAGTAGCTGGGCCATTGTCTGCAGTGTCTGGTACCTACCACCCATGAACAGAAAGGTGAACCTCCCCTCCCTTCAGATACACAGAATTTGTGTGTGGGTAAAGTTAAGCATAGCTGTTGTTGCCAATGAGACTGCTCACAGATAGGATAGACCTTTGTCTCTTAAACCTTTTTGACGGGCGGTAACTCCTATGCACAGCTTTGTCTGTATGTCTGTTTGAGCACGGAATGTGTTTGTAGCACGGAATGTGATGATTTGATTGGCTGAGCACGGAATGTGATGTATGATGATGGATGTATGTGATGTATGTTAGTATGTATGATGATAAGAGCGCCCCGGCCTCACTTCACACGAGTGGGATTTCTTTTCTTTTTTCCCTGTACAGGAAGGAGAGGATGCAGTGCAGTTTGCCAACAGAGTGAAGGCAGCCATTGCTGAACAGGGAGGATTAGTTGACCTCCTTTGGTGAGTCGATCTCTGTCATACATACTGTACATATGCAATATGTGCCACTGTAAATGTAAAAAAGGTACATTTCCCACATTAACAGTTAAATATATAGATCTGCTGGGTTAGGTTTAAGAATTAGATATGTGTTAGCAGGAGAGGTGTTTTAATCTACATTACTGCGGGTTCGAGTCCCGATCCCCCGACGATCTTTGCTGCATGTCTTCCCCTCATCTCTCTCCCTGTTTCTTGTCAACCTATATATCTATCAATAAAGGCAAATAGCCCCAAGAAATATCTTAAAAAACCCAGATTAAATACTGTCAACAAGTAACTGCCACTTTAAACCAAATGGTACAGGGAGTTAGCTGAAAACACGTGTGGCTGCACATCACACAGCCATTCTGTGAACCATCACTGTTCCATCCACTCTGGCCCCTTTTCCACCAAAAGAACTTTGGTTCTAGAACTGGTTCTGTTCTAGATTCTTGGAACCTTGGTGCTTTCATGGAACCCGCTGCCATTTTTGGGTTTCAGTTCTGAACCAACTTTTAGGGTTCTGAACTAATCCATTTTCAGTGGAAACACTCTCAATATTTTTTTTTATCCCACGATTTTGCAACCCAGTTTTTTCACCCAGTGCCAATTATCTAATGTAATCCTGGGCACTACACTTCCTCTGCCAACCTGGGGGGGGGGGGGGGGGCAGCGGACTGACCTCATGCCTCCTTCTATGCATGAGGAGTCCAAGCTGCTTCTTTTCACCTGACAGGGGGGGATTTCCCTGGCCAGACGTAGCGCGTGGAAGGAACACGTTATTCCGACCAGTTCCTTTCCCCCCCATCAGGCGCCCCGGCTGGCCAGGGGGAGGTAGTTTTAGAGACCAGGATTACTGCATGTTTTTTGTGAGGGTACCTACCCTATAGGGGACACGGGGAGAACATGCAAACTCCACACAGAAAGGCCCTTTCGCCAACCCCGCCTCGGGTATAAATATTTAATCAAGATCATCTTCTTAGCAACAAGTAAGAAAGCGATCACACGACACTGGTACCCACCAACGAAAGAACATTGGATGGACATTACTGAGGAATTGTATGTCATGGAAAAACTAACATTCATACTTAGACTACAAGAGGATAAGTTCTATAAAAAGTGGGAGGAATTCAATGAATGTAACCTGCAATATATGAAAAATGCAGCCTTTTTTGTTTTGTTTTCTCGTCTCTTGCTTTTGTTTCTTCTTTTTGTACTGTTGTCTTTTTTTTCTTGTCCTTTCTTCTTTCCTGTTGTCATTGTCTTTTTTCCCAATAACAATTAAGTGAAAAAAATATAACATTCGCGGTAACCAATAACCATATTTGGTGGACAAGTTCTTTACACCCTTGATATGATGAACTGGTGAACAAGGATCGCTTTCTCTCTCATAACAACTCTAACTCATGACACATTGCATCTGCTGTCTTGTTGTTCTCCATGTTATGATGATAGCCTTGTTCTTTTCCACCCATGTGATTTCAGGGATGGAGGGTTGAAACGGGCTAAGGTGAAAGAAACATTCAAGGAAGATCAGCAGAAACTGTACAGCAAAGTTCTAGTAGGTGAACCGGAGGACCAAACTGAAGACAAGCTTGGAGAAGATGAGGATGTGAAAGCAGCTCAGATTCAATGAAGGGAAAGAGAACTATGGAGTCAGTCATTGTTGGTCATCCAAATAGATATTACTGACTTCAGGAATTATGCTTACATGTTTTTACTAAGCACTATGAATGAAATAATGTAATGTTCTACAGGGTCTGACCACATAGGCTACAATGAATGTCATCAGTTTTGATACATCAAATTAATATGACTTCTAATTATACATTCATTCATACAAACGTTGTTTGTGGTTATTGTAAATATGGGAGATTGGTTACAATCACTGGGGGGTCATTGATGCTGTGACTCTGTGAGAAACATGAAACATGAAACTAAAATGTTTTTTATTGTTTATGCACATTTCTGTTTGTTCACAGACTCAAGTCTGCAAGTGAAGTGAAAGTTGTACGCATTTTGTGTGAATAAATATAGATTACTTTATACTGCCCAAGTGCATCAACGCACTTGATGCAATCCTGCCAAGGGTCGGATGTGAGGGCACATAATGTTGGTTAATAATCTGTTTATCCCATACCCATAACCTCATTTTTAACACTTTAAGTTAATATTAACTTAACATGGAACTCCCCTGGTGAATGATGGAAAAAAATATCTCTGGGATTTCCCAAAGATGTGGAGGTGTGTTTGCTGGCATACACAGCAAGCCTGTGAACTGTCAAGGCTTGTGTTTTCTGCTCTTTGTTTTGGTTTCTGCACACCTGGGATAAACTCCAGTGTCTTTTGGCATAAATCAAAATTGAATTTGTCGTTCCTGTGCACTGATTTTGAGGCCTCTCCCTCGCCCCTTCCATGACTGAAATATTACATTTAGTAGCCTACAAAAACGTATCGACAGTAAAGGGAATCAAAGTGTTAGATGTTCGGACTGATGGGCAGAGACAAGCATTGCCATCCTTGCTGGTCTGACTAGCCCTATAGGCTAAACACAACATTTTCATTTTAGGTAATAATATGTTTAACTAGAACTGCACTCTGTCGAGTGCCTACTTGCTTGTTGCACACAAGTAGGCCATAAATGGCCTACTAGTGCGCAAGCAGAGCGTGCAAGTGCTGTAGACCGCTATAAACTTTCAAATCTTAGTCTCACATATTGAATTATTAGATTTACCTATTTGCTACGTACCTTGCTTCTGAAGGAAAAAAAGTAGTATTTTTAAGTATGGTAAAATCATTGTTACGTCGCCGCCTGGCATTGGTACATATATTCATCACGTCATATGCTCATATGTCCATATATGTGTACATGTCTATATGTATGTATATGTAGTTTTCTGAGTGGTTGGTGGTATAATGTGATCGGCTGGGTGGTTTGATGCGTATGTACTTGACACTGAAACGTATCATCATTACGTCACCATCGTCAACCAATTATACCCTGGCATTGGTACATAATCTTCATCACGATTCACGGAAAACATACCTGCACGGTCAGCTTCCGTATGTCCGTATGACATCATATCACGTGCATTCTAAGGGACATTGGTACATATCTTCATCACGTCATGGGACATATGCTTCGTAGCATGACAAAAACACACCTGCACGGGTTAGGTCAGCTTGGGGCCAGCATATGACGTCATAACATGTGCTGGCCCCAAACACGCGCATCGTAGCACCTGACTGAAAACATGACTTGCACGCTCTGCTTGCGCAAGTAATTATGGACATGTCATTACTTCTTCACAGGAGCAAAACATTTCTGTGTCCAAATCTTGTGTGTAGCACATTTTTATTTTTTTCTTCTTTTACTGGACTTGTGAACTGATAAACAAAACTCTGTTATGGTAGGCTGAATCCCACCTGTTTAATGTGTGTTTTTTTGTGATTAAAATTAATAATTAACAGTCAACATTATTGTTACTGTTTTTCTTGGCCCAATAATTCTTGTAATATAGTTGGACAATAACGCATTAATGAATCCAGTTCAAGGAACGTAGAAGTAAAATAGGGATGCACACGCAGCTTAGACACACCAACGGACCGACATGAACAAACAACGTGCGCTGCTCCCGTGGTTAGGGTTAGGTTAGGGTTTGAGGTAGGTTGTCGGACACACCACAGTGAGGAGAAAAAATCACACCTGTGTGAACTGAGTGGTTCACACGGGTGTGGTCATCTTTGCTCTTTGATAGTGTTTGTTCAGTAGGGTCTCCACGTCTCTCTAGTTATTTAGTAAACATTACAGATAGAAAGAACTAGAGCGGTGCCTGTTGGAGCCTCTACAGCGGTGCCCGTTGGGCACTGGCCTACTTGGAACGATGCAAGTTGGAAATGCATGCCCCACCCAGATATTATGTCTGTGTCCCTTTTATGCCCATATATGGAGTTCTTTGTCAGGCATGACCAAATATGGAGTCTATGCAGACGTCAGAATGATGTCAGAACAGGCCATGGCTCCATATATGGATACTGGGCAGGGGCCCTATCAAGAGCCCGGGCAGAGGCCTTTTGTGGCGGTTCTGGACAACCGTGGGTCAGACCGACTGGACACCGGGCACTGCACTCCCTGTGGGGAATTTGAAGTCGGTGGGCTTGGGCGAACGGTTCTCGAGTGGATTTCAGACATACGTACACACGTACACACAGAGAATAGAGATTTTTGCATTTCTAGTTAGATAAATCTTCAAGCGGGTTTCAAATTGCATCCTATCAGGAGAGAGAACCCCAAGATCATGTATCAGCTTGTGTTCAAGTTCCAATTTTGTCTGCTTGTGTATTTGTTTCATCACTTTTAATTTCACTAGTTTATCCTGTATGTATCTTAAATAAAGGACAACTTTAGTTTTTTTCAACCAAGGTTCATGTTTTAGGTTGTTATTAGAGAAAGTAAAAAATGAGTGTTATTTTTTTTTAATTTGCTGCTTTCTTTCGTTTTAGGGATTTTAGCGGTTTTTGACAGGGGGGCGGGGGCATTCGAGCATGGGGCTAAATATGTATTTTTTTTACATATACAAAACCGCTAAAATCCCTAAATTGAAAGAAAGCAGTAAATGAAGAAAAATGAACGCTCATCTTTTACTTTCTCTAATAACAACCTAAAACATGAACCTTGGTTGAAAAAAACTAAAGTTGTCCTTTAAATCAATCTCTCCTGACTGGATGTATCCTTACCTAAAAGAAATACAAAATAAATCTGAGCTGGAGAGACAGCGATGCATCTATTACTGAAGGCTAACTATGTTTACTATAAAGCTAACACTCATTTTAACAAAGTAATATCACTACAGCACCTTTAAGCATTATGCTTCATATGTTCAGACTGACAATATGGTATGATATTTATGGTAACATAAGTAGTTGGGTGAATTACAGCTTGTGAAACGACGCAGAATCTATTCCTGTGTACAAATCGGCTGTTGCCTAATTTCAGTTTCTGTATGTGTGTGTTATGCAAGTTACATATTAAACAGCACAGATTAACTTTGCTGATGCAGCGTGCTTTTTATGACTTAAAAGAAGAAGGTGAGAAATGTGACACATTAAAGCAAATTGTGAGAGTAAAAATATCTCTGTTTAAAAAGAATTGTGACAAACATACAGTGTACAGGGTCCACCTCTTAATTATTTTGTATTTAGTGATAATTCTTAATTAATTCCAAAAGGGTCAGACAATAATTTATCCTATAGTCAGGTAGACATTAATCACCCCCCCTAATGTAAAATAGCACTAGTTTAAGACATTTGTACAGTTTTGACCTAAAACCTTTGTGTCTGTATATCTATCTTCTTACAATCAATGATAAATGCACGTATAACGGTGCTTTAGGACGTACTTCAAGTATGGTGTGCATTTCAAGTTTAAGTTTGAACTTGATAATTATTTCACAGCTTATTTAACTATAGATACTAGTTATTTGGCTATTTCTATATTTGCTTGATGTAAATCAAAACTAGGCTACACAAGGAGATAATAATTTCAGACTGAAAGGGGTTGGGCTAAACTGCATGTACAGTAGCAATACAGTAGCATCAGCTTACATTCCTTGAGCATAGCCTAACTGAAGAAGAGACAAAGCAAAGTATGGGGACGTCAATCGGTAAAGGTATGCATTTTTCACATTTAGCTGAAGAGTTAACAAAGTAGGTTTGAAAATTACTTTACGCTTATTTTGCTGTTTGTATTTGTTTGTTTATTTTATTTTTTTAATGTTGTGATCATGTTGTACAAGGGTGTCCTTGCAAAAGAGAGCATGCTCTCAATGGTGTTCCCTGATTAAAAGGTCAATAATATAGCCTTAAACTAAATGATATGATATGATATGATATAGTAATTTATTGTCAGTTCACACTGAAATTTGTCTTGCGACACATTTCAGTGTGAACTGACAATAAAGTACTATATCATATCATATCATATCATTTAGTTTTTGCAAAAGAGAGCATGCTCTCAATGGTGTTCCCTGATTAAATAAAGGTCAATAATATAGCCTTAAACTAAATGATATGATATGATATGATATAGTAATTTCACTAGTAAGAAACCACACCACTGTTCAAGATTAGTAGTATTTATTTGCACAAATGAGATGTGGGTGTAATGATGAGGAGCCCGGGGGGGGCGAGACTGAGGATGGGGACGTAGTCTCGAGAGCTTGACGGCCGACCTGCTCACCCGGGAGCGGTCGGTCGCCTCTGCTCGGACGCTGCCCCCCCGGGGGCTCCTAGGAGAAGGAGAGAGAGAGAAGTGTTAGCGGGGCAATGGTGAGGATGGAGGGGGTTAGTTGGGGAGGAGGGGGGGGAAATTTGACAGCGCGAGGCGGTATCAAACAGGTAAGTAATGATATGAGGTGTGTATTTATGCTGTGGGGAATGTTGCGTGATTGGCTGCGCTGCCGTGGAGACGCGGGTGAACTTGACGAGGAGATAGGGATGGGAGTGATTTGGGTTGAGCAGTGGGTGGTGTCCACTCCTGAATCTACGTTGAACACAACTACATTTCACTAGTAAGAAACCACACCACTGTTCAAGATTAGTAGTATTTATTTGCACAAATGAGATGTGGGTGTAATGATGAGGAGCCCGGGGGGGGCGAGACTGAGGATGGGGACGTAGTCTCGAGAGCTTGACGGCCGACCTGCTCACCCGGGAGCGGTCGGTCGCCTCTGCTCGGACGCTGCCCCCAAAAAGTCTGATACGAACCGTGGGGGGGCCGGAGGATGGAGAAGGTCTCTAGCGACCGGCGCGTGGAGCCTCCCGTCCTTGGACCCTCGGTCGGGCGAGGAAAAACTCCCTCGAGGGGAGTGAGGGAGAAACCTCGGGAAGGACCGCGGAGGAGGGGACCCCCTTCCTGGGCGGACGGGCTAGGCGGAGTGTGGCCGTTACGGTCTGCCTAGCTGGAGATGGGCGTTGCGTACGTCGTGGAGGTTGGACCGGATGTATGTGTGGTATGCCTGGGAGGACCATCTTCCCAGGACGCGGATGAGGTGGTCGGAGAGGCCTCGACTGGAAGCGGAGGAGGCGGCGCCGATGCGGAAGGAGTGGCCGGAGTAGAGGTGAGGGGGGAGACCGGAGAGGGAGAGAACCTGTCGGAGGTGATGGTGGAACCAGAACCGGGTGGCGACGGAGCCGGACTCGGTGATGAATAGGGGGTCTTGAGGGTTGGCGTGGTAGGATCGTCTCGTGGTGACGTGGCGGAGGAGGGGTTCGTAGGGACTGAGAGGTGAGTTCGTCTTGAAGAGGTGGATGGAGGAAGAACGCCCTAGCTGGTCCGTCTTGCTCCGTTTGAGCGTGAAGGTGAGGGTTTCGGAGGAATGGAATGTGATGTCGGACAGGCTCGGGTGGAGTGAGGGGTCGTACCGGGATGAAGAGGACGTGAATTCTGAACACCGCAGGAAGGCGAAGAAGGCGAGCAGGAACATGCACTCCAGCGTGGAGGAGATCTGAGGGGTGAGGTAGCCGGCGCGGAGAGTTTGTAGGCAGAGGAGGAGTAGGTCTGACGTCAGAGGATGGCGGCGAGGCGGGACTGGTATCTCCTGGCGCTGTAGGCCGCGGAGCAGCATGGAGAGGTGGGGATGAGAGGTGGCCGGGTTTGGAGATCCGTCTAGTAGACGGAAGAAGAAGTTGATGCCGCTGAGATAGACGTGCAGGGTGGAGGTGCGGAGACGGAGGCTGGAGTGGCTGTGGGTGAGGAACGCGGCGAGGGTGGTGACGTCGGACGAGGGGAATGGGATGCCGGTGTGCGCGTGAAACCTCTTGAAGGTGTTCCAGGCGGTGAGGTAGCTAGAGAGCGTCCGGGGGGAGAAGCCGTTGAGGGCGTGATGACGGGATTGCGTGATGAGGTGGTGTAGCTGGGTGTTCAGAGGAAGATGGTCTCGGAAAATGGAGGAATGGGTGCTGGATGAAGGTCTGCTCCTGGAGCCAGCTGACGAAACCTCTGAAAGGAAAGACGGGAGAGGGAATCAGAGATTAGATTGGCGTGCCCGGGGACGTGGGCGGCGCGGATGATGAATTGGTGCGTGACGGAGGTCCAGGTGAGACGGCGAAGGAAGGGCATGATTTCGGGGGAGTCGGAGCGGCCTTTATTGATGATGTGTACGGTTGCCTGGTTGTCGGTGTGAATGAGGATGGACTTCTGTGCCCACTCGTGACCCCAAATGAGCGCAGCCACCACTATGGGATATAATTCGTGGAGTGCAGAGGAGGGGTGAGTGGTGGGGGGGGTGAACGCGAGGAATTCGGGTGACCAGGCGGACGCGAACCACCGACCTTGGTGGTAGGCGCCGAACCCGAGTGAGGGGGCCGCGTCGGTGTAGAGTTGGATGTCGTCGGGGTTGGAAGTGAGTGTGTCGTAAAAGAACGTGATGCCGTTCCAGTGCGAGAGGAGGTGAAGCCAGAGGCGAAGGTCGGTGTGACAGGAGTGGTCGATGGGGACTGTGTCGTGCAGTTTGGGGACGGAGTTGGCGGTGGAAAGGAGGTGGGAAATGAAGGGACGGCCTTGGGGTATAATGCGCATGGCGAAGTTGAGGTGACCGAGCAGGGCTAGGAGTTGCCGTTTGGTGCAGGAAGGGGCCAGGAGGTAGTTGTGCAGGAGGAGGGTGATCCGGTTCAGCTTATCTAAGGGGAGGGAAGCCTTGAAGGCGACTGTGTCCAGCGTGATGCCTAGGAACTCGAGGGTGGTGGACGGGCCGATGGTTTTCTCCTCGGAAAGAGGGACGCCGAGTTCTGTGAACACTTGTCTGAGTGTAGAAATGCCGTGTGCTGGGGGGGTGGAGGGGGGCTCGACGATCAGGAAGTCATCGAGGAGATGAATCAGGTGGGGAATGTGGTGGTTGTTCAGGAGGATCCAACAGAGTGCTCTGGAAAGGGAGTCGAATAACTTTGGGCTGCTTTTGCATCCGAACGCGAGCCTGACGGCAAAGTAGTAGGAACCCTTCCAGAGCACTCCGAAGAAAGCCCAGAAGTCGGGGTGTAGGGGCAGTACTTTGAAGGCATTTGTGATGTCCGCTTTTGACAACTGTGCCCCGTGACCGGCGAGGTGAATGAGGGTTATGGCGTTGCTGACGGTGTGATATGACATGGAGAAGTCGTGGCTGGGGATGGTGCTGTTGATGCTGGGGACGTGAGTGTTGTGAGGGGAGGAGAGGTCCAGGATGAGGCGCTTCTTCCCCGAATACTTCCTAGTGGCCACGCCGATGGGGTTGATGCGGTACACGGGGAAGGGAGGCGAGTCCAGGGGCCCCATCATGAACCCCTCCTCCACCTCCTTGGCGATTAGCCTGTCGACGGAGTCGGGGTCGTTGATGGCGGACTGGAGGTTGTTGCAGGTGTGGGAGGTGGTGGGGGTGACGATTAAGCCGGGGTGGAAACCGTGCGTGAAACCGTTAATTAGGAAGTTGACGAACGGCCGGTCGGGGTGGTTGCGGAGGGCGGTGGCGAGGGCTGGGATGATGATTGGTGTTTTGAGGAGGCTGACTAACCATGAAGGGGTGGGGTTGTGCGGGCAGGTGGTGCGTGAGTGAGGTCCCCCGCAGAACGAACAGGTGTGTAGGTAACGGCAGTTGGCGGCGACGCAGGTAGATCCGTTGAAATTGTTACATATCTGTCGCCCTGACTGGTATAAGAGGGGCCTCCCTCTGCTGTCTTGGGCATTGGAGGTGCGGGCGGGATCGGAGGAACGTGCAGGCTTGGGAATTGAGGGGGGGGGTGGGGCTGCCGAACCGGTGCGGGAGAACAGAGCTGGGATGTGGCTGGAGATGTTGGCGGGGGCCTCTACTCTCTTGTGGAGGGTCTTGTTGGGTGCCTTGTTGGAGGCCCTCTGGACAGCCGTGGTGCAAGCGGCGGACGGGTGGGAAGGAGCTCCGCACAGGTCACATGAGAGGGAGGCCCTGGCCGCGAACACCCTGCAATAAAGCTCGTAATCCAGGACCCCCCAGTATGTGCCGAGGTTGAGCTGCTGCACGCGAGCCGCCGCCTGGGTTGCGAATTGGATGTGGTAGTTGTAAAACCCCGTGCCGCCGAACCGAATGGCCAGGTCCAGCACCAGGACCAGGTACTGGTCCAGTTCGGCCCGACGGCCGGGGTAAACTACACATATCACGTCCCTGAGTAGGGAGAATGTGTAAGCGAACTCTGAGGGGGTGAGATCTCGGGAACGGGAGGGGAGGGACTGGCGAAGCTCGGCTAGGAGGCCGAAGGGGGTGGTTATTTCCCTATTGCGGAGGGGGTCGGATATGGAGGGCTGGATCAGTTCGGCCAGGTCGATGTACGCACCGTTGAGGATTTGCTGGCGGAGGGAAGCGGTGACTGGGGAAGGGCGGGTCGCTTCTGACAGGGGGGGAACGGCTGGGGTGACGGTGGCCAGGGAGTTGGAGGGGGCTGAGGGAGAAAAATGGCTGAAGGTGCCGGGTCCCTGAAATGTGGGGAAAAGGGTGGGGAGGGGATAATGGGCGGACGTGCGTGCGGGTTGTGGCTGGGAATAGAGGGCAGACAGCATGGAGAAGAGCTGAGCCGGTTCTGGGAGGTGGGCGGTGGGAGGAGCGGACTGGTGGGGGGGAAATGAGGTGGCCTGAGGGGGGTGCTCTGCGGGAGCCTGGGGGAAAGGCTCGGCGGGAGCGTGGGACGAGAGCTCTGCGGGAGCGTGGGAAAACTGCTCTGCGGGAGCGGGGGGGGCCTGCGCACGGTGGGTGATGCTGACCGTGCGGTGGGGGGGGGGGAGAGGTTAGGGGCCACTCGTCATCCGGGGAGGGGGGTGGATGTGCGTGACGACGGGACGTCCTGGAGCGTTGGTTTGGGGGGGGGGACTGGGGTGGTTCGGGAGCGGGGCGGCGCCGGCTGGATGCGCGGCCCCTGGCTCCGCGACCTCTGGGTGGTGCGTAGCCCCGGGTCGAGCGGTGGGCTGCGGTGCGCCGGTCGGGTGGAGGCGGGGGGGGCATGAGGTGCTGAGCCTGGGAGGGGGACGATTGGGGGTGCACGTGGTGCCGGTTGGGGGGGGAAGGCTGCTCGTGAGCCTGGGGATGGCCGTGGGCCTGGGATGGGGACGAATGGGGGTGCACGTGGTGCCGATTGGGGGGGGGAGGCTGCTCGTGAGCCTGGGGATGGCCGTGGGCCTGGGATGGGGACGAATGGGGGTGCACGTGGTGCCGATTGGGGGGGGGGAGGCTGCTTGTGAGCCTGGGGATGGCCGTGGGCCTGGGATGGGGACGATTGGGGGTGCACGTGGTGCCGGTTGGGGGGGGGGGCTGCTCGTGAGCCTGGGGATGGCCGTGGGCCTGGGATGGGGACGAACGGCGGTGCACGTGGTGCCGATTGGGGGGGGGGAGGCTGCTCGTGAGCCTGGGGATGGCCGTGGGCCTGGGATGGGGACGATTGGGGGTGCACGTGGTGCCGGTTGGGGGGGGGAGGCTGCTCGTGAGCCTGGGGATGGCCGTGGGCCTGGGATGGGGACGAATGGGGGTGCACGTGGTGCCGATTGGGGGGGGGAGGCTGCTCGTGAGCCTGGGGCTGGCCGTGGGCCTGGGTTGGATTGGGGGTGGGAAGCACTCGGTGCTGTCCGTGCGGTTGGGGGGGGGAAGACAGGGTGGGGGGCGCTCGGCGCCGGGAAGAGGGGGAGGGGGGAGTAGGGTGGGAGGGGGAAGGGGCGGAGGGCGCGAAGCGCTGCTCCGAGTGTGGATACGACTCTGAGTGCCGATCCGGGGAGCGCGGGGAAGGGGGCGCTCGGCGCCGGGAGGAGGGGGAAGGGAGAGGAGGGTGGGAGGGGGGGGGGGAGGGACGCACTCGGTGCTGTCCGTGCGGTTGGGGGGGGGAAGACGGGGTGGGGAGAGAGGAGGGACGCACTCGGTGCTGTCCGTGCGGTTGGGGGGGGGGAGACGGGGTGGGGAGAGGGGAGGGACGCACTCGGTGCTGTCCGTGCGGTTGGGGGGGGGGAGACGGGGTGGGGGGCGCGTGGCGCCGGGGAGAGGGGGAGGGGGGAGGAGGGTGGTAGGGGGAAGGGGCGGAGGGCGCGAAGCGCTGCTCCGAGTGTGGATACGACTCTGAGTGCCGATCCGGGGAGTGCGGGGAAGGGGGCGCTCGGCGCCGGGAGGAGGGGGAAGGGAGAGGAGGGAGGGAGGGGTGGTGGGAAGGAGCCTCCAGGGGACTGGAGGCGGAGCCGGTGTGAGAAGCCCGGGTGGGCGTGGCCCCGACGGTGGCTGGGGGCTGGTGGAGGTGAGCCAGGTATGCCTCGAATAGATCGGCCTTGCGGTCCGTTCGGAGGAACGGGACACCGTTTGCCGCGAGTGTCTGCTGCAAGCGGAAGACCGTCCACTCGGAAATGGACGGTCGGCCTGTTGAAGAAGACGGGCGCCCCTGCGATCCGCCGGTCGCGGAAGCGCCGTGGCGAGAGGTGGACGGTCGGAGTTGTTTGTCGGCCTCGGGAAGGCTGGATGGCGGCTCCCGTGGCTGTGCTGGAGAAAGCGGTTCTGAAGCCTGGACTGCGCTAGAACCGGGTCGGACCGAGGCGCTTGTTGCCGGGACTGCCGACGCTGTCTCGGAGCGTGGCGAGCCGTACCATTCCTCGTCTCCCGAGGCGTAGAGCTCGAATTCGTCGGACATGGTAGCGGCGGACAAAACGCGCGGATTAAATTTGTGCTCTAATGTAACGAGAACTCACTTGCACTGCTGTATTAGCTTTATAAACCGTATATAACAGCAGTGCTGACAGTATGGATCGAGGCGAACGTAACGTGAATGAGAGGAGGAGGAAAAAAAAAAAAAAAGAACGAGGAGCTTTACCTGACAGTTTGGTGGCACGGAGCCGTATCAAACGATTTGGTATGGTTTCGAGAGATCTGACAGCGCGAGGCGGTATCAAACAGGTAAGTAATGATATGAGGTGTGTATTTATGCTGTGGGGAATGTTGCGTGATTGGCTGCGCTGCCGTGGAGACGCGGGTGAACTTGACGAGGAGATAGGGATGGGAGTGATTTGGGTTGAGCAGTGGGTGGTGTCCACTCCTGAATCTACGTTGAACACAACTACATTTATTGTCAGTTCAAACTGAAATTTGTCTTGCGACACATTTCAGTGTGAACTGACAATAAAGTACTATATCATATCATATCATATCATATCATATAATTTAGTTTTTGCAAAAGAGAGCATGCTCTCAATGGTGTTCCCTGATTAAATAAAGGTCAATAATATAGCCTTAAACTAAATGATATGATATGATATGATATAGTAATGTATTGTCAGTTCACACTGAAATTTGTCTTGCGACACATTTCAGTGTGAACTGACAATAAAGTACTATATCATATCATATCATATAATTTAGTTTTTGCAAAAGAGAGCATGCTCTTAATGGTGTTCCCTGATTAAATAATATAGCCTTAAACTAAATGGCATAGAGGCATTGTTAACTTAAGTGGTGAGGATTTGCTAGAAGTGTTATGGGGGTGCAGTAGATTCATAATAAATATAGTTAATTGTAATGAGTACATGCAATAGAATTATTGGGAGTAATCTCCCGTAAATATGAATTGTGCATTTACTGGAAATAACTTGCAATATAGCCCGCAGCTTTCCTATCAGATAGGTAGAAGATTTATTGGAAAACACGAGACTCATTTGCTTCTAAGCCATATAACTCAAGGACGGACAGAGGATGTCATGATGAAACTGGAAGTAAAAAAAACCTTGAACAATGAATCAGAATCAACTTAACTCTAATCTACTGGAGCCCCCAGAGTGGCCATTGAGAGTGAAACAAATAAAATTGAATTATTAACTTGAGAGCTCAAGTTATGAGAGAATAGAGAAGAAATAAACACCAAATATAAATATCACGAAGGCAGAGACGAATACAACAGCCTATACATGCTGTAAGGTCCATAATTAAAATGAAATAAATAACAATGGATAGATGGCACTAAAGAAGACAGAAATGTCAGAATAGTTTTAACTACACAGAATCACAAAAGCACTGTAAAAGAAATTGATTTAACTATTATTATACGGTAAATCGATTATTATCATTTTGGTTATAAACGTCACTGCAGCTAGACATCCTATGTGATTATGAGTATATGACTTTATTTTGGATTCTTACTTTGTATACACTACAGTAATGTATACTGCACATGAAATGTACCAATACAAATGTATTGATTTATGCTGAAAAATGTAACCAATATTAGCTTCTCCCTTTTTTCCCACAAGAGTCCAATGCAAGCTTCAACTGTGGACATCAGCACTGCCTGGGTCCAATGAGCTTCCACAGAGAAGCCCTTGGAGATCAGCTGGCTCTGAGAATGAATAACCGATACGTGGAGAGAAATCGTGAGACTTTCCGAAATGGCTTGGCCTTCAGTACCCGTCCGGTCATCCTCGAGGAGAGGGTCCATTTGCGCGTGGAGCGCTGTGACCAGCACTGGAACGGAGCCCTGCGGTTGGGCTTTACTTCAATACCCCCACCATCGTTCCCTAACCTTCCCTATGTTCTAGGCATTCCTAAGTTTATCGGGACTCAAGGCTACTGGGCTTGTGCACTGCCAAGTAGCCACACGAGGCCAGGGGCAGAGCTGTGTTTCTGGGTGACTTCTCAAGGGGCGATGATGTACAAAGGTCCAGGTGGTCTAAAATACCGGCTTCTACAGGGGGTGGATGTGAAGAAGCCTCTGTGGGCCATGATAGATGTCTATGGACAGACACGAGCAGTACTGCTTTTAAGTAAGTCAATAATATCATGAGAAAGGCCTGACGACGAAATAAAAATAAAGTCTTCTAAAAGAATATATATTCAAAGATTTGTGCCGCATTTTTACGATTTTTCAAAAATAGCAGACCTACAAGCTCGTAGCACGCCACTTGGTGGCGCGCTATGAGCTTGTAGATCTGCTATTTTTCAATAGCTAAAGTATAACATAATGCTTAGTTAAAACACCAAAAGGGGTTCCCGTCCAGAATGGGTTAAGCGCAAGCACCACTACTCTGGGGTGAACATTAAATAGCAGCTCTACAATGCATTTGTAGAGCTGTTTGTTGACTTTCGTGTGCAGAGGTGCGTGCGTGTGTAGCTGCCGTGCGCGCTACCTTCACGTTCGGTCCTACAACTACATCACAACGACCCCGTACCGTATCTGTACCTGATACTGTACTGTATTCTGTACTGTACTCAAAACTATACGTTTATTGTTATTCAGTAGTTACTAGTTATGGTGCTTAGTGTGAAGGCCTCGCATTCATACATACACACAAAGTTAGTCATTGGAGCGGTATTGGAGCGGTGTGCACCGCTCAAAAAGGAGACGGCCAAGTATCGACCCTGCACTGGGGAGACCCCGGTCAATTAATTATAGCCTATACATTACAGTAGGGTTTAAGTGGTGTATCAAATAAAAAGATTGTGACAGAAATATGACTATATCACTTAAATTAACTGTTTGTTCTGTGTTCCACAGGGACAGAAAAGAAAGCGATTTTGAAGAAAAAGAGGCAAAGATCTTGTCCAGTTCCCCCATCCCCGCCTGCATCTGATGGAGACAGTTGCATGTGTGTGGACAAAGGTGATGTCTGCTGTAGCCCTCAAGACTTCAAGGATCCTTCAACTCACATTCCTTGCACTGGTTAGTATACATTGTATTACTATTGTATAGCGTATACAACATGAACTGAGTAATAATACCAATGAATGTGTGTACCAGTGACAATGGTATACACAGTAAAATCCTCAGTGTTAAT
Organism: Electrona antarctica; assembly: GCF_951216825.1. NCBI lineage: Eukaryota > Metazoa > Chordata > Actinopteri > Myctophiformes > Myctophidae > Electrona > Electrona antarctica. The sequence goes on from NC_136797.1 coordinate 24,145,014, forward strand.
TAACTGTAACTCTGATTTCATTTATACACTCTCAGAGTTAAATTAACATTGTGGATTGTTACATATTGCGTATACAGGACAGAAGTACATAAGAGTAAAATTATTTTTGCTCTGGTTTCCACAATCAAAATAGCACAATAATAATAGTAATAATTATATTATAATAGTGATAACAATAATAAACAACATACAAGGGGAAAAAAAGGAATAATAAGATAATTAAATATTATCAGTATATCAGACTGATTATCAGAGTATCAAGACAATGTGTCCGTTGGCCCTTTAGCACCTGATGTGCTTGAAGGTGTGCAAGGTTATACTACTAGGTCATAAACATTCAGATTTGACAGTGTACTGATTTGACTTCCTCCAGGCACACAATCCCATGAGGAGTGTGTGGTGTGTCGCTCTGCAACTGCGTGTGAGACTCTTCCATGCGGCCATCGGTGTCTCTGTTCCCATTGTGTCAGCCACGTCACAGCCCAGTTTGGAAACTGCCCACTTTGCCGCTGTCCGATTACATACGCAAGCTGACGTTTAAGATGCAGTGAAGAGCACAGTGCCAGATAGCAGCTACTGTAGAATGATCCAAAGTTCATAAATGTAAATTAGAGTACTTAACTATCATTATTATATTGTGCTTGTTAATAATTGCCATTGACTGAAGTATTGTACCATATGACATTTTACCACACTGTAACATTTTAGTCTCACCTAGTATAGTATCTGAATAATAATACAAATCTAAATAATTGCATGTTTCTGGTCAAATCTGCTGTGCAAATGTGTAAATATGAATAGAGATTATTTCCAGTATCCTCATGGCTGTTAATAAAATGATTGTTCCTGCTGTTGATCCCATTTCTTGTGAACTTAGTGGACAGTAAATTAAAAAGTGATTCTGGGAATAGAGAGTCTTGCCTTTTACTGTAATGGGTAAATGTAGTTGCTGTGACCCCATATTCACTTACTCTACCTAATTTAGAGCCTCAGATAAAATCTACAGTATAGAGAACATGATGTACAGACGTTTTGGGTGGAGGTTCCATATCTTACAAGTGCATGAAGACCCGACTGCATTCATTCAGTGCAGTTGCTGTGTCTGGTTACTATACTTGCAGTGGATAATCGAGGAAAAAAGGAAGACTAACGTACAGGTATAGAAATTATAAGATCAGTCCTGCACAGTGCACCATTGTTTCTGGAGGTGATGTCATTTATTCAGATGACATCACTAGTGGTGACACTTGATGGACATCCACCATGGGGCTTTCGTCTGTCTGGTGGCAAGGAATTCAGGAGGCCTCTGACTATTTCCAAGGTAAAAAGAAAAACCTATATGCAGCAGTGTTGTTTTCGTCGACTAAAACTAAGACGAAAAATGTTCGTCGACTACCTTTTTTCACTGACGAAAACTAAATGGAAACTAAATAAAAACTAAGTTATTATGACTAAAACTAAGACTAAATATACTGACAATATCGTCAACAAATAAAAACTAGACTAAAATGTTAGGAAGGGACTAGTGGACAAGAGATCCAGTATAAGTCATTTTACACCTGGTTGCATGCTGAAAATAGCCGACCTACAAGCTCACAACGCGTCGCAGCGCGACGCGTTGTGAGCTTGTAGATCGGCTATTTTCAGCAAGTGTAAAATCAGCCATTACGACGGCATCAAGGCCCGACAAAATACATTTTACTCGACTATATCAACTGTAAATTTACTCGACTAAAAAATTATGATATTTAGTCGACTAAAACTAGACTAACACTAAGACATTCCAGGTGACTAAAATGCGACTAAAGCTAAATGGAAGCCATTCAAGAGACTATGACTAAAACTAAAATCAAATTTTGCTGCCAAAAACGACACTGATATGCAGTGTATAAAAACACTCAACCTCTTGAATGCTAACGTTCTCATTTTGGTCGAACATTTAGGGAAAATTGTATATTTGTGTCTGTAGGTGAATGTGTCCAGTAGTGCTGAGCAAGCAAATTTACGACCCGGTGATGTCATATTGGAGATCAATGGAGAAAAGGCTACAGGGATGCTACATATGGAAGCCCATGACTCCATCAAGTACTGCAGCCATAAACCTACACTTCTTATATACAGGTAGGGGCAAAGGAATTAATGGAACTTACTGTATACAACATCAGTTTTCCTTTGGACGTTGGAGTTGGATAACTGTCAGTTTGTATTTTTCCAGACCAAGATCAATTCTATCAAGAGCCAGTCCTGTAAAGAGTGAAAACCAGTCCTATCAAGAGCAAAAACAGGTATTTAAATAAAAATAATAATAATAATAATAATAAAATTAAAATAAATTAAAATAAAATAAAATAAAATAAAATAAAATAAAATAAAATAAAATAAAATAAAATAAAATAAAATAAAATAAAATAAAATAAAATATTTTCAATATGTCAGTTAATGTTTCAATTATTTATTTACCAGTTAAGCCGTAGTTAAAAAGAGTCAATCTACAAGCTCACAATGTGTTGCATCGCAGATTCACAACACATTTTGTATAGCTGCTATAGCTGCTTAGTTTTTGGAACTTTTTATTTATTTTTTATGTTCACCTACTGTAATGGCATTACCGAAATAGGGACACCAGGTTGAAAGTTCTTTCACACACAAACAAATAAATAATAACAAATATATATATTTATTTTTTTTCAGGTTGCATTGAAAACATTGACAAAAGTCTTAGAAACTAGATCTATGGAAACTGGGACTTCTAAAGAATACCACTATCCTAACGAAGCAACAAAAAAGCTTCTGCCTTCCAGTTTCTCCCCAGTTGGGAAAACTAATGAGCCCTTCTTTGTCAAGAGCAACAGGTAACTTGTCATATAAATTAAATTAGGGTCACTAATATAATACTCAACTACTGTGCAAAAAAATACCACAGAATATTTCATGATTTTCATGATCTGTCATTTTCCAATGGTCAGTTGTGATGTCCCTAAGAAGAAGTATCCACTCCCTAAATTTGATGTTTGCCAAAAGATTCCGTGGAGCAGAGGCATGACAACAGCCCCACGGCAGTCCAACACATTCCATGTGTTACAGGAGGCATTGGAAGCTGCATGTCACACAAGTGAGACTTGGATCCCCCTCAGGGCTTTTCTCTTCACACACAGATGAGTAAGCCTGGGACTGAGGCTACCTCAGGGCTAGCACTATACATCTTATCTTGAGCATAAAAAGAGCCTCTGAGTAATAACCTGGTTGGTTTCACAAACAGGAGCAGGTCCATTCTACGGATCCATTTTCTTCTTAAGACATATTCCACTTCAGTGTCTTTTATTTCCGTGTTTTTTTATTTGGTGACCCCAATTTTCTCCTTCAATGGCAGAGTCAGCCTTGGGTGCTTGTGGGAGACTACAGCCTAATCCTAAAAGACAATTCAACACCTTGTTTAGAGGGCAGAGATTCCGTACCTGTGAAACCTGCGGTACTCCCATTGTGTAAGCATCCCTGTGGTCATTTTGTGATGTATGGCAATATTCACATCAGAGAATTGACTTTCATACATGACAATGGGCTTATAATATGATTTTGTTATAACAGAAATTACAGTGGTGGTAGAATAATGCAAGCAGACATGGAGCCAGATGCACTCTTGTTTCTACCTTGTTGATATGTACTTGTGTATACTTTGACATGCAGTAAACTGTGATATTGTGACTTTTGCCTACCTTTTGCAGTTATGGTACAGTTATATTCTGTATAATGAGGGTGTAATGTAGCGTACAACCCTGTCAATAGTCGAGAAAAACAATGATTCTACCTCTAAAAGTACAATAGTAATTGAGTCTTATTATTATGTGTGCAGCACTCAAGCTGTCAGGATCAGAGAGGGACGCGTACGCCACCAGGAGTGCTACTGCTGTAACGACTGTGGTCTGAGTCTGCTGAGGAGAGGACACTTTTGCGTGGGAGAGGAACTCTTCTGTGGTAAACATGCGCAACAGAGATATCAAAAGACAAGATGAGACAAATATTGAAATTTCATACACTGGCAGTTTTTTGTGTGTGTTATAAATCATTGTAATCTCAATTTAAAAAAATCACACCCGTGTGAAGTGAGGGGCACTAACTCATGTTGATTAGGTGATGTAATGGTGATGTAAAACAAACGGTGCCAACACAAACATTAAATTACATTAACAATAAAGAGATAATATGACGTAATGAGGGACAATATGATGTAAATTTTGATTTTCCCTTCATTGTCAATGGCGTTTTTAAAACAAACATTGAACTAAAAACAAACATTAAACCTGTGGGGCTATAGCGCCCCTCAAAAATATACGTTCACACAAGTCTATGGTTTATTTAACCTATATGATACAGAGCGGATGAGGCAGAACAATGAGTGATGATGTGTGCTTTCTTTATGGTTATTTGTATTTTGTTGATGTCTCATATTAGTCTTAGTTTTCTCTGAACATATCAGTGTATTGGAATGTTATTCTCATGTTTAACCAGTAGGTGTCAGTCTGCCAACATTGTTCACATTTGAAATCTTAGTTACCAGAGGTTTATCAGAATTTATAGTGTTTGTTCACAAAGAAAATTAGACTATATGACATAAAGGAAAAACTATAAATTGAGGCATAAATATGATCTCCATTATTGGTGAAAATATCCGTGGATGTGATGTTTATGAAAATTAATACTCTGTAATTCTTCTCATGAAAATGTAACAGCAAACTTACATGTAATTATGAATGAATCTACATAAAGAATATTATTGGTCAAACATTATCAGAATCTGAATTATTATTATTATTAATTATTATTATCTTGGTATGTTTGCCCATAGACTATAAAATATTTACATATAAGAGTAATTATGGGTAAATAAATATAAATTATGGCACTTGTTTGTTTATGTGCACATAAGGTATAGGGCGGCTAATGGAGAAAAGGGTGGTGATATTTTGAATTATTATGTTTTTCTCATCTTCAATCAGACATTTTCAGTTTTTTGTTTACATTTCTGACGGGTTTTTTTTTGGCCTATTAAGACATGTCCAAAATAGGGACACCAAGTTGAATGAAAGTGGTTAAAGATAAATGGATAATGATTCATATCCGAGAGGAATGGGGTATGCATTCAAGCTTATTTGAATATTTATGTTTTGCTTACTTCCGTCAGAAAAGTCCTTGTGGCAATTCATAAAGAGTTGGGGTAAATACTAGCACTGGTCCATATAGCGTTAAGGACTTCTTAATGGACCAGACCTAGGTAAATACTAGCCTAAACTAGAACAAGTAGCCATACATGGCCTACTAGTGCGCAAGCAGAGCGCACAAGTAGCCTACTGGTGACGTATATGTCGATCAGTGTCGGGTGGATTAAAGGAAATGCCTCTATGTCAGTGACGTAGACTCCGTGGGGGCGGCGGGGCTCGAGCCCCCATGATGAATTAGACCTGAATATGTACAGTATATTCGCCTAGTCGGTTCGTCCCGTTTGTACCGCGCCAGGTCGCGCCGCGCCCGTTCGCGCAATTCTCGTCTTTGCATTGACTTTGTATGTAATCGCGCAGCTCTAACCATCCAAGTCTGAATGCACGTTAACACCTTTTGTCCGGCATTCAAATGCTAATCTTGTTTAACCTGCCAGGTAGGGTACAGTACTGTACTCTGGCTTAGGCTACTTGTTCACAATGAAAAGGAGTAGCCTACCAGATGACTCAGTGCTGCAATCATGGCATTTAAACAAACATGCTCTTATAATCTACAAACACTGTGACACGTTTAGAGTGTTACAAATAAGTGTTTAGAACCTAAAGCTTGGGTTTAGGGTGGAATGAAAAAAACAACAACTTTTTTTCCCCCGTTGCGGCGGGCGCCCCCATGACGATTATAAAAACATTTCGTCTCTGCTCTATGTATATGTAATTTGTAAATTGATTAGCGGTATACTGTGGTTACTTTGCGTATGCGTATGTATCGTAGCAGCATGACATCAGGGTATTACTGGTATAACTATAGCTCTCAATGATGACGTAATAAAGATGTGGATTAAAGGACCCAATGCCAGGGTGTCAGGAAGATTAAAGGTAATGCCCCTATGTATACATGTATGTAATCTGACACCACTGCAAGTGCCATATCAAGCACAAGTAGTCATTACGTCATATGCTGGCACGGCGCATACGCATCAAACATCGCCCTGGACGAAAACTATTACTTGCGCGCTCTGCTTGCGCAAGTAATAACACTGGCTTTTTGAAAAAACAGTCCACCCCAGGGCATCCTAGCCAGTCAGACTGCAGCTTCCAAAAGATTCTGTCCATTACCTGCTGCTGAAACAGAATCTGGCCAGTTAACCAGGCAAGATATCAACTGTCACACGGTCGTCAGGTATCAGGGAACCTCTCTGGAGAACAGCTTTGTGTGCTCATTCTGACTGCTTTTGTGCCACTCTTAACGACTCAAAATAAAATAGGCCAATGATTTTATCTCTAGATACTTATCTCTAGTCTACTATACTCTTGCTGTGACATTTTTTCTTTTTTTGAGGGGCCCCCTACTATACACAGGTTTAATGTTTTTGTTTTGTTTTGTTTGGCTACTTGGTTTGGAAATGACTACTGTGACACTCAAAAACAACAAAGAATCCAAATTGATTGTCCAGGTCATCACTAAGAAACAACAATTGACTTGTCATTCATGTAGTCAACAAGTGAATATCCTACTAAAACAATCATGGCAGCTAGGTTTCAGTTTTGTGATTGATGCAAAGGTCATCTTGAATCTTGAAATCTACCCTCCTCCCCCCTCCACCGGGCCTTTCATGTTTTTCTGTCACACTCACAGGTGAATTTGTCTACGGGTGAATTGCACATCAGACTGCCTGCCAACCTGTGGAATGTCGTCTTGTCGTGTAACTGTAACCTAACCTCACGTCCGCTTTATCTGTGGAATTGGAAAGCACGGTTTCTAAATTTATACTGCTCAGCTGATCTGGTCTAGAAGCCGCCTACTGTATCCGGGTAATTTCCCCACAAGCATGCACGAAAGCACTGTTTCCGTATCCGCTGTAGTCCCAGACCGGGTCAGCAAGCTACAGAGTGAATTGACCCCAGTCTGTCTCGCATGTAACCTGCTAATCTGTCTGGGGGAGTGACCTAAACTCAGCAAATGCCTTCACGGTGCCCGATCAGCTGTTTCCTCAAGAGTGTCCGTGAAAGAGAGGACTTTAACTTTTTCCTCTTTGACACTAGACGCAGTTTCCATGATTAGAAATAAACTTTTTAACTTAAATTTTGTTCTCCAATACTAAGTTAGTAAGTACTTAAGTAGGCTGCTGCTAAGACAGTCATCATGTTGGCCGATCAAAGCCAACAGTGGTATCCCACGAGCGTTCAGGTAACGGTGCTCCAGGCGAGAGGCCTCAGGACGAAGGGGAAAAATGGCACGAACGACGCCTACGCCGTCATGCAGGTGGCCAAGGAGAAGTACTCCACGTCGGTGGCGGAGAAGAGCGTGGCCCCGGTGTGGAAGGAGGAGGCCAGCTTCGACCTGCCGCCGTCCCACCACGGCGGCGGCGCGGAGCGCGGCACGCTGCAGGTCCACATCATGCACCGCGCTCTGGTCGGACCCGACAAGCTGCTGGGACAAGCCGTGATTAACCTGCTGGAGCTCAATGAGGATAATTCCCGCAACAAGACCGAGTAGGTGTTTCATATCGTTCATAATCATAGCTGACCTGTAGTAGCCTACTATAGGCTTAATACGCAGCGCCTTCTTTACACGCGTTTCCCCCTATTAGAACTAAATGACCGTGTGTGTGTGTGTGTGTGTGTGTGTGCGTGCGTGCGCGTACGCACACGCTTAAATAAAATGCAACATATTATATTACATCTCTACTCTTCCAAATAGTCACTGAACTTGATACAGACGTACCTGTAGTGTATAACCTGTTCCTCCCGAACCATTATTGATCATGTTCTATTCATTGGATGGATACGGGATAGGTGCAGGGCCTGTGGGCACCTTCACCGTTCTATCAACGGCATAGGCTATTAATCTGTGACTAAAGTCAAGGACCCCACTTTGATATGCAATAAATAAGCCACACCACAGACCTCCTCCACCAGATACTCTTTATTTATTTACCTATTTGGTGATATTGGAAATACAGGACCCATGACATGATGAGGGTCAATTTGGTTCCTAAGTAACTGTCAATAATTTAGCTGAGGAGTGAGGACCCATGAGCCCATTTCAATGTCTATGCCTGAGACCCTCCAATGACCCCGGGGCCGGGGGTCAGGGTGAATGTTCCTTTTTGGAATCTGACATGAATGAATAAACCAACCAGTGTAGTGGCAAGTCATATATCCATGGCATGGCTGCATGGATTCCATGGTGGAACTGTGAAATTGTTTAGTGTCATGTGAGCTGTAGTCTGTAAAACCAGGGAGTGCAGTAGCAGTAATCAGTAATACAGTATACTGCCCAGGCACGTGCAGAGGGGAGGGCTTTCGGGGCTATCCGTGGCCCTTTCCTTTTTACATGGAAATGAGAACTTATTGATTATTTTACTGTCCAAGGATGGGCCAAGTTATTGTGGAACATCTTTCTTCATTAGCATAAGACATCCAATGTAGCCTACTACATTTCTGATGTGAAATGGCACGAGGGACCCCCACAAAAAGACCACCCCGAAAAACAGTGCGCGCTGCTGATCTTGTAGATTAGCTATTTACCCTTTTTTATGTTGAATAATTTTGCTTTGCCTAAAAAATAGGAAGGTCAGGTTGCAACTGCAAAGCAGCTGGGCCTTAAGTTCAAGTAGACCATTCGGCAACATTATGGAGTAGAACAGTCAGAAATTTAGATTTTTACTCAACTTTGAGATATGTTGACGCAGTTTTTGCCAGACCTCTCTAGAAGTAAAAAGGACTGTGCATGCAAATGACAGACTATCGTAGATCTAAGCAGCTGTCAACAATTTAGCTGAGGACCCCTGAGCCCATTTCAAGTCCTATGCCTCCAAGGACCCCCGGGGCTGACTGTGCATGCAAATTACTATCGTAGATCTAGCATTCAACCAAGAGGCAATCAAACTGAACTCAATCTCAGTTCAATATAGACTTCAGAGGGTCTAAAATATGGAACTCCCTACCTTTACATCTATGGCAATTGTCTTCTCATCAATTCAAGAAGGTTCTAAAATCACTTCTCCTAACCACTAAGTACTTCCCATACGGTCTGCTAAATTAACCTGGTGTACTCAATGTTTTCCTATAGCGGTTTTATTGTCTGACTTCTGTCTATTGTGCTTTTTGAGTGGTGTAAACCACTCCTACGACTGGCTTTGTTAGTTTACGTGTCTGTCTGTCTGTCTGTCTGTCTGTCTGTCTGTTCGTACCAAAAAATGAGCACGGTTGCTATGGTCACCCAGTTCACACGGGTGTGATTTCATTACGTCAGACATTACGTCAGACCACAGCTGATCAGTCTATATAAGACCTTACACCACTCAGTTCACACGGGTGTGATTTTTTTCTTGTTATACAGTATCTTTTTGTCCTCTCACTGTCCCTGTATTTTATCTGTATTCTAATGTTTAAGCTGTATGTTCAATATGATGAAGTTTTTTCTTTAAACAAACAAAAAAAAACTGAATGTATAAACATGCCTGGAGAAGCCACTTGCAAGCCCCTTCACATTTTTATTGACCTTGTGTATCATTTCCTGAATATTTTTGTACGTGAAAAAAATAAACAAACAAACAAACAAACTAAGGTAAAAAGTAATCTCATACACACATACACATTATAATACAGACGTGTGTATTTTAGTATCGTTGCCAAATACTGTAGAGGCGAGGCACATTAAGCTGCTTTAGAGTAGGGTACATTACTTACATTCATAAATAGCACAGCACACTCATACATAGGTACAAGCCTGAGTAACAACACGCACGCACGCACGCACGCACGCACACACACACACACACGCGCACACACGCACACACGCACACACACCAAAATCCAAACAACAATTATGTTGTTGCAGCCAGGAGATTATAGGCTGGACCATAATGTGCAACAACACCGGCAGTGTTATTCCATCGTCCTTCTTGAGCGTGGAAATGCACCTAATTTCTAAGGTTTAAATCTGGCCGTGGCCTCACATTCCTGGCTGTTTATCTGTGAAAAGCAAACAGTGGTCGATATCCTGGCATGCTCAGTATGCCCGAGCAAGAACTGACCACTGCTGCTCTCTACCAGCTCTCAGAATGACTGACTATGTCACTCACCATGACCATGTCACTATTTACTCAGCCACACACTGTCAAACCCAATACCACTATGTCAAGAACGAACGACCCCACCAAACATCTACGGCTGGCTGACATTACTAGATTAGGACATGAACATGAAAAGTTAAGTGGGGAAAAGCAGATAATATAATACACTCGTCGTATAGCTGCGTCATTAATATTGAAGAGGCTGAATCTGATGTGGAATACCATGGTTTTCACTTTTCAGGGCTATTAACATTTCAAAGCTGCATTGATTGAGAGGTTATAGCATACAAAGCAAGGTGAAAGGGTTTTATTATAAATATTTAAATAAAATTATGTGACTAAATAATGATGTTGGATCCATTGGAATACAGGTTATTTTTCTTTTTCCATTTCCTGAACAGTAACACTTTTGGACAAACAAGGTTTCGGTCCTACAGCGACAAAATGTATCAAGCTTTCAGTTTCACGTGCATTCTCCTTGAACCTTGAAGGGGGTTGTTTAGACATTCCTCCTCTGCAGGTGCGTACTGCATAGTCGTAGTAGAAGGACAACAACTCATTCATTGTAGCGGCATATGATATAAGTGTTAATGTTGATGAGTTCAGCTTGTATGCGTCATGTTAGATAGCATTTTATGTAGACATAGCACTCTATCCATACCCATAGTTTAATTGTACAGATATTCTACTCTTAGCTTCCTTGTGATTCTTGATGACAATTCTTTATGTACTTGATGTATTACCATGTGTTGTTCTTGCTTACTGTAAACCGCTCTGGATTAAATGCTAAATGCCTAAATTGTATAAAGTATAAAATAGAGCATTCATGTATGAAAAAAAAAGAAATTATGGTTATGCATGCCCAGGCCAGAATCCTTGGCATGCTTAGAGTAACACACAATACACACAATACTGTGTGCACAGTGTATGTATGCTCTCCCTCTCCCTCAGCTGTGTTTTGTGATAAGAAGACCTTGTGTCAGGGTATTGTGTTATCAGTCATTCACACTCTAACAGGAAATATATTTGCTGAAAGGGCAACAACGGGAATATGGTGCAAAATGTGAGTCATGCAGTGTTCCTTCTCTCTTAGTCTCTTCCCCCAGTTTCATGTTGTGTGTACAACTGTACATCAGCAGAACGCACATGGTGTACTCTGCACACACAGATATAATACTGTGTTGAGTTAAATGCCATCCTCATCTTGCGAGTGCTAGTTGAAACTGTACGTCCATCTAGCTAACGCCTAACTGGTTCATTTCATAACTTCCTTTTTTATTGGAACACAACTGGATTTACTTCTCTCTTTGCCACTGTTCTTTGTTTTTGCAAGCACTCAAATTCTATGTTCCTTCCTTGCTCTCTCAGTTTTGCTACTAATGCATTTGGTGCAAAAATGCTTGATTGCCCATTTACAACATTGTACACAGAGAGATTAAGCAGATCGCAGAAAGACCAGTAGAAATGAGTAATGTCAGAAATAATTAGATTTCTAGTTTTATTTGTGACATTAAGTGCTGAGTGGAACTAGCCTGGCTAATAAGCCAGACGCTAAAAAAAATGCCCACACGACAGTGTGATATTAGTCCGGCTTATTAGCCAGGCTAGAGTGGAACTACACAATGGGATGCCTGCGTCACAGAGGGGGGGAAAGCAGATCTACAAGCTCACCTCGCAACGCAACACATTGTGAGCCTGTAGATCGGTTATTCTGCTAATATCAGCCGAGTCTGTATTTTGAGAAAGTAAATGATTGGCTTGAAGGGTGAGGTTTTAGGCAAACAGGAAGAAGAAGAATACATACACGTGTCCACGCACACTGACCCACATGAAAAATACCATATCATATTAAATGAATAAATCCGGTTCACATAGTTATGTAATACCCCCACATTCTTCCATTGAACCAAAGCACAAAGCAGCTCTGTGTGAAAATGGATTATGGAGAGTCAACATTTGCCAGCAAGCACGGTCAGGAACTGGACGAATTAGTGACGTCTTGATTGTGGCCAAATCAAGTCAAACCAAGACTAGTCGGAACTGGCCCAGAATATCACCTGATTTTAACCTACACACATTTTGCCCACTATGACGCCAGACAACCCTGGATGAATGAGAGAGATTCTGATTGAGGCCAGATCAGCTTAAGTCATTATCATAACTAGTCAGAACTGGCCCAGAATAAACTATATTATTTAAACTGGTGAAGACGTCCTGGAAATGTAAAGATCATCCCCATATGGGCTGGGATCTGGCCTAGTCCTGAACGTCACCGGAGTCACCGGAGGACGTCATCAGAACGTAATTTGGCTTGCTGGGTTTATTGTTGTTTTTATGAACGGTAGGCATTAGTCTGAATACCTAGTTAATATTTTGTAAAATTATGTCTGGAAAATGAAATATGTTGCTTAAGGTTTGTGTTGACGTGTGTGTGTGTGTGTGTGTGTGTGTGTGTGTGTGTGTGTGTGTGTGTGTGTGTGTGTGTGTGTGTGTGTGTGTGTGTGTGTGTGTGTGTGTGTGTGTGTGTGTGTGTGTGTGTGTGTGTGTGTGTGTGTGTGTGTGTGTGTGTGTGTGTGTGTGTGTGTGTGTGTGTGTGTGTGTGTGTGTGTGTGTGTGTGTGTGTGTGTGTGTGTGTGCGTGCGTGCCACACCCCTGCCTTGGGTGAGGGTAGTGTGCAACCCACCCAACATAATCAAATGATGCAAAGCAAAAACATAGCAGACAAGATATATCTGAAAATAGAAATAACAGAATATTCCAAATCAAATACTTCATACATAAAATAATCAAGCATTATTATAATATGAATACAAAAATCAGGCCATCAAAAAATACTATAACAGAAATGCATTTTAACCATGGTTAACAAAATAGAAATACAATATAACACACCTGCCGCTGTTTAGATCCTCAACTACAATGACGTACAGTGCAAACCAAAATGCAAGTGATTAGAAAACAACCTGTGATATGTCCTCTTTTATATTCCTGAACCGATTTATATGACAAGGGTCTCAATGTTCAGATATAATGTTTGTTCACGTCACGAGCTGGTCCAACTGGCTCCATTCACTGCCATGTATGTCATGGAACATCCGGTGCGAGGTTTGCCACCCATGAAAGCGTCCATCAAAGTGTCATGGCGTGTCATGACGTCAACGGCTGCCTTACCTTCTTTTTCATATGCCTTGGCACCAACGCAGAAGCTTGTCCTCACTTGAGCGCATACAGTACGCCCCAGAGCCAAAGGGGGTGTCTACCTTTCTATGTCTATAGAGCACCGAAGTCTGACGTCAATATCGGTAGAGGGCGCTAAGTCCACAGGTTCATGTACTTTTTTATTTGCATCGTAATCCCCATAGGGGAATTTTAGATTGCCTCATATAAGAACTGTTTTTGAAAAATAAACGAATCATCCTGGCGTTTCACTCATGTGGATATGAAGAATCAACTGACTGAGAGAAAACACTAATGTTACTATGCTGAATTAGTTATTTTCACTAGAAACAGACGGTATCCAATATGAGTGACTGACTGTCGTAAATACAATATGCATGTCACTCAGTACTTTATGGGTATAAGTAACAGCGTCTCCGCCATATAAGTAACAGCGTCTCCGCCATATGTGGCGGCTCCTAATTATAGCGGAGACACTACAATATTTTTCCAGCCTTTTTGCCTCCTTTTTGGGCATCCCAAGTTGTTGGAACCCTCTAGCAACCAGTCTGTGGGTATGCCCTAGCCTACAAATATTAAAAACAAATAGTCTGCACCTACAGTATAGCCCAGCTCTGAGATGGTATGTAGAAGTGGTTGGTATTTAATGACCGTGGTCATAAAGGCTTCCTCTAGGCTAGAGTCAAAGGTGCAGGCTATCTCTAAAGACATTTCTCACACTCACTCTCACACACACACACACACACACACACACACACACACACACACACACACACACACACACACACACACACACACAGTCACACACTCACACACACACACACACACACACACACACACACACACACTCTCTCTCTCTCTCTCTTCCTTTGTCTACTCTAATGCCTGCCTACTGCCCTTCATTCATTTCCTTCCATAAATCCAGACTTCAGCTGATCTTGTTTGTTCAGCCACATGGCTGTTGCTGGCTGACCTCAGTTTGTGCTTGGATGACAGTTTGTAAGCTGACTGTTATTTTCGTTTTTTTTTCCATTGTTCTTACTCTTAATTTATTTTGTCTATTTCTGAAAAAAATTGGTGTGCAAAAGCCTTGCTTTTTTTGGTCTATTTCTAATTTCTAATATTATCGCACAAAAAATGCTTTAAAGCAAAAAAGTCCCCCCAAATTGATTATTTTAATTCAAAACGATTTTTGCTTATAATTGATTCAATCATTTTGTTCGGTTAACTGTTGCACCGCTAATTTGAAATCCCCTTTCATGTTAAGTTTCATGTTGTCTCCCAGACTAGTGAAAATAGCTGATCTACAAGCTCACAACGTGCCACGATGCGTCACGTTGTGAGCCTGTAGATCAGCTATTTTAACCACTTCCTCACTGTTTAGGAAACATCTGATTCGATGATGGACAGGACATTATGAATCTGCTGCCATGCTGTTTTACCTCTTCCTTTGTGGAAACAAAAACAACAGAAAGAGCAGGCTGTTCATGGACAAGTAAGACGCGCGAGCGCAGGAGGCGAACGCAGCTCGTAAATTGCAATAACAACAATTAGAATAAATGACGTACTTTTTTAAGGTTTTTTTTTTAGTTACGTTTTTTTTAAAGTTCTTTCTTTAAGTTCTTTTTTAAGTTAAGTTTTTTTTAAGTTAAGTTTTTATTTAAGTTAAGTTGTGTGTGTGTGTGCGTGCATGTGTGTGTGTTTTTGTGTGTGATACAGCTGCGCCCTCTGGTGGTGGGCGGGTGGTGTTACAGCGTGACACACACACACACAGACATGATCTGCTGGGTCTCATAGTAAATGCTCACTGCGTTTGCAATAAAGAACTGAGCCTAAGAGGGGCTCATATTCCTACTTCTCTTGCTGTAAATTGTAACTTGTCAGTATTATTACAATTACAATTACATCTTTAAAGTTTAAAGGCAATATAATAACCATATTCTTTATGTTTCATTGCATTGTTACATTTTGCAGCCGTGTATTGACTCAAATGAGCCAGCCTTAGATCTGCGAATGTCTCTAACTTTGGACTAGCCAATCACAGAGAAATCATCCCTCCAGGGCAGGCTATTGGCCGTAATCGGACCGCAGCCATCTTGTCAGCAAGGTGATACCTAGGTGCTACTTCCCATATACAGCCCATTCATCCAAACAGAAAAGTCCTCTCTAATTATATGAAACAACGTCAAAATCAGCTCTAGGGAAAGCTTGAATTATCCTCTTCCAATCTGTAAAGTTTTTGTTTAATAGAAATCTAAGTTCTAAGTATGGAAGCGCTCGTTATCAGTAAAGCAATGTGCACATTCAAAACAGGTGGTACGCATGGGCCGTTGAGTGATATTCAACGAGCGCTTCCTCTGCTTCCTCGAGCTGCAATGTTGGTGATGTTTTTAAACAGTGTTGCTTGGTGGCACTGGCAGTTGGTGTGTTTTTCTTTAACAGACTTTCCACAAACAGCCATGTCCCTTCTGAGTCATTTTCCGTGGCTTCTCCACCCTTATGACTGCTTACAGAGAAAGCTGTTACTTGGTTCCTGGTCAGAATTTCCACAAGGGAACTGAATAGAGCATTTTCTGAGCTCCAACATACTTTAAGTTGCGGTCTTGCATTTATTGTAAATACATCACCGTCTTCTTTGGATTAGGGTGGTGATAGGGGGATGGGGACTACAGGGCTGTGCTTTTGCTAATAGTTTGCTACTGTATAGCAGATTGCAGAGGTTAGGGTTATGATGACTTTTTTTTAATTATTATTCTTTATTTACCCAGGGAGGTAGTAGCTGAGCACAGGTGCTCATTTTCAGCAACGCCCTCGTCGCCCTGCACATAGAAACACACAGACACACACACAAAACCCTGGGAGCTGACCAGTACAACCACAGTCTTATACTGTTGGCCACTAAGCAGCTCCAGGGGGAGCAGTGCCTTGCTCAAGGGCACTTCAGCGGTGTTTGGTGAGTGATGACAATCACTTCCCCACCCAGATCTTTCCTGCCCGTCCGGGGAATCGAACCGGCAACCTTTCGGCAACAAGGGCGCTCCTCTAACCCTTAGGCCACCGCTGCCCCCTACACTAAAGTGGTGTATTTCGATTGGGCCTTCCCAAGATACGCAGGGAAGGGAAGACATATTTTAATATTATAACCACACCTGGGGGTCTATTAGAGTAATGTTAACTCCATAGACATACACATACAAAACATAAAATGGGGATCCGTGGCCTATTGCATATCAAACAGGGGAGCCTTGGAATGTAAAGATTTTAAAATCACTCACTGTTCTAACATCATGTTGTTCTACAGATGGTGTAAGCTGCTGAACAAGGCCGGCAAGTCTGACAAAGAAAGAGGAGAGGTGCTTCTGGACATCCAGTTCATGAGGAACAACATGACAGCCAGCATGTTTGACCTCTCCGGCATGGACAAGCCCAGATCCCGGCTGGGCAAATTCAAGGACAAGGTCCGCGGCAAAAAGAAGGACCAGCTTTCAGAGACCGCATCTGCCATCGTGCCGTCATCCTTCACTCAGGTTCTGACGGACAGCGAAGAGGAGGGAGGAGCGCGGGACAGAGAAGGTGAGGGTGGCGCAGGCGACAAAGAGAAGAAAAAGAAACACAAGCTGAAATCATTGTTCTCTCCCAAGTCCAACCTGCAGAGGAACGTGTCACAGTCTATGTCTGTCCTCGGCCCTCTGCCCGAGAGGAGCTCTTCCCTGAGCGGCAGCCGCTCTTCTGGCTTGAACGTCGATTCTTCAGAAGGTCAGACAACTAACTGTAACTGTATTACATCAGTGTTGAGCCAAATTCAGTTTTCTGACTCATAACGTAAACTTTTTATTAACCATTTATTTTTTATCTAAAGTTAAACCCTATATGTTGTATGATTGATAAATGGCAAAATAGACCATTTACAAGCTTACAACACTTTGCGATTGTAAAGCGGTGTGAGCTTGCAGATAAAAAGAAAACAGATTTGACATATTTTCACCTTGAAAGTGGTTAATTTAATAGTTTTCTCCTTTACTTTTAGGTAAAAAGAAGTTCAAGTTTATGACACATAAGCGCTCAGGCAGCTCGGACAGCAAAACATCTCAAGGCTCCCTATCACTTTTGGGTCGCGCAAAAGCGGGCTCAGCCTCGGACCAACAGAGCAACAACCTGTGCATCAATGGCAGTCACGTTTACAACGAGGAGCCCCAGCCACGGCGCTCGCGTGGAGGCTCAACCTTCAGCCTGGCCAGCTCAGGCCTCGGTTCAATGGAGGACCTTCACACTAGGGCAGAGAGCTCCAACCCCTCTGTCGCCTCCGCCGATTCATTTAGGGCTCTGAAGCAACAGTCGCCCTGGTCAGAGGCGGAGGACGGCGGCAGCAGGCCTGTGAACGAGGAAGAGCATATCGAGGAGGAGCAGGAGGCTAACTCGGGCACAGAGGTAGAAGAAGAGAAGAGGACGAGGGTGCGTGACGAAGAAGAGAAAACGAGAAGTGGCCAAATTGAGGAAGATACAATTCAGGAACAGTGGGAGGAGGGAAGGTTAGAGGAAGAACGCATTGAGGAAGAAAAGAGGAGGATGGAGGTGGAAGAGGGACTAGAAAGACGGAGACTTAGAATGGAGGAAGAGAGGAAAGTCAGACAAGAGACGAGGGTTAGGGAGGAAAGAGAGAGACTAGCAGAAGAAAGGAGGAGGGTTGAGGAAGAAGAGACGATGAGGATGGAAGAAGAGAGGAAACAGAGGGAAGAAGAAGAGAAGAGGGTTATGGAGGAAGAGAAGGAAACAGAGAGAATAGCCGAAGAAAGGAGGAGGATTGAGGAAGAAGAGAAGAGGGTTAGGGAGGAAGAGAAGGAAACAGAGAGAATAGCCGAAGAAAGGAGGAGGATTGAGGAAGAAGAGAAGAGGGTTAGGGAGGAAGAGAAGGAAACAGAGAGAATAGCCGAAGAAAGGAGGAGGATTGAGGAAGAAGAGAAGAGGGTTAGGGAGGAAGAGGAGGAAACAGAGAGAATAGCCGAAGAAAGGAGGAGGATTGAGGAAGAAGAGAAGAAACGGAGGGAAGAAGAAGAGAAGAGTGTTAGGGAGGAAGAGAAGGAAACAGAGAGAATAGCCGAAGAAAGGAGGAGGATTGAGGAAGAAGAGACAATTAGAAAGGCAGAGCTGGAAAGACTTAGGATTGAGGAAGAGAGGAAAATGAGAGACGAAGAAGAACATAGAGTTAGGGAGGAAGGAGAGAGAGTAGCGG
This sequence comes from Electrona antarctica, assembly GCF_951216825.1. Lineage (NCBI taxonomy): Eukaryota > Metazoa > Chordata > Actinopteri > Myctophiformes > Myctophidae > Electrona > Electrona antarctica. The sequence continues at coordinate 24,163,715 of NC_136797.1, forward strand.
AAGAAAAGAAAAGGATTGAGGAAGAAGAGACAATTAGGAAGGCAGAACTGGAAAGAGGTAGGATGGAGGAAGAGAGAAAACAGGAGGGACTTTGGAAGGAAGAGGAGGAAAGAGAGAGATTAGCAGAGGAAAGGAGGAGACGGGAAGAACAGGAAATGAGAATGGTAGAGGAAGAGGAGAAAATCAGAAGGGAGAAAGAGAGGGCTACGGTAGAGAGGAAGCAGAGGGAAGAAAAAGAGGAGAGTGTCAGGAAGGAGAAAGAAGAACTTGAGAGAATATCAGAGGAAAAGTGGCTAGTGGAAGAGGAAGCGAGATTTAGAGTGCAAGAACAGGAAAGTATTAGAATGAAGGAAGAGAGAGCTGAGGAAGAGAGGAAACAGAGAGAAGAGGAGAGATTTAGGGAGGAAGAGGAGGAAATGGAGAGAGAAGCGGTGGAAGAGAGGAGACAAGAAGAACAAGAAAGGTTAAGAAAAGAGGAAGAAAGAGCAGACAGAATGAGGATGGAAGTTGAAGAAAAGAATAATTATGCAGAGGAGGATGGAGTGACAAAGAAAGAGGAATGTAGATTCAGGATGGGGGAATCAGAGACGGAGATTATTCAAGAAGTTGAGAAAATACTAATAATAAAAAAAGAGGAAGGAGAGAGGGAGGAGGATACGATTAGAAGAGATATGGAAATGAACACTTTGGACGAGGAGGCATGCCTGATGCAGGAGAACAGGTTGAAAAGAAAGGAAGAGGCAGAAGGCCGGATGCCAACAGAGGAGAAAGAAAGGCTCGGGGAAATTAGTGGAGAGGTATTAGAAAAAGATGAAGAGCAAAGTCAATGGTTTGAAGGTGAAAGCAGTGGGGAGAATCAAATGAGAGAACGTCAAGAGACAAAAGGATCGAGAGAAGATCCGAGTAGAGACGAACATTCAGGTCGAAATGTTGAAGTGGCTGTGGAGGGCAATGCTCCTTCTGCAGACCTAGCCTCCGATGACCCCTTTGATGACATCTCCTCGAGTAATCCCTTTGAAGAGACGTCCAGCATGGCCGCCGGACCCCACAGCAAGACAGCGAAGGTATCCGCTGTTAGGCCAAGGTTAGTCCACTACTCTGTGTACCGGCGCGGGATGCTATCCAATCATACTCACAGTTATACCTTCTGCCCCATCCTCTTTCATTCTCAACTAATGCTTAAACTCAGATGCGACTTTCATCCCACCCCTCTCTACTGTGTAACATGTAAACAATAATACACAGGTTGGGGTATATACAGTAGTGATTATACAACTATTATATATATATAACTATACTAGAGGTGTTGTTAAGCACCTGGGGCCATGGCCATTATGATAATAATGATATACCACGGCCCTGAGTTTATACAGTATTATCACTTTCATAAAACTTTCACCCACAATTTTAACATTTAGACCAACATTTGCCAAATCCTAGTGTAGCAGCGGGCTATCCTGATTATACAACAGAGAACATCGATGCATTCCAGTGGGCAGTTTCACTGTGTTATAAATGCTAATATTCACACCAATAAGTATGACGTTAGAATTATGTTTAATAAGCAAAAGCTTGATTTATGGATCCGTCACATTGTGGAGAGCGTTCCACTTGACTCACTTTAATTACATTGAGTTAGTGCACAACACACTTGCATAAGTTAAAATTCAACGTAAAAGGAGGCTGCTGAACAAAAAGTGTGCAGCTGCGTGTCAATGGCGTGAAGTCGAGGTCATGTGAGTTGTGTGGTGTGAGCTGAATTGTCACGGTATCTGCTTGCAGCCAATGACTCCACGTCGTGCGGCACTTCTCATTAAAACATAATGCTCTAAATCTATCCGACACCATCATGAAAATTGCATAGCACTTTGTTTGTGTACGCGCGTGTATGCAAATGTCTCATGCCAGCCTTTACTCGGCTGAGATTGGTCGGTCCAAAGTCTTACTTCATTATATCAGGGGTCATATTAAAACTGAGTGGGTGATGACCCAAGACAGGTGATTACTCACATTCGACTGTAGAACTGTATGCCAATTCTGGTGGCTGGAGTAGACACAAATACAGTTGGTTTTATCATTTGTATTTCTGCATTGTTGCTCAAACCGTATGTTGAGAATCCTACTGCATTTTTCCAACCAAACATTGTCATATATCATATTTTTGGTTCTGTTCAAAGTCATCATCATACATTTTAATAATAAAGGTTTATGTTAATGCTAATGTTCCATTTCACTGCTTTCTAATAAATCGTGTTTGTGAATTCTAATTCTATTCATAATACATAACACCTCTTCAACATCACCTCACTGTCTGGATTTAGTTGAAGCTCTCTGCTAAATATTTCTGTGTTTGCGTGTGCACGTGCGCATGTACAGTATGCGTACGTAACTTGCCGACACCCCCCTTCTGTGACGCACGCGTGCTCTTACATGAGCGGACCACCTTAACTCATTCTTGGCGGGAACCCCTTTTGGTGGCAACATAGCTGTTGAAAAATAGCAGATCTACAAGCTCATAGCGCGGCACCGAGTGCCGCGCTACGAACTTGTAGGTCTGCTATTTTTGAAAAATCGTGAAAATGTGGCACAATGAATATATATTCTTTCAGAGCCAACGTTTTTAACTCAAATCATTGCTTTTGGGGGGTCCCTGGAACTACATATTTTCAGATGGGGGTCGGCGGCCAATTACATATATTTTGGGGGAGTCGGCTGACATAGAAACTGTCAGAATTTAGAAGGCATTTGTAGAATCGTCCTCAGGTCTAAATGGGTTAAATGACTCCCCAAAACACCTGCATTTCCAGATGCCCTCATGGTGTGAAGTGTTAAGCAATAGACTTCTGATCCAAGTGCCACAGGATTGAATGCCACTTGAATGCAGAGAGTTGCATTCAATCCTGTGGCACTTGGATCAGAAGTCTATTGCTTAACACTTCACACCATGAGGGCATCTGGAAATGTGGCTTATTTATCTTATGTAAAATGCATCGCACATTATCGTAGAATCTATAGCAGGGCTAGTATCCTCATGGAATGGGAGAAGCAGTTCCACGTGCGTCACATAAGGGGGCAGGGGCGTGCACACAGACACGAGATATGTTAGAGCACTTGCCCTCTCTGGACAGCAATGTGCCCTTTTCAAAGTTTGTGTGTTCATTTTATTTAGTTTTTTTTTTTACAGTATACAGTATGTGGCACATGGTGACATTGACCAATTCTGTATTAAAATCTGCTAATATATTATTTATGCCCCAGAATCTATAAATCTCACATTAAGGTTTTTTCACTTGAGCACCTGCCCCTCAAAATGTCTGTGCACTCCACTGGAAGGGGCGTCTCCAAGTTTCCAATGCCAAAAGCATGGTCGCATTCTGTACTGCCACTTTTCATTGTCCATGTATTAGCCTTGTTTTTTTTTTTTTTTACATTGTTTTGTCAGTTAGAAATGATTAATACTATTATCTCACTCTATTTAAAACACCTCTTTCCAGTTCCTCCTCATGCCTCAACCCACCCCAGCATGTTGTGCCATCCAACCCATTCTTACAGCCCTTTGAGTCAGAGACTGAACCCTCACAGCAGATGGCCACAGACATGTTGCTGGAGAAGAAACGTCGTGCTCCTTTCCCTCCTGACAAACAGCAGTTCCCTCTGGAGCCTGCTGTTGATAACACATTAAACCTTGCTGACCTTAAACCATCTGGTCTGCACCCTACCTGTACATCCAGAGCTTACTCTGCTACGCCATTGGTGGGAAACGACATGGAGGAGAGCATCGGTGCAGATGGGAAGGACTTTGTTAGAGATAAAGGACCAGCTCCACGACCGCCAGGAAAGAATGATCCTCGGAAACCACTTCAGAGAGAGCAGGATGCATCTACATCTACGAAAATGGATGTGCAGAGAACAAAGAAGATCAAAACCTCCATTAGTTTCCCTCAGCGTTTGGTGCAAATGATTGCTCCTGTGAGTAGGGCTACCTTCACCACAACGAGTGTCCGGGAGGGGACAAGCCAGAACTCAGTTCACAACTTTAAGCAGCCAGTACACATCGCATCTGTCACTGGACGGTCAACAGGAGCCACACACAATAAAGGTCCTGCACCATGTAGACCCCAATCATCTTCTGAGGCGTTTGCTGAACCCAAAATAGCCCCGTCCAGCGCCGATGCTTATCCAAAAGCAACCAGCAAATCATACAAGCACAGCCCAGTGACACATCAGGTAGCTGTCGTATCTGGATCGAATCCGTTCGAGGAGGACGACGATGAAATCCCACTCACAAGACCAGATGAAATCACAACCTCTTTGAATCCAGAGAAGCTAGATTCTTCCGGTCGTCAGAGCAGTTCCGCCATTGATCAAGACATGATATGCAACGCCAAAAAGAAATCTTCAAAGACAGAACATGCTCCTCTTCCTCCTGCCAAGAAAGCGGCTATTTTAAGCAACCAACTTGTTATGAACTCGGGCACAGAAAGTGTTTCCAGCGGACATGATAGTGTTACTCGGGCGGTTGTACCTGATAAGACTCTTCCATGTCCTGCCCTCTCCTCGCCATCCCGCCCAATGCCCGTGGAGATATCAGACGCCGGAGGAGATATGTACCTTTATCATATAGTTGCCATGAACGCTGCCTCTGATCCGATAACTCTGCTGTCAGTCAATTCGTTGCCCTCACAGGCGCAGGTGGTTGTAACGAAGGGCAATGGGGAGCAGGCAGGTGGGAAGTGGGATGTGCCTGCCTCAGCCTCACGCAGGTGAGAGAGACGTTTTAAGTAGAGCAGCATCTGTAGTTTTTTTTTTTTTTTAACCCGTAACCTTTAGAGCAGTGGTGTGTTCTAGGTTGTTGGTTTTTGTCGGAGGGTATTCCATAAGTATCCCCTCCCACACACACGGGCACACGCGCACATGGTCACCGAATGAAATTAAAATTTAAGTTAATGGGTGAATTATTTGAAAGTCCAATGGTCGGCGGTCATTATCACCTCAAGACAATAGCTACACATCACCTCAGACACCACATTATATTTGAACTGAAGTCTACAGTTCTTGCTGCTCCCAGTCCCTCCTCCTGCGTATCAGATACGCTTCCTCGGATTGGTTACTGGATGGTATAGATTTCTTTTATTTTCTTTTTCTTGGACACTATACTGGTATACTATGTACTGTATATAGCGTAACACGGTAGAACACATCACTGCTTTAGATGTCTCATAGTCGTACACCACTAACTCCCAGTAATTTGACTTAATTGTGTTGTATAATAGATCTGCAAGTCTGTATGTGTGCTGCTGAGCTTTAGAATGTTAGTTTAGAAGTGCTGCGTGTAACTAATGTCAATAATGTGTTTAATGTATGAAATGTGCGTTGAAAATGTGTACGGCATGGCTCAGTAGGATGTTAGCAGTCTGCAAATGGGTCTATCTGTCTGGGGCTAATCTTGCCAGCGCGTACACACACACACACACACACACACCTACTGTATGTACGTATAGGTACATATACATAAAGATCCAACATGACATAAATAAAGTTGACAAATTACATTTCAGCTTCATGGATGAAAATGTTATTGGAAGGACAGCCATGCTTGAAATTGTCATCCTGTTGAAGCGGATAAGATTCCTATGTATGAACTATGAACCACCTTGCTCTCACCTACTTTATCTGTATCACACCAGCAGTCCTCTATCTCTAGCTCCAAGCTATCACGTTCGCTCTCAAACTTATTGCCTTGTCATTGCAGGCCCCATCCTGTGAAACCTATGAGTCCACAGGAACACCAGCATGCCTCTGAGAGACAAGAGACAAAAGATAAGTCCACAGCTATCCTCTGTGATGTGGAAGACAGAATAAAGGTAGATTTTTTCCCCCTTTTCTTTTCCACTATTATCCTCGTAGGCACGCATGCTTGTTTTGAAGACTGCCCTTTCTAACTAAGTTTGGTTTGAATGGACATTTTTTGTATGTTCATATTTAAACGTATACCTGTGTCTAAATTACCATATACTCATATAATCAATATACCGTCATTGTTTGTAATATGTGCCCTATACTGTAGTTGTACCAGTGAGTTATTGTTTTGCGCTAACCTGCTCGTAAAGAACGTTTTGTTTGTTTCCAACAAACAAAACGGGCTGCGCGCCTGCATGGAGATGTCCTTGGAGTAAGGCATGCGTCATCTCTCCTTATTCTCTTTGTAATTTTCCTATAATCAGCAGAAGTGAGTGCCTTCCTTGTGTCCATTGTGTTTAATTGTATAGTCAAAGACTATGCGCGATTCCACGCATGCATTTGTTCGTTCAGTTTCATCATCCCATAGCGCAGCAAATGGCGTTTAATCCAATTGACCGACCTTTCCTTTCCGCTTGATACCGTTTCATAGAGACGGCCCGAATTTCGTAGTTTACATAGTAAAAAATGAGCAAGATTTGAGCGAGTTGTGACTCAATGAAAAGACGAGTGTTCTTGGCTCTGTGCGGGGTGGAGGAAAAAAAAGAACGAAACGAGGGGGGGGGGGGGCAGTAACGCAACACTCTTCCATGGGCTATAGAGCGTAAGGCTATGAAGCAATATAGCACTAACGGGCAACGGGTAAGGGATCTATTAAAGGCAATGGCACGTGGACTGGTGATTGGTTCAATGTGATTTAATTATTGTAACGCCCAAACCACACCTATGCATAATATAACGGGTAACGGAGGTGTTTAAGGGATTTAGACGGGTAACCAAAATACCAACTTTAGTGGGGGAACACCCTTCCCCCACTCCTAAAGCCCCAAATAGTGGCTTTAGAAAGATGAGACAAAATTGGAGCCCAAGGTTTCTGCCTGGCAGCGACGATAATGTTCTGTGCTTGAATCCTTGCCTTACAGAAGAAGGAGGAGCCGAGGCTCACGGGGCCATACTCCCAACTGACACAGAAGGAGCTCGTCTCTCTGGTGGTGAAACAGCAGCGCCAGCTCTCTGAGAGAGACGGCAAGATCGGCCAGTTGGAGAAATACATTGACGCTCTGCTCGTACGAGTCATGGAAGAGCAACCCAGTATCCTTATGTCCATGTCCACGTCCAGTTCTGTGTAGGACACCTGTCCTCAACGTGGAGTCGCGGGCATGCTCAGGTGTCCTTGAGGATGTCCCAGGGGGTCCCCAGCTATATTATTGATATCTATCAATCAATCAACCTTTATTTATAACATAAAAGAGGATCCAAGGCACTCTGTTCCAGTGAGGTGAAAAAAAGCCTTTTTTATTGGAGTAAAGGCATGGCAAAGAACATTACAAAAAGGACCCTTTTTGTAATGTTCTTTGCCATGCCTTTACTCCAATAAAAAAGGCTTTTTTTCACATGGCAAGGCATGGCAAAGAACATTACAAAACGGGTCCTTTTTGTAATGTTCTTTGCCATGCCTTTACTCCAATAAAAAAGGCTTTTTTTCACCTCACTGGAACAGAGTGCCTTGGATCCTCTTCTTTTATGTCATTATTTAACCTCGCCAACGAGCACCTGTATTCAGTTCAACAAACAACGGACCACGCCAGCGCTCCCCTCTTCTTCTATTCAACCTTTATTTATATAGCACATTTACACAACCGAAATTGACCAAAGTGCTTCACAGTAGACAAAGTACATCTAGTTTGAATTAAAGAGGTTGAAATAAGTTGAGAATCAGTGTTCTAGGACAGTGGTTCCCAAACAATTAGCTCAAGACCCAAAAAATAAATTAGAAGTTTGCCCGGGACCCAAACTAGTGAAAATAGCAGATCTACAAGCTCACAACGGTAGCCTTTTAGAGCAGAGCTTGTACTTTGATATCCAATAGATATTTGGTAAATTATTACATTTTGACTACATTTTTAAATGATAAATATTGTGGTTTCTTGTTCATTGTCAGTAAATTGTCAGATGTGGAACAGTATGAAGTGGAAATGGTGGATGCACACTATAAGCTGCCCAGTTTCAACGTGGTTGCTAACAGAACATGACTTGACATGCACATGTTATAGTGCATTTTTTCCTAAATATTATTACTATTTTCTTATATATATATATATACTGAAAGGGCTTTTTTCCATTCACAATCACAATTATTTTCCCATTCAACATTATATTAGATGTGAGAGTTTGTTTGGAACGTGTTTGACTTAGTCCAATTTCTCACTTTGCGCTTGACTTAATCAGGTCTGAGATCAAATGTATTTTACAGTATACGGTCTGTTTTTGAAAATGATTTTGTCTAGATTGATGTGATCAGCACTATACACTTGCTGTCATGTGCCCATCTTAGAGACAAACCCCCCTCTACTGTAATAAGGATGTACGAATTTTGTATATATAACCATATTTTCTTAATGCCAAATGTATTCAAGGTTTTGCTCGATAATTCAAATTGGCACTTTATTCAGCCCATAATTATGTTTAGTATTTGATGTTATACCCTGACTTCCTGAGTGTACATTATCATTCAATACTGTGATTACTGTATTTATGATTATGGAAAAAATAAATACAATACAATAATTTCAATGGTCCAAACTACACATTAATCTATTATAATTTGTATTTGCGTATTATTACATTAATTAAGTATGTAATAAGATGCAGACACCTCACTCACCATCTATCTTTCAAACTAGCTCAATATCTGTATGTGTATTGGGAAGAAAATAAAATAGGATAATGAATGTGTTCTTATGAAGAGCACAAACATGGAGGCCACAAATGGATTATTCAATAGACCATTAGTTTTGGCGGCGTCCGCCAAAATATAGGTGCACACCGGAATTCCCACAATTTCCGGCATTTATCATTTCCGCAAAACCTTGAACTTGAACGTGAGCCAGGACAAAAATCACGTTAGGTCGGGAGCTGTCGTAGGCTTTGTCCTCAGCTGTTTTTCTGTCGTACACAAGCGGAGCAGCATTGTCTGAACTACTGACATGCTGTCACATGCATCTAAACATATGTTTTCACTCCTAAAATGTATAAAACTAATAATACATGTGAAAAAATATATTTTGTAAAGGCATGTCATATGAAATGTGTAGGATATTTCCAAGCAATTAAAATCACGCAATTAAAAACAATGTTGCAAGTTAGATGCTTAAGCCATTTAAACAGTGTTTTGCATGAGCGCATGCCGGTGCCCCCCCCCCCCTCCTGGAATAGTTAACTTCCATGACATGGATGGAGAGGCATTTGCAGTGCTGCAGCTATAGTCAAGTCTACCAACCAACGGGTAGGCTATAGTGCAATCTACAGCCATGTCTTTCTCCAGTTACATCTCGAGAAAGGATAAACCCGACGTGTCACTCGAATGCCAAATGTGCCGTGCCAGCGCAAGTGCAGCCAGGCTGCAGTGCCAGCCCACCAGTGCCACATGAGGCTGGTTTAGGCTGCACATTCATATTGACAGTTGACAGCCCAGTCACTGCAGCGACTAGCGAGGTAATCTAAATAGATTGTCATAAACGTGCACCAGATCACGGTGTCATGAACGGACCACAGTGATAGAGACAGACAGACAGGACATGAGAGGAGGAGATGTTGCAAAACAGCAGCGTGTGTGTGCGCCTATATTTGTTATTTAATTCATGGTTCACATGCAGGTTCAGGTTTTCGTTCACTAATGTAGTGAACGTTGTAGGCTATAATAAATGAATACCGGTAAATACTTTAATAATTTAATATAGGCTACAACTAACAACACACAGCAGGCGCGCAGCGTGTATCAAATGATTGCAAATTAGCATGGAGGGGGAGCGCATCCCCGGCCGATAGGTGTGAAGTGTGAACGGTTTGGGGGACCATTTAAAACAAAGGCGGCTTGCATGCTGTGGTTTACTAACCAGAAATTTGCACAAGGCTCAAAGTTAAACTGGACCAGCTCTAAACTGACTCAATGAACCACAGGGTAGGGAGGCAGTCTAATATACAGTAATGTCATAAACGTGCATGCAGGTCACGACAGTGACAGAGACAGACAGAACCGGAGCGGAGGAGGAGATGCAGCTATTTGCAAAACAGCATTTGTCACGGGCTGTGCGTGTCCAAACTCATTCCAATGACGTGAGCAATGTTATTTAATTAATGCTTCACAGAATCACAGGTTCAGGTTTTCGTTCACTAATCTTGTTGTATATTAAATGAATAAACACTTTAATAATTGTATACAACTAACAACACACAGTGACAGTTGCTTGCAAGTTGCGTGTGCGTGCGTGCGTGCGTCTGTGTGTATGAGGGGGGGGGTGAGGCGGGCAGCAAGGCAAGGCAAGGCGGGAAACGTTTACTTTTTATTTACTTTTTTCGTCATGTAACTGTGGTTTCCATGGTCGTACTGCAGTTGTTCATGTCGCAAAAACGAGGGCGAGGCTTGATTTCATAGGGCGTGCCAGATAGATTTCAGCTGCTGTCACATTTATTAACGTCGGAACGAAATTAAGGAAGGATCAGCTGTTTGCGATCACTTTATAAATGCTGTGGCGACGTGGGTGTACTACGAAACCTACACTCGAATTTGGGGCAGATTTTACACTCAATTGATAAATGAGGGCCTAACTGTATAGTGTTGGAGCTGTGTCCAGGGGCGTAAGGTTCTTAAAACATCAGGGGGTGCTCCCCAGCCCCCCGCCTTTTGAAGCGCTCTTTGGCTTTTTGCCAGGAGGAAAACCCTTTGCGTGTAAATGGTGTCGATGGTAGTGGAGCACCCAGCTCCACAGCTTTAGAGCAAAGGCTACAAAACACTCTGGGCAGTATTATGCGTGTCTTAAGTACCAGGTCTTATTACTTAACTTAAGACCTGGAGGCGTGTTCAATGCCATTTGGCTATTCTGAGTGGCCAAACAGCATTGACCACGCCTCCAGGTCTTAAGTTAAGTAATAAGACCTGGTACTTAAGACATGCATAATACTGCCCTCTGTCTTTAGTAGAGTTGTACGTGATCCAGGTAAATGTCTCTTTCCAGATGGGTTGATATTTGCGCCCCCGGACTGCTGGCTGCTGCTGACGACACCTTTTTTTTTTTAGAATGATTAGCTCTTAAAAGAGCCGTTGTGTTGGCGCTGACAGTGCTGTCCGCCTCGGCAGCTACGTTGTCGGCGGCGGGCATCGTGATCTTGTCGGCGGGCGCCGGGGCCTTGACAGCGGGCGCCGGAGTGGCCGCGGCGGCGGGCACTGGGAGTGGGGTCTTGGCGGCGGCGGCGCCGAATTGTAGCATGGACTGGACGAATCTCTTCTTGGCTGGAGGTGGCTTCATCATAGAAATCAAATGGAAATGAAGCCTACTGTACTGCAATGCAACATTTATACTCTCTACCTGGCAGCAGAACAAAAGCCAACCTTATTAGCATTTGAATGAATACCTGTTCGCCCACCCCCCCAGTGGCCCAAGCACCCTCCACCTAAAGGTGTGTGCCTACGTGACAAAATGACCAGGGGGAGGGGATATTCAGCCTCAATCTCAGTGGGTGCTATTTGGCTTATTAATTTTTCAGTGGGCGCCCAAGCCCTCAGGCACTCCCAAAGTTGACGCCGCTGGCTGTGTCTACACGAATGCACTCTTGTTCCTAACCTTGCTCCTAACCATTCAGTACCACAAAAATACAGCAACAACACTCCTCAGTTGTCTGTCATTCATGTTTTGCGTTTAGTTTAATGTATGTGGGTAAGAATATGCAGTTGTGGTGTACGTTTTGTTCTAAATATCTGTCCAGTGCATAGGATAGAGCTATAGCACATTATTTTGTGATGCTTATGTCGTGTCCTGATTAAGAATAATCACAATTGGTTATTAGGAAAAGAAAAGAAAAAAGAATGTGTCATGTCGACGAGTCACAAACTTTGACATGTACACGTACATATTGTGCTTTGAAAATTATATTTTGCCCCGTATGAAACATGGAAGGAAATATTGTCAGTCACGCCAGACTCAAATCTTAACTGTATTCATGTATGCAGAAAGTCAAATATAATTTGTTCTGATGCATTGCAATGAAATTTGACTTTGAATTAAAATGTTTATTTGACATTCATTAATGTCAAATACCCACTTTCATTAAGAGTGGGTGTAGTGGTAGTAGAGGGTGCAACAGCTAAATACCTATGCCCAGCATTGTGGTAAATGGTGCATTTATATAGTGCCTTTATCCAAGGCGCTTTACATAGATGTGCATTACATTCACCCATTCACACACACATTCATACACCGATGGCGGAAGAAACCATGCAAGGTACCAACCAGCACATCAGGAGCAATTAGGGGTTCAGTGTCTTGCTCAAGGACACTTCGACACCAACTCTGGCAGCGGAATCCGAACGGATTGCGGAGCGGTCTTGATACCGGAAGGTCGCCAGTTCGAATCAGAGGTCCGACACATTAAAATTACCACAGCTGAAGTGCCCTTGAGCAAGGCATTGAACCACTACCATGAAATGTTCTTTGAGCAGAACCTGGCTGGAAACAAGTTCTTGAGCTTAGCCCAGATACCCTGGGTAAATATAGTAACTTTGCTTTAACTTTGCTTAGCCCGGGTTCGAACTGGCAGCCTTGCGGATGCGATCCAGCCACTCTACCCCTGAGCCACCGCCGCCCCATATATATATTTTTTTATGTGTTTTAGATCACACAAATACTACATCTTCGGCATAATGTATTTATTGAACCTAATTTGTCCACCATTTGCACCCTATAGTACATTCGACATACATTCGACATATAGTAGTCTAATGTACTTAATATTTATAAATTTGTGAATTTGGCCAAGTAACCACCGTATTTGGCCCAACTGAACAAAAAGTGGTTTATCGTATAATTACACTGACCACAAGTACTAAAAGAAAGAAGATTATTCCATTTCTGTATTTTCAAGGATTCTTTATTGTTGCAGCTTATAATTGTACATATATAGGTAAGAGTCAAAATATTTTATTCTGGTTCCTCAGACATTATATTGAAGTAAGGGCAAACATCTACAACAAGAGGAACAAATAGGAACAAAGCAATAATCAAGAAAGAGATCAATTTTACCACTGTCGAAGCTTGAAGGCGCCGCTGTGTGTGTGTGTGTGTGTGTGTGTGTGTGTGCGCGCGTGTGCGTGTGTGTGTGTGTGTGTGTGTGTGAGATAACGGATTTTAAACATCTGTATGAGTTAAGCTGTTTTCATGAATCATGTGCTATTTCCACATATTATTTTGATATATACATTAACAGACTAACAGCTTTTTATACAGTATACTACTAACTGGTAAAACTACTGTAAGAAGATATTTGTAAACAGTTCATTTGTAGCAAATAACAAATGACTTGAACTTAAAGTCACAATGGCATATACTGTATTTGGATACAACAACCTTTTGCTCTCATCATTTATTTGTATATTCATCACTACACTCATTAAAGGACCACTTCACCACTTTTCAACCTATCTTCATATAATAGGTCCTCACTAATAATCATGAAAAAATGGCGCAATTTTTTTCTACTCGGTCTGTGTCTCATAGGAGGGCTGTGGGCAGTTCAGAAACCGTCTTCCAGTGACATCATCGATGGGGAATACAAGCTAATAGAAACTGCAGTCTTTCTAGTCCTGAAAAATTGCAATGCGAAAATGGAAGCCATCGTTCTCACGATAATGAAAATCTAAACATTTTTGTAAAAATATCTTGTTTAAAAAGAAATCTGCCTAATGATGATGTCACTGGAAGACGGTTTCTAAACTGCCCACAGCCCTCCTATGAGACACAGACTAAGTAGAAAAAAATCGTGCCATTTTATCATGATTATTAGTGAGGACCTATTATATGAAGATAGGATGAAAAGTGGTGAAGTGGTCCTTTAAGGAAGTGACCATTATTAGTCATTGCAAACACCAAGGCATATTTGGGACTTTTAGTTCACCTATACAGGCTTGCAAAACAACTTTGATATAAAGTAAATGGGTTTATAGGCTCAGAGAAACAACAGTCGGAGATAGTAAAAGCATATAGAGATAGCGAGATTGCTTTGGGTTGTTGTGGCACAGTCAAACAAAAGGTGTTTGGTGCAGTGTTATTTACCTTCTGTGTTTGACCCATTTTGGACTGAGGTCGATTAAAAAAAAAAGTCTTCTAAATCCTAACATTTTTCAGAAAAAAACATGTTTCTATGTCAGTGGTGCTCAATGTCAAGGACCCCCAGAATTATCTCTATTGGGCCACGGACCCCCATCTCAAAATATGTTGTTCCAGGGACACCCCCCCCAGAAGCCAATATTTTAGTTAAAAATGTTTGCTCTGAAATATATATTCAAAGATTTGCGCCACATTTCCACGACTTTTCAAAAATAGCAGACCTACAAGCTCGTAGCGCGCCACTCGGTGGCGCGCTATGAGCTTGTAGGTCTGCTATTTTTCAATAGCTAAAGTAGAACAGAATGCTTAAAACACCAAAAAGGGTTCCCGCCCCAACATGGGTTAATTGTTTAGTGTGTTTGTTTTTTTGTCAAATCCCAATTAGCACTGTGGTCCCCAGCTGTCTCTCGCTGCCCAAACTCCACTGTTGGTCTGGGGAGGATGCAGACCGGTGGTTTTCAACCAGTGGTCCGGGGACCACCAGTGATCCTTGAGGGGGTTCCAGGTGGTCCCCAGCTAAATGATGGAGAGTTGGTAACCAAATGGACCCTTGTAGATCTTAACCCATTTAGGCCTAACGTCGAAATAAAAAAACGTTCGCTCTGAAAGAATATATATTCAAAGATTTGTGCCGCATTTTTATGATTTTTCAAAAATAGACCTACAAGCTCTACAAGCTCATAGCGCGCCACCGAGTGGCGCGCTATGAGCTTGTAGATCTGCTATTTTTCAATAGCTAAAGTATAACATAATGCTTAGTTAAAACACCAAAAGGGGTTCCCGTCCAGAATGGGTTAAGTCTTAAGAGTGTAATGAAATGAATCCAATTCACGCTCTCAAGAGTGACATCATTGTTAAACATCTGCATTGCTTAATTTACAAGAAGTCTACGGTCTACACAATATATCACGCAGAATAATTGTTATTTTCATCAATGCCTGTTGTCGCTCCTAATGGTACCACATCGATACAGCATGAAAGTGTGGACACAATTAGAATTGTTATCCAACGACAACAAAATACTCGTAGTCTTTGGTCCGCGAGGCCAAATGGTGGGCCTTGATACGAAATGGGTTGAAAACCACCGATGCAGACAACCACATACCTCCTCCGATACACTTCTTTTCATGTGAGAGAGACTCCGGGAGGAGTGTCCCTGGGAGACCGCGATGCACACACAGGTTCACGATTCACTTCCCAGCAAAAGCTAGTCTAGCAACAAGGACATGATCCCACCCTCACTGGCTTCCCAGTCGTGAACACTGCCAATATGTTGGTCAGAGGCTCCACTCTGCTGGGAGTTGAACTCTTATCCCTGCAGTGGTGCCGTGGGCAGGTGTTTTACCTCTGCACAAAGGACACTGCATTATACATTCAAATCTGATATTTACAGGTATTTTTGTAAGACAGAGGAGGATGCTAATATAAATTGAAATGGCTGTATGGAAATGCTGCACAGCACAACATTCTTCTACCGCCGGCATAGGCAGCCGTTAATTTGGGTCAACTCTTTTTTTGTTGTTGAACAGATTCATATGCATACAATTCCAGAAGAATAGACTTAATAATACTTAATAATAATAATTAATAATAATACTAATATTGTAATTCCTTTAATTTAACAATTCATATTTTTACGACCTGGAACTGAAGAACACGTTTATTATCTTATATATGTATACTGTACATACATACATACATACATACATACATACATACATAATAGACTTTTATTTGTGCATGCATGCATATAGCCACAATAAATAAATAACCAACCAATCAAAAGGGCAGTCGCACTAAAGCAGTTGTCCTCAATCTTTTCTGGATCAGGGCCCATAAAAAGCACAGCCATTCGGCTGCCATGTCAAGAGGTCAGAAGGGTATCGGGCCCCATGCATTTTTTAATTATCAATAAATCAATCAATCACTCAATCGGTTGTGTTCCGGCTTGGATCAATGGAACTAACATAGTATACTTTTGTTGTTGTTGTTTTACCTTTTATGAATGTTACATTATCAATAAAATCGTATTGTTTTGCCAATTATTTGGGGACCCACTTGCAATACGCTCATGGCCCACAGGTTGAGAACCACTGTACTTTTTTAACTCATTTTGAGCGGGAACCCCTGTATGTATATGTATGTATGTAACCACCAAAGGTTACATACATTATGTTATAATTTAGCTATTGAAAAATAGCAGATCTACAAGCTCATAGCGCGCCACCGAGTGGCGCGCTATGAACTTGTAGGTCTGCTATTTTTGAAAAATCGTTAAAATGTGCCTCAAATCTTTCAGAAAATTGTCATGATTTAGAAAACATTTCTTTAAAATTTTGAGGTCATGCCTGAATGGGTTAAACTACAAGGCCATGCTGGCAGCACAGTTATTGGCAGGTATGACAACGTGCTGATGGCATGTGAACATCTTCCGCAGTTCAGTGCGGAAGCGGTCATGTAGCCATGCATAGAGGAAGGGGTTACAACAGGAGGAGCTCATGGCACAGAGGTGACACAGCAGTTGGATAAGCAAAAAGTGGCGCTTGTTTATGAGACGAATGTCTATGTCTCGCAGCACATTAAACACGTGAATAGGAAGCCAACACACTGCAAAGGCAGCCACTACGAGTGCAACCAACCGGAAGATCTTCCTCTTCCGAGCGCGCCAAGCTTCCGCGTGATACTCGGACCTGCGGCCCGGCGCAACGCAGTTCCTCAGTTTAACCGAGATGCAGAGGTACGAGACGCAAACGGCTGACAGTGGCAGGACATAAGTGACCAGTAGGGTGCTATAAGCATAAGCCTGTCTTTCTTTCTCCTGGCCCAGCCAAAACTCCTCACAGATGGTGAGGCCCTCCTCTTTGAACTCCACATGGTAGGTGTGTGCCACTGCGGGAGCCACCAACGCACAGGACAGCAGCCAGATTCCACATAAAACATAGCCACAGGTTGCCACAGATGTGCGCTTCTTTAGGGGATGCACTGTGGCATAATATCTGAGAATGGAAAAGGAAAGACTGACATGTTCCAGGTATTTTTTTTGCATTCCTCAAATCATTTTGGTAAAAAGAATGCAATACAATGCATTGCAGACATCATCAGGCACATAGCATTACCCGGGTGCAGTACTTAGTTTAGACAGTACTTGGTTTAGACTAGTCATTGGTTAGACCAGTCATTAGTCCTACAACTACAACCTATCTCAAACCCTAACCCTAACCTCCCACGGGGCAGCACACCTAAAACTAACCTTAACCCATGTCTAACCAATGACTAGTCTAAACTAAGTATGCACCCCCATTAGGGTAGCCATCATAAAGCAAGGAGCAAATAGTATACTACAACACTCGTGTAAAAACCCCCGTTTAAACCTAGAGGTTGTAAATGTTCTGGGGTATGGATCCAGTAGAGCTCTCTCTGGCATATTCTGTCAGGTAACAAGACAACTCACCCCTTTTGCCACTTTTGGTGAGTTGTCAGGACAACTCACCCCGAACGTCCGGACAACTCACCAGGGGTGAGATGTCTTCACTTTCGGGGTGAGTTGTCTTCACTTTCGGGGTGAGTTGTCTGACTGAATATGTAGCCTTTGAGCTCTTTTATATACTTAAAAGCCCTTAAAACTAGGCTACTGAACTAATGGTGACATAGTTCCTATTGGATATTGAAGTAGTCTATTTTTCAGAACTTTACAACAACAACAACAATTTCTACAATAATATATAAGTATAATTAAGTCAAGGCATCACAATATAGGCTACAGATGTAAATATATTTATGACACAGTAAAATGTCGAAAATGAGTGCTATTCCCCTTTAAGTATGTCAAGGTCAAATTCATACATTTAATAAACCTTACAAATACAAACATTATTGTTTGGATGTAGGCTACCCAGTAGCCTACCCATATGATTAGATGAATGTGCAACATTGTTTCCATCTTCCAAGCATATTCCTGCCAAAATGGAGATCTTAAATGTTGAAAATGTCTTTAAACCTCTGATTCCACTCATTTCCTTGTATAATCTGAATGATTTATTCACCTGTCAACATCACCCCCTCTCTTAAAAGTAATCTGCTCTGTGCCCTGGAACCTAAGGGAGGAGATGGGACGAGAGTGATTATTTAAATGACAGGCTACAGGGTAGTTTTAATCGCTTATTTTCCAATCTTTTCTTCTTATTTAACTTTTGTGTTCACTAATCCTTTGTTTGAGGGGACGGATGGTTTTGCCAATATACATTTTGTCTCCTGGGCATTTTAACAAATACACAAAATGTTTTGTGATGTCTCTTACTGGAAAAGCTTTCCCGGATGTCTAAAGATATTCGTTGTAAAAGTGTTGTTACACTACTGGGCACAATTTCCTGGTTTAAGGGAGACCAGAAGAGTGTTTTGGAACAGTGGTCAAACCAATTTGTCCTGTAGAGTAGATTTGGTCCTCTTATATTTATTTTTTCTTTGTTTGTAAATAATTGTAATACATTTTTTTTAAACTATACTACTCCCATGACTTTTTTCCTCACTGAAATGTTTGACACTTTTGTTGACAAATTCACTTTATTCAAGTGATGAACCTATATATATTCTGTCCTATTCACTGCCTGATTTATGCCTGAAGAAGGTCTAAGACCAAAAGCTTGCTATCCTAAAAAACAATCATTTAGAAATCCCTGATTAATCAGGGGCTTATCTATTAGCTTGTTGATGTCAAATGAGAGATGGATGCATCATGCATGAATATAAAGATAGTCTTATAATCTGGGTGGAATGACTTATGGTTAATATAATATAGGATAAAAGTAAATTACCCACCTGTCAACAGCAATAGCTGTGAGAGTGAATACTGACACATAGACCGTGACAGGTTGGATCAGATACAGCAGATAGCACATGAAGCGACCAAAAACCCAGCCATGAGGGTTGAAGGCATAGGCGAGTGTAAAGGGAATGCAGGTCACGCACATGAGCATGTCGGAGAAGGCCAGGTTCCCAATGAAGAAATTGGTGACATTGTGCATCTTGCGGGTCCTGCAAATGACATAGATGAGCAGGTAGTTCCCAAAAACGCCGACCACTGCCACAATCGCATAGCAAGTGATGATGAGAGGTTTGAAGGTCTGCAGCAGAGCTACATCTGCAAACTGGGAGCTGTGGTTGGCTGAGGCATTTTGAACTGGAATCTCATAGACGTGCTCTTCTGTGTGCTCTTCGCCTGCAGAGCGCGGCATAGTTCCAGCTGAGTCACTGACATTGCCCTCCATACCAGCAGTCCAGTCTTTCGGTATGTTCCTTACACTGTTCAAAATACAAAACACAGGTTATCAGACAGAAGGTTTACTTGTATCAGAAGTCATTACCGATAGTCACGTTTTCAAACTCTCTTTGGGAGGTTGTAATGGGCTGTATGTGTCTCTGAGTCTGACAGCCTCAGTGGGCAGGCCGCAGGTGGTTAGTTTCACACCTCATTTAGTGTGAAGTGGCCTGCAAATGAGTGCACTGTCCTTTCTTGGGAGACAGGTCTTGACCGGTCTTGACCTTGTTGACACACAACAGAGGGCTCTATTTTCATCCATGCTAAATCCCTTATTATCCCTAAACTACTTTCCCTTTTTTGCTATTTTGGAAAAACATTTTTAATAGTTACAATAATCAATCTACATCGACACGTTGTGAGCTTGTAGATTGGCTATTTGAAGTATTCAAAAATATTTTTCAAAATAGTAAAAAAAAAAAAAAAAAAAAGGCAAAGAAGTTTAGGGATAAGGGGTTTAGCATGGACGGAAATAGAGCCCTACATGTCTGTACCACACGCGTGTGTGCAGCCGTCCGTAGGAGCCCTTATAGAGCGGTTTTGAAGGAGTCAAGGGATTCGCATGTCTTAATGACTGTTGGTAGAGCGTTCCCCATTTTAGTGGCATAGGAGCCAAAATAATTTAGTCCCTTGTTTGTGCCGAATCTGGGTTGCACATGGTTTGTTGCACTCCCTCTGGTGTTGTGGGTGTGGACTTCATTGACATTAAGGAAGTATTTAGACAGGTACTGTACATGGGTATCTTGGTGGTGTATAAAATCTTGTGGACCAGACCCATTGCAAGATGCTGTACTCTGTCGTCAACTCTAAGCCATTCCAGCTTGTCAAAGTGTGCAGGGGTTCGGGGGGTGAGGCCCAGTAGAAGCCTGACCAGTTTGTTTTGGGAAGTCTGGAGCCTTGTTTTAAGGGCCTTTGAGGTGCTGTGGTACCAAGAGGTGCATGCATAGTCAAAGAAACCTTGTACGAGGGCTCCTGTTAGGGTCTTCAAGGTGTTTTTGTTGACCAGTGAGGAGATCCTGTATAGGAATCTTGTTCTTTTTTGATTACGTTGGTGGCCATTTTATCACCGGAAAGATTTGCCTCCAGGATGGAACCTAGGTAGGTAATTTCATCTTTTCGTGTGATAATATTGTCACCCACTCTAACCAAGAAGCCATCTGCCGTGCTGAGATTACTATTTGATCCAAAAAGAATGGATTCAGTTTTTCCCAGGTGTAAAGATAGTTTGTTATCAGCGAGCCAGGTGCAGATTATACTGAGTTCAGAACTGAGGGCCTTTTCAACCTGCAGTTTGTTCCTGTCCGAGTCCAGCAGTGCTGAGTCATCTGCCAACAGGAACAAGTTGCAGTCACAAGCTGATGTCATGTAGTTTACATATAGGAACAGTAAAGCCCCTAGTATGCTTCCTTGTGGGACGCCACAGCTCACTGGGAGGGGGGGGGGGGGGGGGGGGGGGAGTGTTCCGTTCACCTCCACCATCTGTTCTCTCCCCTCCAGGTAGGATCGCACAACACTCCATATTTGGGCATGCCTGACACAGAACTCCACAAGCTGGCTGCATATACTCCATATTTGGGTATGCCTTACAGAGAACTCCATATATGGGCATAAAAGGGAGACAGACATAATATCTGGGTGGGGCATGCATTTCCAACTTGCATCGTTCCAAGTAGGCCAGTGCCCAACGGGCACCGCTGTAGAGGCTCCAACGCATAATATCTGAGTGGGGTATGCATTTCCAACTTGCATCGTTCCAAGTATACAGGGCACCGCTGTAGAGGCCCCACGGGTGCCGTTCTAGTATAATATAATTATAGCTTCTTACAGTGTGTACAGTACCATATTTATATGTTTTGCAGTTTTGCTTGTGTAAGGTCACCATTTCACCATCTTAATAAATGTTTTTATAAACTAAGTATAGAAGGACAGTCAATTCAGTCTTATTTCATTAGAAACGTATGTTGCAATACTGTAGAATTTTCAGTAGATCCATTATACGGTGTATAGCTTAAAATTAACTTTGTGAATAATAACGTTGTTCTCATGTAGTATGACTTGTATTCATGCACCAATGGTTATAGATATTTTACTTAGTCAAATTTCAAATTTTTAACTTAAGTTGTTCTTATGTACTATGACTTGTATTCTGCTGGTTGGAGATGTTTTACTTATAGCATAATTTCAAATTTAACTTTTAATTTCTGGACTAATTCTAATTTATAGTACTAAAACATTTATTTTTTGCTTACCTTGAATCTTAAGATTCAAAGATAGCATGTTATATTATAGCAGGTTATACTATAGCAGGTTATATTATAGCAGGTTATATTATACTTTTTACAAAAATTGGTTAAATGTGTTTGATAAAGAAAAACGTAATCTTGGAATGTGCTGGTTATAGGAATACATCCTCAGATTAATATGAATCCTATTGTCAAACTGTACTGGTATATAAACCTGAAATAAGAACATTCACACAAGGTGTCCCTCCATGGTAAATCACTTACGGACAGTAAGAGATACATGTACAGAAAGTGAAATGTTAAAAAGTGACTTGCAGAATTCTAACACAATTTAATATTTTAAATGTGAGGGGTGTTTAGAGTTCATAGAGTTTAGAATGATAAGTGACATTTGAAATCAAATATAGCAGTCAAGGAATTATATGAAAGCGTCTTCCCAGCAGACCTGTTTGGATAATAATCATAATAACAATAATCAATTCATAGATAAATAATGAAACATGGTACCTATACCTTCACTCTTATTGCGACAGCAAATGAATCGTCAAGCCCATGTTCGTTGTGCATCTCCACCAGCTATTGGATCACTGCTTCGCTGTGACAGCAGCCAGAGAGAACAGAGAGGGGGTGAGAGAGAGAGAGAGAGAGAGCGAGAGAGAGAGAGAGGAGACAGAGTGTTGCTGCAAACTGTGTGGATGGGTTGAGTTATCCATTTGAAAGAGTTCTGTAATTATTTTCCTTCTTTTTCAATATAGGTCTAAGAATATATACTTCTGTCACAGGAAGGGTCATGGCATTTTATTTTAGGGTGCACAAAATCCTCCTATACCGTTCACTTGAAATGACAACCTGTCCGTCACAGTAGGGTGGCTCCCTCCAATCTATCACTTTCGTCTGAAAATAGCTTTGAAGTATATTTCTTCTTTCCTTCTTTGAAGTATTCCTGTCCAGTCCCCAAGGATTTGAATTCTATTGTATTCAGCTCCAGAAATCAGGCTTTTTTACCTCTCTCTCACATTTAAGTGGTCCCATTTTGACCTGAGATCAGATTCTAAAAATGTCTTCTACATCCTGACAGTTTTCTGAAAAAGCTATGTTTTCGTCAGACCTAGCAGATCTACAAGCTCGTAGTGCGCCACTCGGTGGCGTTCTATGAGCTTGTAGAAAGCAGTTAAATGGTTCTTTTGAGATAAATCTAAACCAGTTCTGAATTGAGTTGTTCACCAAAAATAAATGGACAGAAGTGAATGAACTATTTCACTCAACATCATCAATATAAAGATTATAATTTTTTTTAAGTTAAAGGTGCATTTTCTTTTATTGTCACAAGGCCTAAACAAATAATGCCGCATACTGATCTACAATCTCACATGCTGTGATGATCATGCGACGTGTTGTGAGCTTGTATAAAGTATAAATCAGGCTTCCCTAGACAGTCCAAGATTTCAGTCACAACCCATAATCACATGAATCCAAACCAACAACATTATGGAGCAATAAGAACCCATTATCATCTTGACCTTCAATGAAGGAAAAACCTACAGGGGCTTAATATGAGGATTTGTTATGCTTGATCAGTCCAGAAAAATGGACACCACTTAAACCCTCTACTTGTAGCAACTCTACGAGATTGTAACCTTGCGTCACCAGGCTTTCCACCTCAGAGGACACGAGATTGTACATCTGCTATTTCTGGCTAATATTCCCCCCAGAATTAAATAGGGATACTAGGTTTCAAGTGGCTATTCTAGCCATGAGTTCTTCTGTGCACAAGTACTGTATTCCAGCCATGTGTTCTTCTGTGCATAACTGTATTCCTTATCCTGTTTAAGACAGGCCTACTACGTCTTCTGTGCCTTGTGAAATGGTGGCAATTGCTGGATTCACACAAGCTATATCAACTGCAGAGTAATAATATGTTTTGTTTTGATTGATAGGAGATGGGTGATGTTCAATGTGGGGCGACAGTGGCTCATTTGGAATCGGGAGGTTCCCCGGTTCAATCCCCAGCTCCTCGTGGATGTCGAATTGTCCTTGAGCAAGACACAGAACCCTTAACTGCTCCTGGTGAGAACCTTGCACGGTTTCCTCCACCGTCGGTATGTGAATGGGTGAATGGTTATGTGAAATACGTTTGTTTAAAGCACTTTTGAGAAATACTCTAAATAAATGCAATCCATTTAACATCTTATTTTGTAGCAATAACAACCTTAAATGTTTTAGTCACCATTTATTGGCGTCTGGCGCGATGCTAGTACATGTCGATGGTGTCGTACACTGAAAATGGACAGCCTTTGGCACAAGGTAACTATAGTCGGTGCCAAGTCTGGTCTAGTCCATTTTGGGCGGGAACCCCTTTTGGTGTTTTAAACATCATGTTATAATTCAGCTATTGAAAAATAGCAGATCTACAAGCTCATAGCGCGCCACCGAGTGGCGCGCTATGAGCTTGTAGGTCTGCTATATTTGAAAAATCGTAAAAATGTGGCGCAAATCTTTGAATATATATTCTGTCAAAGTGAATGTTTTTATTTTTAGTCTAAATGGTCTAGTCAAGTCTGTCTAAATATTAGACAGCAGAGGTTATGGTTCCACCCAGTGGTCATATTGGACACAACCGCTGAAGATTATTTAGGCTACTCCCAGATGGGGTTGTAAGTTTCTATGAGTGATGGAGTATCCCCCTTAAAATGATTGGAACACATTTTACTGCCTTCCAAATCAAGCTAAAATCCTGTTAAAGTAATTAAATCAACTGACTCTGAGCTGACTCGACGAACAAGAAATTCCAACCAATTAAACAAATGGACTTCAATCACCAACCAGTGATGAAAATGTCCAGCCGTGACATGATTGGGAGCTGGAGGTCAATACTATCCATCCTTCATGTTCTGAAAGTTGTGAGCTGCATCTCTCCCTCTAAACTAAACAACACTCATTTAAGCCTCGTGAAAGGATCAATAGAAAAACACAGACAGGTGTAAAAGGTCACTGGTCTTGATTTTAATTAGAATTCCAAACTGTGAAAGAAGCTGTCAGTCAGCCAATCAGTGAAATGTTGCGACGGAAGAACATTGGACGCCATAGAGTGCTGGGATCAATAGAAAGGTGCTGGCCACGTTAAATGTCTTGGATGCTTCTACTGCTCTCCCCCACACAACGCCAGTAGAGTTTTGCGATAGTCACCAGACGTGTCCCCCTATAAAGAAAGAAGGAGAACATGGTAAATTGGAGTTGTACTGCAGGACAGTAGCCAAAGCAAAGCAAAAAGCAAAGTTCTTTGTTTACCCAGGGTGAATGGACTAAGCTCGAGATGCTTGTTTACAGCCAGACCCTGCTCATAGAACATTTCATGGTAGGGGTTCAATGCCTTGCTCAAGGGCACTTCAGCGGTGGTAATTTTAACGTGCCGGTCTGGGGATTCGAACTGGCGACCTTCCGATAACAAGACCGCTCCGCAAACCGTTCGGCCACCGCTGCCACTAAACCGCTGCCAGCCAATTCGGATGGGAGAAAACTAAGCATTGTAATATGGAGCCAGTAGTTCAAGGTTCAACTTTATTGTCAACAATACCAGTTACAGAGTAAAAGGCATGTGAAATTCATTGTGCGTTAAAAGACCATACAACAGCTACAGTCTAGTGTCAAATGATTGAAAATGGCCTTTGTATTCATACAGTGTATGCACAGTTGTTTCTAAAGTTTGTCACAGCAGAGCATTAATAATTACAGTGTCATATTATAATAGTGTTTTATAATGAGCTTGGTCTTTCGGCTCGGCTTCAAAGTGTTTGGTAGAATTCGCAAGTAATAGCAAGTGTTAACAGGTATTACTTGACAGGGATCGCGACGTGAACGCTTCTACCTTGATCCCTTACCTTGATCCCTACCTTGATCCCTTGACTGTGTAAAGAAATGGGAAACTGTCATCTAACCACATGCTTCAAAGACACGAAAAGAAGAAGAATAATGAGCTTGGTGATGGACACATGCCCCCAGAAACCAGTGCTTTACCTTTATGAAGGAATGGAGAGTCTTTCCATACATCTTGAGGAACTCTGCCTTAATGTCCAGCATGTCAATCTCTGCTCTGGCGACCATGATTCTCATCAGAACACTGTCCGTGGTGCCCATTCCCTGAGGGCGAGCAAGATTGTAGCCAGGGTCAGTGGTGGAAAGTACATGTAATCAAGTGCTGTATTTGAGTAAAACGTTCAGGTACTTTCACTTTACTGGAGTACTTCAGATTTTCTATACTTTTACTCCACTACATCTCAAAGACAAATATTGTACTTTTACTCCACCACACTTATTTGAAAACATTAGTTACTGGTTACTTTGTAGAATTTGATTATTATTACTACAAAAACATACATTAACCACTTCTTCAGCCCTATTTAAACTTTGGGTTTTTGAAAATAGCCGATCTACAAGCTCACAAGTCACAACACATCAAGATTTGTATTAATTCTGCACAATGAGTACTTTTAGTTTTGGTACTTTAAGAACATTTTGAAGCCAATACCTTTGTACTTTTAAGCATAGAAATGGTAAAAGTCAATAATTTACTGGACACACGACATTATAGTAGCTTTATGAGGAAAAATATACTGACCTTCATTGACTTGTACAAGCGCTCTGCAAAGAACGCTGGCTTGTTCCTCAAACATTTCACTGCAGAGCAAAACAAAACATGTTAGCCACATGTGCCTCTCAAATAAGTTGGCAGTGGGGAAATTAAAATAATAATAATGTATTATATTATCATAATTATAATCATCATTTATACTATATAATTTTTACATAGTTGTACAACAGTATCCTGCACATAAACCAGTTGATCTACAAGTGCACAACGCACCACTATGTGATACATTGTGAGCTTGTAGAACTGCTATTTTGACTAAATATCAGGTATTCAGTTTGTATCATGTCTTTCTCTCAAAGAAAAACGGTGGTTCAAGCCCATTAATTAAGATTTGAGTGCCAACCCGAACGAGCGAAGGTTCGAACCCCGAATGTTCGGGGACAGTCTTACCAGCCACCACGTATACACACGTATACACACACACACACACACACACACACACACACACACACACACACACACACACATACACACACACACACACACAGTAAATATACGTATACAAGACAGAAAAATATGAATAATTGCACTGAATAATTGTTTTTGTACACACCAGTGTGTGTGTGTGTGTGTGTGTGTGTGTGTGTGTGTGTGAGTGTGAGTGTGTGTGTGAGTGTGAGTGTGAGTGTGTGTGTGCACATGTAAAGAGGGGCGATACAGCGAGTTACTGGTAGTCCCAGGGTTCAGTTCGTAAAGACAAACAGACCTATTGCCAAAAAGGCATCCTCCAGACATCCAGACATCTCCCTCTTGATACTGTCCTCAATGTCCCTTCCAGATACCTTCTGGTACTCATCGAACACTAAAGGAATTAGAGAGAAAACAAAATTGACAATGACTAAATCTGTCAATGGTCTTCCTGTAGTCTGATTCTGTCAAAACTAATACCATTTATTGCACATTGTCAACCGTTATGCTGAACCTGGCCTGTGATCAGAGGATAATAAACTGAATAGGTGAATGGGGTCCAACAGTGATCTAGAGCCGCCAACTTAACATGGTACATTTTAAATACATTCTCAAATTAGTAAGTGATGCAAATAGCCTGCCTCTTGCTCACTACATTGAGAAACTAAATTACTCACTAAATTGAGAAAGGACCCAATCATGTCACCCTCGGGGGGTCCTGGGATGCAATACTGTACTCAGCACTGTACTCTAACGTCGTTGAAGTAGTACTCATAAAATGTCCCTGGGACCCATCTAAAAGACCACCACCCATTACATTGAAAACCTATTTATATCACTGGATTAGACCAGATGATTTTTAGGACACATGAAGGAGTACTGGATAGTTCCTTAATTCATCAGAGTAGGTCAGTAAACGCCACCCACTTCCTCAGGTCTACACAAGAGGGCAGTAAAAACAGGACAGTTCTCCACAATAACTGACAGTATATGGCAGACAACAATTAGTAAAGACAAAGGCAAACAAAGAATCGTATACTGTAAAAGGGGATGTATTTTTGCCAGCTATCGTTATTTGCGGAATTCACTTCAATAAGTACCTCGTAGCAGATGTTTTCTGTTCCGTACACAGAGGACAGTGAGGAACTTCACTTCATCTGTCCCCCAGCGAGCCTCGCCAGCTTCAAAGATGTCCTAAAAAAAACATAGAAAAGAAAGCCGTTCTAGAATAGATTGATTGATTGATTGAAATATGTATTAACAGTTTGCAGAATTACAGTACATTTCAAGCACAAACTCAATACAGATAGATGGTGAAGCATAACCCTCATATACGTACGGTAAAACTTTATACAAATGTGTGTTTTCACCTTGGCATCCTGCACAGCCTGGGCCTCATCCACTTTGTCGCTCTCGTCACGGCCAGCCTAAAAGGTAGACCACACAACAGTTAAAAAAATATGCATGCTTACAGTAATTAATTCTCTATTATACGATGTCGCAGGCCAAAAATAGCAATTCTAGTCTACAAGCTCACAACGTATAACGATGGCATGCGTTGTGAGCTTGAAGAGCTGCAATTTCCGGCAAGCAACACCAAACAACAAACTATAAATCAGGCTTACCCAAAGCAGAGCTGTCAGTGTGGCGGTAATACAAATATAAAAAAAGCAAATCATCTTTGGCTGTGTAGTATAGTAGGGTAAGCTAAGAGAAGTCATTAGTTGATGTTTGCTCACCGTAAGTAAAGAGACAAGCACTCTCTGGAACATTCCAGAGGTGTCTCCGCACACAGCATCTTCCAGGTTTTTCCCATACTCTGTCATGAAAAAAACATATATATATATTTCACACCAATGGGCAAGTCAAACTCTGAAGCCACGCCTGTATTCTTTATTTTTATGGTATATTACTTGCCTCTCTATTGGAGAATGAGTGTAGTGACAATGTACTCATATAGAAAAGTATAAATGAAAAAACATTTTTTTGTATAGTTGTATAACTGTATTTTTCAGTAATAATGTGTGGTTGTCGGTTCGATTCCCCGGAGCAGCAGGAAACATTTGGGTGGGGAGGTAAATGGTCACCACAGCACTCACCCCTCCCCCAACACTGCTGAATTACCCTTGAGCAAGTCACTGAACCCCAGACTACTCCAGTGGAGCTCCAGTGCAGTACTTAGTTTAGACAGTTTTTGGTTTAGACTAGTCATTGGTTAGACCAGTCATTAGTCCTACAACTACAACCTATCTCAAACCCTCACCCTAAACCTAACCTCCCACAAGGCAGCACACCTAAACCTAACCTTAACCCATGTCTAACCAATGACTAGTCTAAACTAAGTATGCACCCCCTGTGGCTCTACTGGTCAGCTCCCAGGTTTAAATGTGTGTGTATATGTGCAGGTGCAGGGTGTTGCTGGAAATGAGCTTGTGCCACTGCTTACTGCTCAGTTACTGCCCAAGCTTTTAACTATGGTTAACAATCAAGGCAGACATTATCTGAATCTTTTTGATGGATGTATAGTAATTATAACACAGTAAATACATATCAAATATGATACTGTATGATCTGTAGGCACAACAATAATCTATTTTAAAATGGACAAAGAAAGAAAAAAAAAGAGCACTTCCAACTACTTGGTTTTCATTACCAATATAGAGGATACAAAAGATCCAATAAGCAAAGCACACCCTGCATTATAGAGACCAACTCTGCCTCATATGAATAATTAAAATAATGTATTGTTTTCAAATTGTATGTCTTTGTGTATCCAAACAAAGAAATGAGGTCTAGGAACCTATGTATTGTATCAGATATCATACAAATAGTAAGTGACTAGTGACGTACTGTTTTACGTGTACAGTATGTTGTACTATGGTAAGAAAGGACACAATTACCTTTCTTATAGAATGCATTGATGGTTGTTATTTCCTCATTTGTCCTTGAAGCAAGAATATCGATGAGAGCAGCCTCTTCCGTTCCAGCACCCTGATATCAAGTGATACGGGATGTTTTGTTGAGATGTCATCTTATACAGTTCAGGCATGTGACTGCTAACACCAGCAGCACGTTGCAACAAAAAGCATTTCAAACTCATTCAGAAATGATCTACCTTCATTGCCGTCTTCAGCTCATAGGCATCATACACGGGTGCAAGCATCAGGAGGCCAAGAACCACCGTCTCAAAGTTGCCGGTCAGCTCCCCCTGCAGCTCAGAAGCAAGGTCCTATAGGCAGACAACAGACAAAAAGAATACGTTCATCAAGTGCTCATGGTTGAGAGAGTGTTCACTATGCGGCCCGAACCTCTAATTTTAGGGGGCATACAATTTACAATTTAGGCATTTAGCAGACGCTCTTAATCCAGAGCGACTTACTTAAGCAATAACAAAAAGCATGGCATACATCACATATATAAAAAGTAGTTATCATGAATCATGCGTAAACTAAGAACGTAACAGTGGAGTATCTATGTAAATTATACATACTATACTATATAATATATTATACATGTGTACTATAAAGTGCTATGACTACATAAAGTGCAATTCTAGAGCTGTCTACGTAACAAGCTATAAGTCTGTTTAAAATACTATCTAAGTCTACATAATGTGCTATCTAAGGGGCTAGGGCAAGTGCTACAGGCCATGGTGGAGTCTGAAGAGGTGGGTTTTCAGACTACGGCGGAAGATTGGGAGTGAGGCTGCAGTTCTGACTGCGATGGGAAGTGCATTCCATAGTTTTGGAGCCAGAAGGGAGAAGAGGCATGAGGGCAATAATACCACCCTCCCAATGCATAGCACTCTCTCTCATAATAGACTGCTGCATATGAGTAGTTTTATAACACTGTGTGTAACTTTTTGGGCAATGTTTCCCATTTAAATACACAACACATTGTTGATACTAGCAAAGATTACCTAACAGTAATGTCATTGTCTGATCCTTGTCTCAAGGCAGGCCCACTGTCTCAGACTTTGAAAACTCTAGAATAATCAATAACATTTTTATATCTTGACAACCCCCTTCTCTAGAATAATTCATAACATTTTTATGTCTTGAAAACCCCATGCTTGTTTAGACTCATTCATAACACCTTTCTGGGCACAGCGTTTGGTCATGTGTTTCCAAAGTGAGTCACATTCCAGATACATAACCTAGCCTTTTCTAGACGGAATGACAACTAGACACAGTGTTGTGAACAGAGAAGCTGTTCTGTGTAACCTCGGACCACATCTGCAGGGTGTTTCCATGTGATGACTCACTCTTTCTGAGGATTCCACTTGCAATCTTTGCCCTCTCCAGAGCATTTCCCCTCACTCAATGGACCTTTATTGATGAACCATTGTGCACATGCCCGCTGAACTTGTTCTTATCTAATTACGGTGGTAAAATAAACATTAGCCTTCCTTTTTTTCTGTTAATATATCGTAACAGATTATGGTGGGACAAAGACACTGTCACTTTACAGCATACTCATGTGGCTTCTTTGTAGACTTTACTACAAGGTCTCCCTGTTCTGCTCGTTTACATTTATGTTAATATCAGTTAATGGTTTACTTGGGTTTTTTATCATATGAGTTTCAAACACAACAAAAACTTACCCACAGTGACACATGCTGGCAGAAGCACTCAACAAAGACTATATTGACAGACGGTATGTTTGTCACCCATTTTTGCCTACACCAATATTAAAATGCAACTTTCAGAGACCCAGTTCCGATGAAAGACTAACTCACCTTTCCCACACTTTGCTTAAAGGCCTCTTTAATGCGCTGCCTCTGCGCAATGGTACGGAGTGGCAGGACCTCAATGATAGCTCCCTCATCAGTGCCTGCAAATACATCACAGTCAAAAACCCACCTTAAAGTATATAAGTAAAAATAAATAACAATGTACACAACCTTACATGAAGCATATGCTTCTTAATGTTGCCAAACGTTTCAAAGACTTAATAGTTCAGTGAAAGTTAACCACTTAAGCCATGTATACTTAGTCCTACGATAAATAGCGAAAACAGCAAAATATGACATGTGAGCTTTTAAAAAAATGTTTGCCTATAATGATCTAGAGATGGACCTAGATACAAACATTTCTATCTCTTGAGATAGCAAGGGATAGAAATGTCAGCAGAGGTACCATCTGTTTCTAATACAGCTCAAACCAGAGTCAGGAGAAGATGATTACGACAGGCATGCCACACTAACAGCGTCAAAATTCCACAATCCACACAATCGTCCAAAACGTATTTGAAGGAATAAAAGGTATATTAGGTTACCACAATATTACTAGCACAATCTGTATGGTAGTACAATCTGTATGTTAATCCAATATAATTATATTTTATAATAATATAAGTTATATAACACATCTGCACTGCACTGGTTGGAGATGGTCTCGCTACACTTCCAATGGGAAATTTAGACCCTGGTGTGACCTACAGGGCTACTAGTTGACAAATGTTACTGCCTTAATGAGCAGGGATTCCCTCCAGAATGAGTGGTAGAAGTTTGGTCTCCCAAATGTAATTTTGACGTAACTCTTCAGTATATACTGTAACTGTCTACACTTTGTTACTCCACATAACAGCTGCAGCAGTAACGGGCCAAGTTTAATACGTCTGCATGATGAACAACTTCACTGTGCAAGGAAAAGTAAATTATACACTCAGGAGACTGGATGAAGTCATGCAAATATCCAATACCATGGAAACTACACCTAGAAATAGAAAAGTTTGTTCCTCTTCTGCAAATGTTTTTGCAGAAGAGGCGTAAGATAAAAGAGAATAGAGGGTATGTGCATGCATAAAGTGAATGGCAAATCGAGAGGCAAAGTGAGTGGCAAAGTGAGTTTAACATTGTTTAACGTCGTTTAATGCAATCAGATGGGACTTTTCTGTTTGGATGTATGGGCTGTCAAGGCTAGAAAAGTAGTTGTTTGCCACTCGGTCAGTAAGCATTCCCGCATAACTTCCGGATATGATTATGATTATACCCTCTATAGGAGAAAATAATAATGTTGTAATCAATTAGCCCTTGTTTATACAAAAATAGCTGACTCACAATACATTGCATAGTGTCAAGTATGTAGATTAGCTATTTTTGCTCTCTCTTTTTTAATATATATGTTAACTTAAAACTAGTTGATACCCACATTTCCACCCACCATCTGTCGGGGCTATGGGACTATGGCTGTGACTACAGCAGATGCCATAGCCTTGGGGCCCGTGATCACAACTACAGATCCCATAGCCTGTGGCAAAAATGCTAATACCTGTAAACAGCTTAAATTCAGGAAAAGTTAAGAATCAGCTTTCTGACTCCCTGCATGTGTAATTGTGTAATTACTCATTTCAGATTGAATACAGTAGTCATTCAACCCACTGAGAGGAGAAATGGATGAGGATGTTGTTGTTTTTTATAGTAGGATAAAAGAAAAGTGGTTTAAGTGATAAGACTACAGTATTATCAGCACAATGGATGCCTAATAGAATCCTGAAACATCAAATTGATGAGCAGCTGTGAGTCACTCACCAGCTCCCTTCATGGCGTTTCTAAGCCTCGTGGCATCTTCTTCTGCGTTGAAACCAGCCGCCTCAGTTACAGTTCCACGTTTACCAATCTGATCAAACACAAACCGAAAAAAACAGGAAATGACAAAATTACAAAGTTTCTGACTATAGTGACCCCAGAGCAGAAAGCACTTTAAGGCAACCTAGTAGACATCCAATGTATTTGTACGGTATGTGATATAAAGAGATATTCTGTTCGGAAGAAAGGGTACATTGAGAGCTGTGAAACATTATTGCTCTAGCCTTCATCTTAATGCAAACTTTACAATATACATTAAGATAATAGGTTTATTACCCAGTTAATAAAACTGTGCTCAATAAAGGTCAGGATAAACACGTGCGCGCCGCGCACGCACATCAGTCCGACATCCCGTTGGTCCGACTACGTGGCCGGTTAAGACTCACCCGTGGGCCGTGGCTTCCGCGTGCGGTTAGGGCTAGGGTTTGGGGATAGGGTTAGTATGGGGCTCTATGGCCGGAATATTGGGTAGTCAGTTTTATGGGTGTCGGATTATTGGGATGTCGGACTAACGCTACGCACCCATCAGTGCTGGTATCCAACAACTGAATATATCCATTGCCGGATGTCAGCATTAGACAGAAATCATATCATTTATAATACCTGTGCATGTAATGGGGATACTGTGTATGCTGCTGCTGGTTGTGTAAACTCCACTGAGCTACTGTTTGTCACCCAAACACTTCTTTACCCGTCTCAAAACATGGTTACTCCCAAACGGAGTCTGTACCATTCTTGTAACGTGGGGACAGTCAAATAACTGAGTACTTAACCATAAAGGAGGACAATGGGGGACTGACTCTCCACCGCCTATGGACATTTTGTAATTTATTTTATCCAGCAATGTTATGTTATTCCAATGACAAAGACAGACACCTTAAAACCGAGAGCATTCACACTGTTTATTTATTTTATTTTGTATTTATTTTTGCAGGACATTATTAAACCTGTGGTGAAATTCAGCTTCACCCAGTTGATGGCTGCTCAGATGGTTATGATGAGCGCTCGAGGGGAGCTGTTAAGTGCTCAGGGACACTACCTCTTTCTGATTACTAGAGAGCCTCTCAGCTATACGGCCGCACCCAATTTATTCAAATTTTTTATTTATGTATTTTTGGGTTGAACTTACCGCTGCCATTGTAACGAGAGTGTGAGGGAAGCTAAAAAAAAACAAGAACAAACGACAGGTTAGCAATTTAACAGCACATGTAGAAGTGTATAGTAGGCTGCTCGGCTGTTTTAGCAGTGTTCATCAATTAAGCTACCCCTTGCCTGCTTTCATACATCAGATGATTGAACAACAGCATCAGGTGAAGGAGCAGTAAATGAGCTCAGTTTAACACAACGGCCCCTCATTAACCTCTGGCTATGATTAATATTGCATGCAACTCATCTTCTTAGAAAGGGCTTTCCTCACACACACATTTGCTCGTGGGTTCTCTCGGGTATCCCTGATTACAAGTCTCCTCAACGCTAATGCCATTACGGGACACACCTGTAATTACTCCAGTGACAGGAAGGAGATAAAGAAGTCGTTAAAGAGCTCAACTTACTCAATTAAATCGTCACGATATATCAAAATTCACCTAGTACAAATGTAGAAAGATTTAGAGTTCAATCAAGTTGTTATATTGAAATAAAATAACTGTAAGCTATATGGGGTATAACCTATGGGTCAATGGCCTCAGGGCTCAGGCATAGTTAATTCTACAGATGGCTCATATTCTTTGTGTATAGCAGTCACCCACAGTCCACAGACTCCTCACTCCACACCTGTGGTTTGTGATGTAAACAGAGGGAGTGAATGCACAAGAAAACAACGTGTAAATTTGTATTCTACAAGATCAGTGGTGTAAATAATAAATAAGTAATAAGTAAATAAGTAAATGTCAAATAATAAAACAGAAATACTGAAAGAAGAAATATATAAAACCTTTTACAGCTTGTGTTATAAAAGTGGACCAATATCACTAATGCTTTCCACTAACACTGCAGCATGTCAGTTACCTTACCTTATTTAGGGTTTAAGTGTTCCTTCAAATGCTAAATAGCGGGCCGCTAAATAGCGGGGCCTATAGTACTATTTATTTATTTTCTTAGAAAATCTTACAAATGAACTTTAATTTCCAACCACGTAGCCAACTCGTATAACATTATAAATCCAAAGGCAAATGACTCTCTGTAGACAAAACCCAGATAGTGTTTAGGATAGCATTTGGAAAATAAACTTGTTTTCTTGATCATTTTTGTTTCAGGAAGCGATACATTGCTACAATAAGTTGGTATGGGTGTTGGCACACCCAGTCCCAGACGTGTATAGAAATAATTATATATCTTCTTAACTGTCTGACATACAACAATCTTTCCAATAAACGGAAACCCATCGCATTCTGTTAATCACAAAATAAACCTAAAACGTACCTTTCTTGCCGAAAACTTGACGAATTTGAAGGTGTGATGAATGATCAGTGAGACGTACCGTTGAATCCAGGAAACTACTTTATAACTGCTGTATGACGTCCACTCCCACCCCTTTGATGGAAGAAAATATTCGGCCTGCCTCCTTTCACAACACACGCCCATAAAGTATGCACGCACGCGCGTGCACATAATTATTATTTGCGTGTGCGAGGGCAGCAGCTCCGTGAACTACAACACCCAGAGTTCCATTCGGTCGCTGCTAGTAGCAACAGCTAGGATGTTGCGATATTGCTGCTGGCAGCCAAAGATTTGCTGTGGTTGGATAGGTTAGCCTGGCTATATAAACCTCGTTCTCGTATTGTACTGTAGGACACAAATATATTAGCCCTTACAGTTGCAGGTTTAAATAAAACACAATTTTCCCCTTTTTGTCGTCCATTTGGGCAGGCGTTTTCTGCTGCAAAAAAAAGCGAGCTTGCGCTAATGCGTTTAGCTAGGTCGCTATAAATGATAGTTTTATTGTAAATGGACCGTTATTTGTAGTCGGCAGCAAAGCAGCGAATCGGCAGTTTTTCTTTACATAACCGAGCATGGAAACGTATGATCTCGCGTCTGCCAAGTTGTGCAACGCATACATCGCGGTGGAAGACATTATCTTCAGAGGATAACCTGGATAACCTTACACGAAATGTCATAGAGCGCAAGTAGCTAGCGCTGTGCTAGCTCCGTGTGGTCAGAAGAGATGGAGACAGAGCAGCATCCATGAACAGCTGGATTGATGAAGAAGCCCTTTATACCGAGGAGATGAAGGAATTATAATAATAGTTTAACGCGTACTCATTATTGTTCCGTGACTAAACTATTTACTCTACCAAGCAAATGGGATCATTGCGACCCAGGAATCTGTTTACATCATCAACAACAACATTAAATGATAGACACGTTTTCAGCCTTTACACGGACTCAGCATCTTGCTTTATGCCCTGGGTTAACAAGTGAAATATAACCTGGGACTGGTGGTGGTAACAAGAACATTTTTGACCATTCACGACATCCCGTGTCAGTTGACAAGATGAGGAAGTTCTTCGATTCTCATTCTCGTCGGGAACTAGTTAACTCCGGGCCTGGTTCTGGAGGGGGTGGTGGTGGTGGGAGCAGTGGGTCCGGCCATGGGGGTGGCAATTTCATTGGTCGCACATTTACAATCGGACGACACCAAGTCACCGTCGAAGAGATCATTGCTGAAGGTGAGAAAGACGAGCTCCACTGACTCCATGTCCAGGATACAGCAGTATAGGGTTGATGTCACTTTTGTGTGGTGCATTTTGATTTGTGCTTTGTTACTAGGGCAGTGATTCTCAACATTTAAAAATTTCAAGGACCCCCAGTTTTATATGCCTTTAATAGGACCCCTGTGACTTTTATCTTGTCAAATGTTTTGAATATATACATATATATTTACAACCACTGAAAAATCATCAGTGTTAAATTGTCCCTGGATGTACAAAATGGAACGAAATGGACCCACAAGGGTCCAGTTGGTATAGGTAGACTCTCGGGAGAGTTGAAAGTGTCAGACACTCGTGTCAATGATGCTTTCGGTGTTTCAGGGCCTCCATCTGTTTCCTAACTATCAGTCATTTAGCTGGGGTCCCACTGGAACCCCCAAGGACCCCTGGCTGAGAGGGTCCCTGGACCCCACGTTGAGAACCAGTGTTGTAGAGTAATGTAGGCCTATGTGTCATGCACACACAAGGCAAAGGATGATGACATGTCAGATTGACTTAACCAGTGTCCATTGACTAGAGAGCATTGGTTCTCAACCTTTTTATAACGTAAGTACCACCTCAGAAAATATTTGGCTCTCCAAGTACCACCATAATAAGTTGATAACTGATGTTAAAATACATAGGCGTATACCTGCCCCATCCTATTCAGCTATGCACAGTTAAGTTGAGTTAACACAGGAGGGAAATTGTAATTTATTCCTTGATTGTTTTTTGTTTTTGTTTTTGTTCCATTCCTAAGCCAATAATGCTGCTGCTCTGACAAAACTCTGTGTAATCACGAATCAGCACAACTGATGATATTTCTTATGTGATTAATCCGTTCTCAAATCTTCTATTAACGGCTAGGTGTGCAGTCATGCTCATTTCAGCACGGCTGGATAGTCAATTTCAACCAATTGCTTGGTCAGAAGAACTACATGTAGTAAATTAGTAATATAAATATTTCATTCCACTTTTTTTCTCCTTTTTTGGGGGCGACTCCTCTGTGTACCACCAGAGGGAAGCTCAATATACCACCAGTGGTACACGTACCACAGGTTGAGAATCACTGGACTAGAGGAATGCGATCTCATTTCCCCTTTCTCTGTACCCATATACCCTCCAGTCTCCACCCATTTGCAAATGTTTAATGTAAATCGACATCTCTCTTTAGCGCTGGGAAATGGAGATTGGAGACCTAATATAACGGTCTCGGACTCGCTGTCACTAGATACTATAGCAGCCTTGTTGTTGGGACTGCTGTGTCAACTTCCCAGGTGTTAACCGTTAACAGTGGCCAGTCACCATGCAGTGCGCAATCAGCTTTTTGAGGGGCGCCAGCCCCTCCTATGCCCAGTCCCTCACTTCAAACGAGTGTGATTTTTATCTGAACAGCATGAGACTAGATAATGTAAGTGATAACATGTCGGCTGGTCAAAGCTATGAGTATGACCTGCTGCTGCACATGTAAAACCATTGGCGTCTATTCATGTGTGGAAACTGTAACCCTGCATGAATGCTAATCTACAAAATGTAAAAGATAACCGCATATTTGCAGTGCCTGCTTTGTCCTTTTTAAGCACTTGAACCCTAGCGTCCCTATTCTGGGGGCAAACATTTGACAAAATAAATAGCAGATCTACAAGTTCACACACGTTGTGATTGTGAATGATTCACTTTGAGCTTGTATGTAGAATTGTAGATAGGCTATCTTTGTCTAAGCTATTTAGTGTAGATCAAAACAGGAGTGACCCTTGTGTAGAACCCTGTGGAACTCCGGACTACTATATAGGTTTCATGTACGTTTGTCCTCCAGAGTCAAATTCAAACTCAGGACATCATGACTACAGTAGTAGTCCCATACTATGAAAGGCATTCAGTGGCGCGTTATTATTTATCCCACCGCAGTTCTAGGAAAGCCCTGCTGTGATTGGCCAGTAGTCGTTGTGATTGACAGTTCTCGTTTTTGCCAGTCATTAGTCATACAACTACAACCTATCTCAAACCCTCACCCTAAACCTAACCCCCCACGGGGCAGCACACCTAAACCTAACCTTAACTCATGTCTAACCAATGACTAGTCTAAACTAAGTATGCACCCCCCTAAACCTAACCCGAACGGCCTAACCTCAGTAAAACGATGCCTTCCCGGGAGCCAGACACATGGTGAGGCGGGTCTACCCTAGAACGTTGGTGGGATTCATAATCACGCTTCAGTGGCCTACAAATGCCACATTATAGACATGTATGTACTGTAAGCCCACAGTGTTTACATAAATACCATGTGATAATTGTGTCACAACAAATGAACTCTGTGAATTGAATCCGTTGCCACGTATACCAGATGGTTAGAGACCTAGGCTAAATGTAGACTGCAGCTTATGGCCTGGACAGATGATATGACTAATACATAATGTAAGACGGCTAGAGCGTTTTGAAAATGGGTTGAGAATGGTGCTGATGGTCCATATGGATGCCAGGTTGCAGGCAGCACGGCATACGCTGCCATATTTCTTGAACTAATTGAAGTAATATTATAGTTCAGTTAGTGTATATTTCAAGATCAAGATTCAAGAGACATTTTGTGAGAAAGCAAGATTATGCATTTTTCACCTTCATCTTCAGATGCATAACTTTGTAATGTGCATCCACCCTCTGTTCAATTATCCCTTTCATATACAGTATAGCTGGCTAGGACGGGTCGATATAAGAAAAAATGAATATATATAAAATATTATTTACTAATGTGTTTTTCTTTTTTTTTTCTTTTTTTTTTTTTACAATATGTGACTAATACTATATTGTGGACATGGCTATTTGTGCTTTCACAACATATTTACACAATGACATTTTTGATAAATAGTTTTAGTAATGCCAATATAATAACTAAGTGGGTAAAGGAAATAATTGAACAGCTATAACAGTCGGGTAAGTTTAGAAAATGACTTCACTTTACTATGCAGACTTTAAAACTATATAGTACCATATCGTAATCATGTTATCCGCAATTCTAAACTATATTATCACAATGTAAATAAAGTTGTATTGTCCAGCCCTTCTTTCACCTTTTATTCATTCGGGGAAGTCAATTGAGAGCAAGCTCTCTTTTCCTAATTACGACCCTGATTACAGTAAACATAACATGCAATTTAAACACAAATACATTACAAGATAATAAACATTTCAAAGTGAACAAGTACTGCTGGATCTCAAAGTAATCTTTAAATCGTTCAATTGAAAACTATGAAAAGAGAACCATATCATAACCATGATATCCGAAATTCTAAACGATATTATCACAATGTAAATAAAGTTGGATTACAACAGTACACACACAGACAGACAGACAGAGACTTGGTGCATTTTTAGTTAGATGATTCTTTCCTCTTGATGTCTTTGATTAATCTAACATGTTCACTTACAACAATTTCATTATATATTTTTTTGCACAGGGGGTTTTGCTATAGTGTTCCTGGTTCGAACAAGTCAAGGGGTGCGCTGTGCCCTCAAGAGGATGTATGTCAACGATGAGCATGACCTGCAGGTGTGCAAGCAAGAGATTCAGATAATGGTAAGTTGATGGGTGAGAATATTGCAGTGCTCATTTCTTGCCTTATTAAGCCTAGTTCAGACCAAAGATTTGTGATAA
The DNA here is from genome assembly GCF_951216825.1 of Electrona antarctica. Lineage (NCBI taxonomy): Eukaryota > Metazoa > Chordata > Actinopteri > Myctophiformes > Myctophidae > Electrona > Electrona antarctica. Next base: position 24,204,372 of record NC_136797.1, read on the forward strand.
CTTAAGCCCGATTTATACCTCTTTTGGTGTGTCGCACTGAAAATAGCCAACCTACAAGCTCACAACGCGTCGTAAATACCGCCAAGTACCCTGCCACCACTGCGTCCACTAGAGTTCGATTCCACTGCAGTGCCTTTGCTCACTACTTCAAAACGGCAGGCATTTTCTGAAGTGTCAAGTGTATTGTATATATGCCACACGCCAGCTCATTCAGACTCAGAGAACAGCACACTCTGCCTTGTCACCTTAGAGTATATATGAATAGAGACGGCACCCGAGTTCTCCTCCCATCCACTTGCATTAAGTTGCTCAAAAGCGCATGAGGCGATTTCACTGTGCATTCTGGGATGGATTGGGCCCAAACACATGAACGCGCTGCCGCTGACTATCATTGCAGGCATTCAGCGGTCACGTGTCATCGTGAACGTGCACAATGATAGTCAACGGACCAGCGCGTTCATGTGTTTGGGCCCACGCTGCAATATCAAATTCGGCCACTATGTCCATTTCGCCTCAGGGTTTCATCCGGGTGCCGTCTCTATTCATATATACTCTAAGCTTGTCACTTGTCACTTGTCACTTGTCACTCTGTGCAGAACCGTCAAAAGTTTTGTCCACTCACATTTCGGTCATGTGCTTTTTTTTTTTTTTTTACATATGTGAGGCCAGGAAAGACAGCTTTTGAATCAACTGGAAAGCGCACACAAGCAGGTGTGGATAGAAAAATAGAGTTTTCACATGGAAATACCTGTCTCTAGTCTAAGATTATATTTTATGTATTTTATTATGCCATACTGTTACTGTACCTACCTACAGTCATATCTTTATGAATATGATGTCATACTGTATGTACAGTGTATGCCCTATAACGGCATGGTCATACAGCACCTTCAATATTGGTATACTTTATGTATTTTATGATGACATACTGTACCTAGTAGTCTTATTGCAGAATGACACATAAAAGACAGTAAAACAGTAGAAGGCTGGAAATGTTTCAGTGTGCGGATATCCAGCTGGTGGCTGGTGTTTGTGGAACACCCTGGGTATCGTGTTCGATTCACATGAGTCTTAAAACCCATTTTGGGCGGGAACCCCTTTTGGTGTTTTAACTAAGCATTATGTTATACTTTTAGCTATTGAAAAATAGCAGATCTACAAGCTCATAGCGCCCCACCGAGTGGCGCGCTACGAGCTTGTAGGTCTGCTATTTTTGAAAAACCGTGAAAATGCGGCACACATCTTTGAATATATATTCTCTCAGAAGACTTTTTCGACGTCAGGACTAAATGGGTTAAGAGTTGGTTTGGTGTAAACCAGTGGTTCTCAGATGTCTTCATGACCCCCATCTGAAAACATTTTGTGCCAGGGACCCCCATTCTCTTTTCAGTTTTATATTTAGCCATTCTGGAATATGTCTATTTTACCAATAGGTGGGTCATGCACCTGATACATACAAGTGCTATAATGTTCCCCAGTATCAAATTCAAAGCGTACCACATAGTGCTATCAATGTGACCGTTTTCTGGTTTTGACTATAGGTCCTCTTATATAAATTTAGTTTAGTGGATTGTTCCATGTTTACGCTTGAGTCAGTTTCTGGAGACTGACTGCCTGACTGCTCTGGCTGCATAAATCGGATCAAACTTTCCTTTATCAGAGTTTATGACAGGTGTGGTGCTACACCTGTCACTGAACAGTGATGACTGCTGCAGCACAAAATAATATTGCTGCATATACAGTGAATGATGTCTACTCTAGTTAAACAGGAGTTCTACAATCTACAGCACAGCTAGATATTGCTACGGCAGTCGGCATAAAGGGTGAGAGAGGATACCTCTCCATTCCTCATTTAGCCTGTGGCTTGCTGTTTTAAAATCCATATACAGTATTTGTTTTTTAGCTTAGTTGGTTGAGAATTGCCCAATCTCAATCAGAAGGGTCACCGTTCACCTCCCAGCCCCAGGCTATGTGTCAAATTCCCTGAGCCAGACACGCAATCCATAACTGCTCCCCTAATAAACTCATCAATCATAACCATCTGTGCAGCCATCAGCTGGATGAAGGGGGAAATAAATAACGTAATGCCCCCCCCCACAGGACTGATAAGGTTCTCATAATATCAAATCAAACTTGGGGGTAATGTACTGTACAGCTTAATCCTGAGTCAATTGCTGAGCATGTAGAGATCGACATTAGTCTCTACTGCCATTCACGAGGACTGTGCATCAAAATCCTGTATTGGCTGGCATCCAAAATTCACCAAGGTATGAATTTACTGCAATGAACAGCAAATTGCTCACCAATGAAGTCATCAGATTAGGTGAGTTCTCAGCTGACTCAATAGGTACAATGCCAGCATTAAGCTTGCCAAGCAATGAATGCGCCATTCTGCACGGTGAAGCGTGATGTGCAAAGAAATTCTGTACCCAGCAAAACATAAGATAAACAATATGGGTTACATTTTCAGCAGGTGGACATTAGAATAGTGCTGTTCTCAAAAGTAAACAACATTTTATGCGTAATGCCTTTAAAGCTTACAGGCTACAGCTGCACGAAAACTCCCCTTCAGATATATTAATTATGTTATAAATGTATACTGTATATCAATATCATTGCTGATGGGCAAAAATCTACTTTTCTCTCACACGTTTTGTACATCCATTTAGTGGAAAGATAAGCAGTAGAAATCGTTGTGCTTCTGTGAATTTGGCATTTAGCTCAGATGTGTCATCTTTGACAATATACTTTAGAGTTGTGAAAATGTGCACAATATGTGTCAATTAAACGTTAATTTATGTTTGTATGAAGCTATATTATTGTGGCTATCAAACACCACACAATACAGCTATAATATCAAATATGTTGTATTTTTGTTTTACAGAAAGACCTAGTTGGTCACAAGAATATTGTCGGCTATCTGGACTCCAGTATCACAGCTCCGGGTGCCAGGGAAGTATGGGAAGTTCTCATTCTTATGGACTATTGCAAGGGTGAGTTTATGATTGTTGAGAGTTGTCAAACTTTGTTGTTTCCGTGAATTATTTTGACCATTGCTGTATTCATTATTTTAGGAGCAAACCAAACTTAGTGGGAGTGGAAATATGAGACCGATATTTTGAAGCTTATTATTTCTTATTATTATGTCTTATTAGTGCTGTATACAAAACTGATATACAGTACAGTAGGTCTCTCAAGTCTGTCTCATGAGTCATGACCATAATCTCAGTCTCAACGGCAATTCTACTCTGCCTTGATTTGGTCACAATCCTTTGGAATTTACTTTGTTGCAAGTGATCTATTGCAGCATCAAGACATTTCTTTGTCAATTGTCAAGAGTTGTAAACTCTTGAGGCTATGGCCTCAGATTTAGCCAGGAATAATATTATTACTCTTATTTTAACACCATCATTGGCTTGACAGAAGTTAGTGACATCTCTTAGTCAGAACAAATAGTCTTCTCATCGGGGACCAGCAGAGGAAGGCATACTCAATATGGATGTTTGAACTCTCTTGTTGAGAAGAATGTGTCGGTTATGTGTACAATCTGTGAGAAACATCCGCCCAAGAATGTACAGCAGATCTAAACATTTTTCTTTTGCATGCAAGCGTTGTCTCACAGTTGATCTTCAAATGATATGACAATAAGTCTAATAATGGTCCTGCTGTGGCTGAGTATCATATTCTGTCTGTCTGCATAACTTGATAACAGATGGCTGAGTTTTGGATTGGAAAGGTCACAATCGAGGTCTAGAAATTCAGAACAGATGGGTCAGTTTAAGGGAATTTGGTGAGAATGTTTGTTAGGCTGGCCTGAAGAGATGAACTCTTGGGTCAAAATGGTCAAGGACAAAATTGCACAACTGTCATATCTTGGGAATGGAGGACATGAATAGAGAGATGATGCTACTAGGCTAGGGTTTGCACTGCCTTCCACTTCTTTAAAGGACCACTTCACCACTTTTCAACCTGTCTTCATATAATAGGTCCTCACTAATAATCATGAAAAAATGGTACGATTTTTTTCTACTCAGTCTGTGTCTCATAGGACGGCTGTGGGCAGTTTAGAAACCGTTTTCCAGTGACATCATCATTAGGCAGATTTTTTTTTAAACAAGATTCTTTTACAAAAATATTTAGATTTTCATTATCGTGAGAACAATGGCTTCCATTTTCGCATTGCAACTTTTCAGGACTAGAAAGCCTGCAGTTTCTATTAGCTTGGATTCCCCATCCATGATGTCACTGGAAGACGGTTTCTGAACTGCCCACAGCCCTCCTATGAGACACAGACTGAGTAGAAATTATCATGATTATTAGTGAGGACCTATTATATGAAGATAGGTTGAAAAGTGGTGAAGTGGTCCTTTAAGTGTAACTGTATGTGTATGTTACTCTTTTGAAATGCAATGATCATGTTTGTTGCTTAGCCAGACTAGGTACAGTTTAGAATAACTACCCCTTATAAATACTTAATTAATCATTCACAAACTGTTAGTTAATGACTTATTAATGTTTAATGTGCGTTAATAGATGTTAATGATTTAAAAGTGTGCTTTATAAATAGTTAATGGATCAATAAGATATTCACTTTCAACTTTCACTACAAGTAAACCCTCCCTGTGCCAACTCTGCCATACCATTCTTCTAACATCATCAGTACAGCCCAGCTCTGCTGTAGTCAACCACTTATTACTGTACTACTACACCCTCCCTGACCTACAGCTGGCTTTCCAACAAGGGGTCTGTTTTTGAGGGGCTCTAGCCCCTCCTATGCTCAGCTTTGTGGGTTTGTGTGAGCACAAGCATTGGATGATCACCCCATCATAGTGATGATTTGATTGGCTGAGCAAAGTACATATTGAGGATAAAAGTGAGGGCAGAAAAGTGAAGACGACAAAAGTGATTGGCCCGAATGACATTTGTGATGATTTGATTGGCTGAGAATGTGATGTATGATGATAAATATGTTGATAAGAGCACGCTTCACTTCACACGAGTATGATCTTAGTTTTTAGTAGACAACACACTTTGAGGCAGTGGGAGTAACTCAGAAAAGTTGAGTTGAATACAATTTTAAGAAAATGTGCTAAAGTATGTTTTCAAAATCTGGCTCCTCCTAGGTGTGAGGTGTGTTCAGACTGTTTTACTTCCTTTAACGTTCCATTTGCATGCAGTTCATAAATGCAAAATGTTGCTCAATGTCATATCTTTATAGCCTGGAAAACCAGATGAATCTGCCAGTGCAGGAGAAAGAAAATAGCCCCCTGGCTACACCAGACCAGACTAATACCGTCTTTACATTTACTTCATATTGAATTCCCGAACATAACTTTCCCCCTAGATACCCAAGCTTCCCACTATGTCCGATTGATTATTCAACATGACCCGTAGCAGCTGAGTTCTGACTTGTCTGCTGTGCTGTTGCGAGAGCATGTGAACGGTGGGGGGCAGGCTTGTTTAGAAACACAATGGGGTAAATCCCTTTTGTGTATCGTTATAGACCATGGTGGTGAATTAAAGCTGCCTAAACTAGTCACATAATAGTTACTCCTGCTATTGTTCTTTGTGATGCAATTATATATTGAATGTGATATATTGAATTGAATGAAAATGTCTTTACAGGTGGCCAAGTTGTCAATTTAATGAACCAAAGGCTGCAGACTGGCTTCACTGAGCCAGAGGCCCTGCAGATCTTCTGTGATACATGTGACGCTGTGTCTCGCCTGCACCAGGGCAAGACACCCATCGTTCACAGAGACCTCAAGGTGAACCACCTTTCAGCCACCTTGTATTCTATTAACCCATTTAGGCCTGACCTCGAAATTAAAAATAAATCTTCTAAATCCTCCAGTTTTCTGATTTTTCAAAAAAAGAAGACCTACAAGCTCGTAGCGCTCCACTCGGTGGCGCGCTATGAGCTTGTAGATCTGCTATTTTTCAATAGCTAAATTATAACATAATGTTCAAAACACCAAAAGGGGTTCCCGCCCAAAATGGGTTAACTTCTCTATATAAGACATCACGTCTTAGTTGTTGACCAGGGTCTTTAATCAACCTCCTTCTTTGTTTCCCCTCTACACATCATCATCTACACATTTTGCCCAAAATATCCGATCTATGAGGGCACGTTGTGAATTTGTAGATCTCCTATTTTCAACTATGATGACATGCACAGAATGCGGATGCTATAAGGCTTCTGTCGTTATTCAGCGAGCGTGATTGTGTCCCTGCAGGTGGAGAACATCCTCTTGCATGACAAGGGTCACTACGTGTTGTGTGACTTTGGAAGTGCCACCAACAAGTTCCAGAGCCCACAGACAGAGGGTGTAGCTACAGTGGAAGAAGAAATCAAAAAGTGTGTATTTTTACTCTTGTCCTATTATTTTAAAGTTTTACCTATATCTAGATCAGCAGTGTTATTGTGTGAATGTGTGTAAGCCTCAAGTTAAAGGGTAAGACCACTTTTGTAGAGGTTTGGGTTGTGTAGTTACCTTGCCATGATGTAACTCCAAATGTGGACAAGAAATCAAAAATAATTTCTCCAGTGATTAGAAATTGATAATTCAAAATATGCTCCTCATTGACTTACATTGTACGCTGAAACAGCTCTCAAAGTCACTCTTTTAGTACGTAAACAAACACAAACAAAGTTGTTTCAGACAATATAGAGCAACACCAAAACTCATGTGGTTTTATTTCTTCATAAAAATGGTAACTTCCTGTTGATTTTACTATATGAAGATCTGGATCCGGATCCATGGATCCAGTCCGGGTTTTCTTCTGAATAAAAATGGACAAATCAACAGGAAGTTAACATTTTTATGAAAAAATAAAACCACATGAGTTTTGGTGTTGCTCCATATTGTCTGAAACAACTTTGTTTGTGTTTGTTTACGTACTAAAAGAGTGACTTTGAGAGCTGTTTCAGCGTACAATGTAAGTCAATGAGTAGCATATTTTGAATTATCAATTTCTAATCACTGGAGAAATTATTTTTGATTTCTTGTCCACATTTGGAGTTACATCATGGCAAGGTAACTACACAACCCAAACCTTTACAAAAGTGGTCTTACCCTTTAACAATCTAACTCCATACTAGATGATTAATGTATGGAATTTTCATTGTTGTTTATTGTACTTTTTAAGGCCTATTCATCACCTAGTTTTAGGTGATAAGGTAACAGAGAAATGTGTTCCGGTGAGCGGTGAGTTGCTTATCACCGCGGTGTGATGTGATGTTGTAGTTTTCGGTGGTCACCTTATCACCTAAAACGGGTATGAATCGGCCTTTAGTTTTCATGTAACACTTTTTAACTGCCCCCCCCCCCCCCCCCCCCAAAATAATAGATCATCACTCTATTGACCTGTATTGTACTGTACAATACACTGCCAATTTAACTTTAGGATTGTAAGAAAATGTGTTTTAAGTAATATCTCCATTACAACACACTGAGCTCAGTGCATGCTGTCACAGCAGCAGTCCACCTAGAGAAACGACCGCGTTTCGGCACGCAGGCCTTGCTCAGCGTTTCAAACTAGAGAAGACATACTGTAGACTAGCTAAGCGACAGATCACAGCTAGGTCTCATTTGTGAAATCAATTCACTCGGTTCATACAATGTAATACGTTTCATATTCAGTATTATAGATACTGAATATAGATTCCAAACTGTTCAATTACAAAAAACAATTCAATAAAAGCTCTTCATCTCCTTTAGAAAACAGAAACTCTGTATTTTAAGAAGTGGGTCCAATAAAATAAGCCCCTTTTTGAAGCAGAACACAGTCTCTATCTCCACCTCTTCTTAGTGGGTTGACTATCTCTTGACTCCCTGAGTAGAGCGTGTCTTCACCTATAACGGTTCTGTTGTTCACAATGCATGCTGTGCCATGAAATCTTGTTTGAAATGAATTAACTGCCAAGAAATTCCCTTTCCCCACCCTGCACTTTTTTCCCCTTCTTCTACCTCCTCTCAGATACACCACTCTGTCATATCGTGCTCCAGAGATGGTGAACCTTTATAACAACAAGATTATCACTACTAAAGCAGACGTCTGGGTGAGTGAAGTTTTGAGTGACTGTGGCTCAAGAGGTAGAGCAGGTCGTCCAATGATCCATGGGTCGGCGGTTCGAATCCCGGCTCCTCCTGTCTACATGTCGAAGTGTCTTTGGGCAAGACACTGAACCCCAAATTGCTCCCGATATGCTGGTTGGTGCCTTGCATGGCTTCCGCCGCAATCGGTGTATGAATGTGTGTGTGAATGGGTGAATGTAATGCACAATCTATGTAAAGCGCCTTGGATAAAGGCGCTATATAAATGCACCATTTACCATTTACCATTTGAGTGCCCCTTTTCCTGAGTTACTCAGAGATCCATTATATTCCATCTACAACTATATCCAGAATGGTGCCGCGTCCTTGGTCTTCAGGCGCCCTAAGTTGTCACATTCTTCCACTTTCTACGTTCCCTTCACCGCATGTAATTCAAAACACTGGTGATGACCTACTTACTGTACAAGGCAGTCAAGGACATGGACTCAAGTCCTTATGCTCAGAATATGATCCACCCCTTCCTGCACACTTAGATCAGCGAACACAGGACATCTGTCCTAACCTGACTCCGCCAGCTGGTGGCAGCAGTGAGTTCCTCCTCCTGCTCCCATCTGGTCCCTTTCGGGGCAGAGACGATGTACTCCGAGCCATTTCTGACCGGAGAGATATGCAGCCGCTAGAGGCGGGATCAACGCGATACTGATGGCGTATTGAAGTGCTGCCACAGTGCAAATGTAAACACAACCTAACTAACAGGACTACAACTCGAGATTATCATTGAGATATCATCATTTTTATCCCGCTGCTTCCGGTTTATCGTTTGTTTATCTGCTTGAGAGAGAGCCCAGATCCAGGCAGGAGGAGGGAACTTGTGAACTCGATACTGCCGCAATCTGGCGAGGGTCAGTTTACATCTGTCCCTTCCTTCCCTAAAACACATTGGACATCGCTCCAAGAATCCTAGATTCTTCTCCCTCCTGCCTCCCAAGCTGGTCAATTACTTGAGCCTGTCTCTAGCAAGAATAACTGCAATTATAATACATAATAGGCATATTGTGTGTGTGTGTGTGTGTGTGTGTGTGTGTGTGTGTGTGCGTGTGCGTGTGCGTGTGTGTGTGCGCGCGCGCGCGCGCGTGTGCGCATGCGTGCGTCTCTCTCCTCAGGCTTTGGGCTGTTTGCTCTACAAGATCTGCTTCTTCACTCTGCCATTCGGCGAGAGCCAGGTTGCCATCTGTGACGGCAGTTTCACAATTCCAGACAACTCTCGCTATTCCTACGATCTGCACTGCCTCATTAGTTAGTCAACTTTTAGCATTAATTGCTGTTGTTATTCGGGATGCATGATCTCAGCTATAATTCAACCACCCTTTTCTTTTTTTTTGCAAAATATTGTGATTATTATTAGGTACACAGCTAAATCTTCATGGTTAATTTAGCACCCTTTAGTGTAAATATTTGACTGAGAATTAAATTCAGGTATTGATCTTGTGTTGTGATCTATTTTCGATGAAGAGATTTGGTGTGTAGAGCAGGGGTTCTCAACGTTTTTGGCCGGGGACCCCCGAAAATGCTTTGGCAACGTCTCGGGACCCCCGGCCCGCCCCCTCCCGACCCCCAATATAAATTGACTGCTACAATAACCTTAATAATAGAGACAATACACCATAAATAAATACTGAAACCAGATATAATCAAAGGTGTATGCATGCCATGTACTATGTGTACTATATGTAAACTTTTTTTTAAAAGATTATTTGGGGACCCCCCAAAATAATTTGGCGACCCCCCGAGGGGTCGCGACCCACAGGTTGAGAACCCCTGGTGTAGAGGGAAAGACGGCGGTTTCCAAGTATAGACCCCTTGGGGACCCGGGTCAACAAAGTATACCATACACATTACGCAGTAGGAGTTTAAGAGATTAAATCGATACTGAGGATTTTGCTGCGTACTACTGTGATTCAATTTAAATGATATAGTTGCAAGGTTTTGTCTTGATCAACAACCTCACTGTTATTTAGATTTAATTTAATTTTGGTTCATTTAAAGTTAATTTAATGATCATTTCAGTAAGGTCCAACTCTTTAGTCTTACGGCTTTCTTTCTGCATGTTTTTTGTCAGGGTACATGTTGGAACCAGACCCAGATAAAAGACCAGATATCTACCAGGTGTCCCACTTTGCTTTTAAACTGGCTCAGCGGACGTGCCCTGTTCAAAATGTAAAGGTCAGTCTCTTATGTCTATAGTCAGCAGTAAATATTCAGGCCTTTATTGGGGATTGTTCTTCCTTTTCTTTTCAGTGTAACATGTTTTTAGGATCTGTGCCCATCTAGTATACAAGCATGTCCTTTCTGTCACATTGTGTGTGCATGGGGGGGGGGGGGGGGGGGGAGGTACATCAGTTACATGAAATGGCTTGTTAGCATTATGTTGCCATTCATTGTTAAAGTAAATGGAAATTGACGCGAGTGCTGATTCCGCCATGAGTTTGAGACAAATAAAATGGCACAAAATGCACTGTGGTCCATTTCTGTAGATCACTCCTCAAAGGCAACGGCATGGTAGTCACACCCAGGTGGAAGCCAGTCCCATGAAATATGAAGTGGAAGCTCACTTATAAACATAAACTATTGATTGAATATTTTATTAGCAGTTTGCAGAAAAAAGCACAGGAAAGTACAGTTCAAGTAAAGGTCTGCTAAGAGGATTTAAACCCAAGAAAGCCTATGGCTTTTCCATCGGGATCCTTCGGTACACAATTAATCGAAACAACAGCTATGTTATGATGACATCTCAAGCAACACAAAATAATTAATGTTTCGTCATACCTTTTTACACGACTGACCTGTAAGTCTGGATACTGAGAAAGATTACCACAGTGTTATCATGGTTGTCAAGCTCCCAAGTTGTGAGGGGCGTAACCATTTGGCTCAAACTCGTGGCGAAATAATAAGCACTCAGCGAAATTGACAGATGCCAGCAACGATGTTTCCACTGCTTAAGCTGAATCTATATATAAGTATACATTTGCCTTAGCTCTCTTATTCAACAGTTAGTTCTGGTGTAGCAATTTGACTGGACAAGAGGCATAACAGTATTGAAACCTTTACCTAAATGTATTGCACTCTACTTTTTTATTTCACTTTTTTTTTTAAAGAATTCTGCAATTCCTGTTAAACTTCCTGAGCCAGTCAAAGCCAGCGAGGCAGCAGCAGCAAAGAAGAGTCAGAGTCAAAGTCAGGCAAAGGCCAGGTGAGTCTTTGAGTTCAACGAGGTGATGTGGTGAAGCTCTATGTCAGGGGTGGGCAACTTTGACGATGGAGAGGGCCACTATATTTCCATACTCACTCCCTATAGGGCCATATATTGCTGTCGTAGCAATATATGGCTACGACAGCTCAAAATTTTGAGCTTGTAGATCGGCTATTTTTGCTATGTTCGAATTGAATTCTTGAATTTTTTATATTTTTGAATTGGAATCCTGAAAATTAACATTTTTATGTCATTTCAAATGCCTTTAATTATTCTTGTGTTGAGCATTGAGCTACTCATTTAGACTGAAGTAATTACAGCGGGTCATGTTTGCATGCTGTGGAATTGTAAACAGCTGAAACCAATAATATATCAGTATTCTGACATTAACCTGAGGGCCGCATTAAGTGAAGGTGGGGGCCGCATGTGGCCCCCGGGCCGCCAGTTGCCCACCCCTGCTCTATGTGCTGCTACTTTATCCCCTCTCAGTATCATCGGCTTACCTTGTGCAGAAAAAACACTGTTAACCCATTTAGGACTGAGGCCGATTCTAAAAAAATAAGTCTTCTAAATCCTAAAAGTCAGTGGTGCTCGACCGTTTTCATGTCAAGGACCCCCAGAATGATCTGTATTTGGCTGAAATCTGAAAATATTCTTTGAATGTATATTCAAAGATATGTGCCACATTTTCACGATTTTTCAAAAAATAGCAGACTCATAAGCTCATAGCGCGGCACCGAGTGCCGCGCTATGAGCTTGTAGATCTGCTATTTTTCAATAGCTAAAGCATAACACAGTGCTTAAAACACCAAAAGGGGTTCCCGCCCAGAATGGGAAAGAAGTGAAGAGATGCAGCTAAATGCATTATATGACACATTAAAACATTTCAGAATGCACAGGCTAGCATGACATTTTGCCTGGATTTTAAAATGTTTGTATTCAAGTTTATGCATTCAAAATGTAGATCAAAGTGGCTGATTGTCTGTATCAGCCGAGCAAAGAGGGCATCTGTCCCCTCCCACTGTCTACCTTTTCAGTGGAATTGAGTTGCTAGGGAACAGTTTAGGGCCAAGTTTATGTATTGAAGGCTATGGGCAGTTGGGCACCTAAATGAAAAGCTAGATATTCTGCGTCACACACACACTGCTGGCATTGCCACTGTGTTTCTTTTTTCTTTCTTTTTTTAACTTTGTTTATTGGGTTTCTCCTCTGTGTTTCAGTGTGTGTGTGTGTGTGTGTTTTTCTTTACCTAATTGATTAGGTTAATTACATAGATTAGCCATAAGCTACAGTATGTCCATATACTGTAAGATTATTTAGCAAATTAAACTATGTATATATTCATACATGTAGGACAGAGAACCAATTCAGAACTATACCTGGCAGACATTGGCCAAATAAAGCCTAATTATATAGAACTTTGAGACCAACTAGTTGACTAACCCATGACTAGTCAGCTTTGAAAATGTGATTTTGCAAATCCTTCGACTCTTCGGACTATTCTGCTTCCCCACATAATCTTACTTACTTTTCCTGATGCTGTAGTCATGATTCTTTCATTGGAGAAATAATTGCTATGACTGACATGTGGTGTGCTGATATCCTTTTTTTTGTCCTCAGGCTGACGGACCCCATCCCCACCACAGAGACTTCAATCACCCCTCGACAGAGGCCAAAGGCAGCCCATACCGCCACCGCTGGCATCCTACCCATCCAGCCTGCTGCCCTCACGCCTCGTAAACGAGCAAACCTCCCTGCAGCTCAACCTGTAGGTATGTATCCGATATCAAAGAATGTATGCATCCTATTGCTTTCCTTTATTCAGGGCTTCCTCGTTATTTCAATGAAGCGAGTATTGCTCTGCTATGGGAAATGTAGAATATTTCTCATTCCTGAATTGTAGCTGTCAGAATGGCAATGGCAGGAATCCACCACAGCCACTCCAGTGAAGTCTATAGTATTTAATGCCATATTGGGAGATATCTGTGTGTGAACTGTGGCCTGAATATCATATCTATAATAATATCAATATCAATATAAGGGCTTATTGTTGGTATCAGCTGAGCAAGGAGGGTGTCTTAAAGCTATTAGGCTATAACATTATTTGTAACTTTATGATTGAGTTCTTGACGTGTTCAATGTCCAAGGATTTCTCTCCATAATCTCTCAAGAACAGATTCAAGCGCTGCGCTATTAAGAGGGCGCTGTTTTTCCTTGTTTGCCAATCGGTTCCCATATTGGTCTCCATATAGCCTGTACTCTGGTAGCACTGTTGATGTAATGACATTACTTTATTATAGGGTCGAGGAGGTCGATAGAGGTCGACGATGAATGTGTATGAGAGAGAGAAGGAAGAAGACATTATCCGATGCACTGAACTGTTAATCACATGCTGCAATGTAACTGCATACATCAGTATTGAGATTTTTTAGGGCATGCCTCTTGGCAGAGATTTGTAGCCTGGCTAATAAACCAGACTCAAATCACACTGTCGTGTGGTATTTGAGTCTGGAGATGCTGTGTATGGATCTTGTTTCCCGGGGGGCGGGTTCAAACATTTTCTCTTTGACGCAATTGGTCAGAGCTACTGTCAGTCAAAGGTCTCAAGCATTGAACGTCACTGTACCAAAGCCCGCCCATATTGCATACCCTGTCCCGATTGGCCACACCAGTTCTCTGGTGTAGGAAATGGGCGTACAATTGAACCTCTCCAGACCGTAATCCGCCGGCTGATTCGGTCTGGCTTATTAGCCAGGCTAAGAGATTTGTGCTCTGCTGAGTGCAGCTTCCTTGCATTGATACTCTAAATAAAAATACATTCATTGTCTTTATTTTGTATCTCCTCCGTAGGAGTTAGCTTGGACCTGTTTCAGCCAGCTGCAGCTCTCCAAACACAGAAGCCACAGGCCACAGCTCTGCCTCAAGCCAAAGTCATTCCGTCACAAACCCCTCCCAGTCAAATGGTGGCACAACAGAAGCAGGTATACTGTATGCCCACATAATCTACATACAGTTGGGTGCCACCGATATTGTCCCTTATCATTTGACCCATTTAGGCCTGACCTCAACATCTAAAAAAAATCCTTCTAAATCCTCCAGTTTTCTGAAATAAATATTTTCACGATTTTTCAAAAATAGCAGACCTACAAGCTCGTAGCGCGCCACTCGGTGGCGCGCTATGAGCTTGTAGATCTGCTATTTTTCAATAGCTAAATTATAACAATGTTTAAAACACCAAAAGGGGTTCCCGCCCAAAATGGGTTAACTGTCCTTTTGCGCAGATCACGCAAACCTCAGCAAAAAGAAAAGGACAATATCGATGGCCTCCAACTGTAAGGACTAAGATAAATTGCTTAGAATGTCCTCTATGTCGGAGCCCTTCACAGGCAGACAAAAGGAAATGTCATAGTACATCAGTTTGCATGTGCATACGTAATTGTGTATGTTTTCATTTTTTTTCTCCATTCAAACCTTTATTTATTCTCGAAAGACATTGAGGTCACCCTCATTTGCAGTGTTGTTGAGATACAACATAATACAAGATTGAACATTTCAAAGCAATAAACAAAAACAACAGCAACATTTCCTCATCGCGTGACGTAGCACGTATGTTTAAAAACAGTTGCAGACACTTGGGGGTAAGTCTGCAATCAAAGATTTAAATTGACCGTATGTTATGGGAGAACAGATTTAATTAAAGCTGTAGGTAGAAATGTGACAATTTATGTAAAATAAATAGGCTTGGCATCATGCCATGACAATTAGGGGAATTTCTGGATAATGATCGAGATTCGATATGTTATTCATTTTTGTAAATTAAAATACTGGCTGTAGTAGTAGACCATAAAAACAAAAATCGGAGTGCTTTTATATCTGCAAGAAATTTCGATAAAGGGAAAAACGTTGCACCATTGTTACCATCTTGAGGTTTGATGCGTAGAAACGGTTATTTCTGACGATTTGACGAGCTTGTGATAGATACGGTATGATCATGGTTTAGTGACGACAGATTCCATTGTCCATCCCCGGTTTGATAGGCAGTGCAGCCAGTAGCAACAACAGCAGCAGCAGCAGAGAACGCGACCCCGGGCGGAGGAGGAGTGTCATCCGTTGCCAAGTCTGACGCCCCGCCACAAGCACAGCCCGCTGCCCAGCAGGTGGTTACCTCGCCCTCTGTGGCCAGCCCTGTGCCCATGCAGACTCCATCGAGCCCAGCGCCACCCCAACGCCCAGCTCGTCGTAAGGGGGCTGGCAACGCTCAGCAGCAGCCAACTGCTCAGCCTTCTCCCATCAAACATGCCTCTGGTCAGACCTCTGCGGTCCAGCAGCAGCCTGCTCCCCAGCAGCAGGTTGACCAGCCATCATCACATGCCCGCGTCCAGTCCAGCTCCACCGAGATAAGCCAAAAAACAGCTCAGACGGAGAAGACGGTAACTGACCCTGCTCATGTCTGAACTTGCAGCGTCAAACACTGCCTAAAATTACCCCCCCCCCCCCCCCCCCCCCGCATTTCCACCCATTATTATAGCATTTACATCCTTTTATTGAAAGCATTGACTAAATTGCTTGCCTTTATCAATTCTTTCATTATCATGTTGTTGTCATTATTTTAAGTGCTTTGCCTTGTTTTTTTATTAGCCAATTACCTAATTATTGAGAACAGTTACAATCAGTAATCTAATTACAGTAGTACACCTGACATTTTTATGGTTGTTCCTTTATGGTTCTTCTTGCTTGCTGTGCACGTGTTTTCCTTCCTCCAAAACAGTTGATTGTTTGTCATGACTGTGAGGTTTTAGTCATGCCATACGCCTTTTATATGAAAACACTCACTGTGAGAAAGGTGGAGGAAAATAACACATTGATGTACAAGCACCAGCCATCCTAGACTCACACATCAGTCTCTAAAAAAAACCTTCGCTCAGCTAGAGACTGATCCCCGGGCACTCCAGTGTGGGCGGCTGTGGCTCAGGAGGTAGAGCAGGTCGTCCAATGATCCCTGGGTCGGCGGTTCGAATCCCGGCTCCTCCTGTCCACATGTCGAAGTGTCCTTGGGCAAGACACTGAACCCTACATTGCCTCCAATGAGTCGGTCGGTGTAAGCTTGCCACCATTGGTGTGTGAATGTGGGAAGTGAGGACGCTGGCGTCGACTGTTCGCCGCTTCACCTCCCAATGTGTGAATGAATGAACCATTGTAAAAGCGCTTTGAGCACTTGGAAAAGCGCTATAAAAATGCAATTCATTATTATTATTATGGCATATTCACTAATGATTTGTTCTTTGTTCATGCAATGCTGCGCCTCCTCAATCAGAGCCAGAGTCCACCTGCTTCCCCAAAGACCGCTGAAGTTGGTGGCCACAGGCGCACCCCTAGTGATGCCACGCAGAGTGCTGTATTTGCAGCTCCGGGGAATGAGTCCGCTGCACAACAAACACAGGGAGCTGCTGGAGATACTTCCCTCAGTCAGTGAGTAACACAGTTGGTGGTGCAAGATCACCACAGATTATTTTAGATCACTGTCATTTTAGTTATCCATGTCTAAATTTTTGATATCTATCCAAAGTGGTTAAAATTGATTAATTTATTTCCTTTTATGTTTTATTTATTTTGGTGCCCCGACCCTAAGAAAAGCAAATGGGTTAGGCTTTGCCAGATTTACAATATACAATTTTTGCCCCAGCCAAATCGGTGTTGGACTTTATGTAACTGGGGACTTTATGTAACTGGGGGAACGGCAGTATCATTTGTGAACCAGCACGGGTACACAAATCACAAATCACACACTTTAAGTCTGATCCACCTTTTGTCAACAAAAAGGAATACACACAGATTTTGAATCTCTTATGTAAAATTCCGAACGTTGGCTTATAAATATGTTCAAAATAAAAGAAATATTAAAAATAATGCATAAATATCAAGTCAGTTTCAGTCCATTATTTCACTGTTATTTGTTAAAAAATGTATTGTGTAAAGTCCGTCTCTCATAAGATACACATAATCTTCAGTACATGATGTTACTAGAACATCCCCTCCCTTTTTCTGTCATGTGAAAAAGTATATATTATATATTTGTACACTGACCAATTGTCATTTTCTGGGTTTTTTTTTTCTTTCTCTAGGCCACTCAGTGGAGTTCCTCCAAATATCATCCAGCCTGCTCAGCCTGCTGTGTGTGATGTAGAGCAGGATGACGGCACAGCTGTGAGCACTGTACCTGCACCTGCTACCGACACCTCGACACAGTCTGCCTGGGATCCCTTTGGAGACTTCTCTGGCCTCGCTGCAGGCGAACTGCTTACCAGTGATTCTGACAAAAAGGCTGATGGTACGAGATGTGTATATATGCTTGTGTGCATGTTTATATCATTTAAATTTAATATTATTTATTTATTTATTTATATAATTAGTCCATTTGGGCCTGGGCCGTGGCTCAGCGGTCCAGGCACCTTGGCTGGTAATCCAGCGTGCCGCGGGTTCGACTCCCCATCCCGACGGCCTTTACTGCATGTCTTCCCCCCCATCTCTCTCCCCATTTCCTGTCAGCCTACTGTCTATCCCTCCATAAAAAATATAAAATAAAGGCCAAAGCCACAAAAACATTTAAAAAAATAATAATTAGTCCATTTGATGAACAGTATTCAACTTAGATTTTTTTTTATTGAACAGACAAGCCTTCCGAAACTGACACAACATTCTATGAGGAGTTGATACCGGGCCTGCAGTCATTTCCTCCTGCCGAAACTGTCCAGCAAACTGGTAAGTTTAACACAACACAACACAACAGTAATATTACAGAACTTGCTTCACAATGGGATAGATAGGGGGGCGGGTGCTCAGATCGCTGAACCAATAGGATCCACCGCCTGTTTTCAACCCGGCACCCGTCCCTCTAGACCAGAAATCACCCGGGCTGGGCCAGGCTTCTGGAATGTATAGATAGATGCTATAAATTAAACAAACACTGTTTTGTACATGCTTTGACAATGTTGGATTATATTTATGCAACCAATTGTGATACAACATTGCCAGTATATTTTAATTTAAGGCATCACTAGAGGATTGCAAAGCATTTAATTTATTGACTGAACTATGCCTTCCTGCCCGTTTTATGACCACAATATTAACGTTCTTTTTCAGACAGAAAATCGTTTCATTTATACTTGAGCCTGATATGTACTTGCACGCCAGGGTTGCACACAGAAAATAGCACTAGCTATTTCCGATGTGCCACACCCGTCCCGCACTCAACTAAGTATGATAGTGTTAATCACTGCTTTCCAGTTGAACGTCCATCTGCCCTTATTGACATGGACACGGGAGGCTCCCTTATTGATGTGGACACAGGACCCTCCCTCATCGATGTGGACACAGGACCCTCCCTCATCGATGTGGACACAGGACCCTCCCTCATCGACGTGGACACAGGACCCTCCCTCATCGACGTGGACACAGGACCCTCCCTCATCGACGTGGACACAGGACCCTCCCTCATCGACGTGGACACAGGACCCTCCCTCATCGACGTGGACACAGGACCCTCCCTCATCGACGTGGACACAGGACCCTCCCTCATCGATGTGGACACAGGACCCTCCCTCATCGACGTGGACACAGGACCCTCCCTCATCAACGTGGACACAGGAGCCTCAATGTTGGTTGTTCCGGATCCCTTCAGTGAACTCTCAAACACACCAGGTACAAATCACTGTCTTTGATAGAAGGCAATTCATGCATTGCATGTAAAGAAAATGCATGTAAAGTATATGACTTATTCAGTATATGACATATTCAGTCTGTGGTCCCCAGCCCTACGTGCTTCAAGAGGTCCACCATTGTTCCGGTGTGTTGTTGCACAAGAATGCCTCCCAAGCTGGCCTAAATGACTACCACCCAGTAGCGCTGACCTCAGTGGTCATAAAGTTGCTTTGAAAGGCTAGTAAAGGATCACATCTGCTCCTTTCTCCCTATCATTTTTTAGACCCACTACAGTTTGCTTTCCGCTCGAATAGAACCACTGACAACGCCATAACCCAGGTTGTACATGATCCCACCTTGACAACAACAATGAGGGGAATTGACAGTTCGCTATTTATTATTATTTCAGCTCTGGCTTTAACACCATAGTCCCCACCAGGCTGGCCAGCAAGCTGGCAGACCTGGGACTGTGTACTGGACTTCAGGGTGGTCAGGGTGGGCAAGCACACCTCTGCTACCCTCACCCTAAACACTGGAGCCTCCCAGGGCTGCGTACTGAGCGCCCCCCTATTGTACTCACTGTATACCCAAGACGCTGTGGCCAAGAACAGCCCAAATACCATTGTTAAGTTTGTAGAAAATATTTTTTTGGAGTGTTGTTTCTTTCAGCTTCTGATATACCATGATTTGTTAGAAGTGTTCTAGCGCATGCTCCTGACTCCAACTCATGCACAATGCCATTGTGTTTACAGTGTGCCTGTGCTACTGTATATGTTCCCAGGCTTTCTCACAACAGAGGCACATTGGAAAACAAGATTTTCAATGGACAGGATCTTTAATTATTTTGATCCCTGTATTTGTTTCATCCTGGCCCTTAGGGAAGCTGATTGAAGGACTCAAATCTCCAGACACGTCTTCACTTTTGCTCGCTGACCTTTTGTCACTGGCTGACCCCTTTGCTGGTGCTGTGGAAGAGTCTACAAAAGGTAATTTTGTTTCTGTATTTAACCACAGTCAACCTAGCGTCACTATTTTGGTTATGTAATTTATATGCGAAACCTTTTTTTTTTTATGTCAAAATGTCCATAGTTTATGAAAATAGCACAAAAAATTATATAGGGCTTAACTGATTAATCCTCCGGACATTGCCCAGGCGGTGGCGTAACCGTCTGGGCACCCGACTGGTAATCCAGTCGCAGTGTGCCGCGTGTTCGACTCCCGAGCCCGACACGGCCTTTACTGCATGTCTTCCCCCATCTCTCTCCCGTTTCCTGTCAGCCTACTGTGTGTCCCTTCAAAAACCAATAAAAGGCGTAAGCCGCAAAAAAATATCTTAAAAAAATAAAAAAAATAAAAATCCTCTGGACATAATTGGATGCTGACAGGTTGACTCAAAAAGCAAATGGCCAGCTGACACATATGCATTGCACACACAAAGCAGCACATTTAAAAATATAGCCATGTAGGCAGAGGCTTAAACTGTAAGTAAATGTTATTTTTCAATTTAAATTTTTTTGTGGCTTTCGCCTTTATTTTATATTTTTTATGGAGGGACAGACAGTAGGCTGCCAGGAAATGGGAAGAGAGATGGGGGGATGACATGCAGTAAAGGCCGTCGGGATCGGGAGTCGAACCCGCGGCACACTGCCAGACTGGGTTACCAGCCAAGGTGCCTGGACCGCTGAGCCACGGCCCAGGCCAATATGTTATTTTTATGTCAGTGAATATTATCTGGCGTATAAGTAGGCTATTCAACATACCTAAAACACTACTTTAAAATGCTAAAAGAGTGATAAAAATGCGCCTATGCTGTTTTAGTAGTGAATGGCACCACACACAAAGCCAGGTGTTGTTAAAAATTGCATATACCCCATACCCCTGTTCAAGTTAAGATTTCCCAATTCCCATGGTTTTACTCAATGACCTCCAGTCTGAGGGCAGTACTGCTTATTGCCAACAGCCATGATGGGTTTGGAAGTATGACAGAGCTGTGGAATTTGTACAACTTGAGCTAAGTAACAGGCGTATTGGTGTGCGGAGCTTGGCACATTGCGGAAGTCAGGTATGACGATGGTGTGGAAAAATGCAAGATAATCATATTTTGCAGCTTCTGATAACTAGCTGGTCATCCTCCAGCTTCACACTTTACACGAGAAAGTGTGAAAAGCACTAGATTCTATGGATTTCAGGTTCAAATTCTATTATTGCACCATAGCTGCAGACAGGCAAGTTTATGGAAAATGAAATACTAGAGACAGACTGATGATGTGCAGTGTCATTTCTATTGGCCGATATAGAGCGCCGCAGTCCCACCCCTTTTCATGACGACGCCAGGCCCAGGAAATGAATCCCAATGCATTTTTCCCATAGACATTTCAAAAAGTATTTATTTAAAGACCTTTTAAAGACCAACTCGAGTCGTGACAAATCATGACAACAAACACAATATTTTGGACCAAACAAATAATTACAAAGAAGAAAAACAACAAAAAAAGTGTTGTAATGTTCTAATTCTTTGTTTGGCCCAAAACATTGTGTTTATTGTCATGATTTGTCACGACAAGAGTTGGCTTTGTCCACGGCGTAAATGTCTTTAAATAAATACGTTCTGAAAAGTCTATGAGGGAAAATTAACGGGAATTTATTTTCCGGGTCTCTCGAGGGGGCGGGACTGCGACGCTCTATTGGCCTGTCACATATTAACAGATTATGTGTGAATATTTTGGTTACCCATGCCATAATATACTTTGGATGTTGGACAAATACAAATGTTATGGCCTCACACATTGACTTTATAGGGCTTGCAATGTTTGTCTGACCCCACAACAATACATCTTCCCCTCTTATAGAACTTTACTAGACTTTGTTTTCTTCCTCTGTGTCATAATTTAAGTAATTATTAGAAGAAGCTGTACTATTAAAGTGGTATTGGTACAATATGTCGTGTGTGACCAAAGGTGCTAGGGGTGGTTGGCCTGTGATCTTGCAATGCTGACTGTTACCTCTAGATGGCAGTAAGTTATTAATTTTCAGATGTAGGTCTGACAGATTTCTGTCGGATCAATGTAATTTGCACTTGTGTGAATGTACAGTAATATTTAACATTTCATATTTTGTGATGTTCCACCTACATAACACATCTAACAAAAACAGAAAGATGAATTTAAAACACCGTTTCTCGACATTCCTGGGACCACCAGGGGTTACTCTGAGAGGGTTTCTTGAAATGGAAACGGTTGAGAATCACAGATTTACACGTGTCCTCTTTTGTGCTTCCTGTCTTCCGTCTCAGATCAACTGAATGCAGAGGACTCTCTTCTGGACGGCTCTCTGATCTCCTGCCAGCCGGCCCTCTCGGCAGGGAGCAATGCCACCTCCTCTGCTGCCTGTGCTTTGGATGATTTCAGCCTGTTGTCCGGAGACCCCGCCCCACCACTAGCAGGTCATTCCTTAACCACGTACACCCTTAGCGTCCCTGTTCTGGGGACGAACATTCAGCCAAATTACCTCACCTGAGCGTCATGCTCATTAACCCATTTTGACCTGAGATCAGATTCTAAAAATGTCTTCTACATCCTGACAGTTTTCTGAAAAATCACACCCGTGTGAACTGAGTGGTGCAACTCCCCCCTCTCTCTCTCTCTCTGTCTCTCATTAGCAGGCAGCGGTGCAGCACTATCTCTCTCTCTCTGTTTCTGGCACAACAGCGCCACTTTTGGTAGTCATTGGTACTCGTGCTCATAGTGACATAGTTAGGTGAACACATAGGTAGTTAGGTGAACACGGACATTGCTGTTCGTTGGAGTGGTTGCACCACTCAAAAAGCTATGTTTCTATGTCAGTGGTTCTTTGATTTTTCAAAAATAGCAGACCTACAAGCTCGTAGCGCGCCACTCGGTGGCGCGCTATGAGCTTGTAGACCTGCTATTCAATAGCATAACATAATGCTAACACCAAAAGGGGTTCCCGCCCAAAATGGGTTAATGCGTTGTAACCTTGTAGAGGAGCTAATTTTGTCCAATAGGTTTGGTATAGTATAGAGGGGAACCTTGAAGGGGTCTAGTATAGACCCTTGTTGGACTTCAGTAAACTATAAGCATATACAGTAGGGTGTAAGTGGTTCAATTCCAATGTGGGTTTCAAATCTTAATTTGACAAAAGTTTGTGCACCTCCCCAGATGTTGGAAACTTTTTTATTTCTAATTGTATACATGCAGTTTTATAGTTGGTACTGGAGACATACATTTTCCACCAATGATTGGACGTTGTGTGCATTGCTTTCACAAAGCAATGCACACTTTGTTTTTTGGGCGGCTGTGGCTCAGGAGGTAGAGCAGGTCGTCCAATGACCCCAGGGTCGGCGGTTCGAATCCCGGCTCCTCCTGTCCACATGTCGAAGTGTCCTTGGGCAAGACACTGAACCCCACGTTGCCTCCAATGAGTCGGTCGGTGTGAGCTCGCCACCATTGGTGTGTGAATGTGGGAAGTGAGGACGCTGGCGTCGACTGTTCGCCGCTTCACCTCCCAATGTATGAATGAATGAACCATTGTAAAGCGCTTTGAGCACTTTACGCTATAAAAATGCAATTCATTAAGAACAAAAATGATCCCAATTGGCCTGATGCGGTTGCTACTGTATAACAACAAAATGTATGTTTTGGCCTTTATTCAAATGAGCCATGGCCATTGGCTCATAGATAGATTTTATGCGATTTAGACCCTTTGAGAAACACATTATTTGACATCTCATCCTGGCCTCGAGACATAATGTACGCCACTTGGCTGGCGCCCAGTTACACATACAGTACGTAGCATTTCTCCTCTGCATTTCCCATCCTGACTATTAGGATGGCTGCCATTAATTTAACAGCCGGGGAGCAGTTGCTTCCACTTATAAGGAATTTACCACAGCAGAACCATCTGTAAAGCTTTAGCCAGCGCATGGGTTCCCAAATATCCCTTGCCTCTAGCTGTGGCTCCCTATTGCGAAATGGCTTAAAGAAATGAGCTAATATAGTAATCTACAAGCTCACAACACTTCACTGTGCATCTCAATGCATCGCATTGCAACGTCTTGTGAGCTTGTAGCTATTTTAAAAATATTCATTAACAATGACATGCCCAAAAATAGGGACCCCAGGTTAAAAGAGGTTAAACTTGCACAATAATCTTATGCAGTGAATTTTAAATGAGACAAATGATATATAAAAAAGTATTCAGTATATATTTTTGTTATCTTTCTTTCTTTCTTTCTTTCTTTCTTTCTTTCTTTCTTTCTTCCTCTACTTTACAACTACAGTAGCCCCCCTGTAGCCTGGCTAATAAGCCAGACCGAATCAGCCGTTGGCAAAAAAAAAATTGCCTGCCGGCGGATTACGGTCTGGAGAGGCTCAATTGTACGCCCATTTCCTACACCAGAGAACTGGTGTGGCCAATCGGGACACGGTATGCAATATGGGCGGGCTTTGGTACAGTGACGTTCAATGCTTGAGACCTTTGACTGACAGTAGCTCTGACCAATTGCGTCAAAGAGAAAATGTTTGAACCCGCCCCCCGGGAAACAAGATCCATACACAGCATCTCCAGACTCAAATACCACACGACAGTGTGATTTGAGTCTGGCTTATTAGCCAGGCTAGCCCCCCTGTGCCCCCACTTTGAAAACCTGTACTTCAGGCAATGAAATCATTGCCTCACTCGTGCCATCTAAAGTCATCTAATGTCTGTCATCACCTCACCGTGGTTCTAAGTCTTATTTTTGGTTAAATCCACTGCAGACGCCTCTCTTCTCCTGATCTCAGAACTGGAGCCCCAGCAGACCAGTGCAGAGCCAAGCACAGAGGATGAGTTCGATCCTATCCCAGTCACAGGGCGGAAAAACTCTGTTTCCCAAGGTAAGTCTTGACGGCCTCACAGAACTACAGGTAGGCTGTTTAGATGATGTTTTTCTTTCCTTAGATTTGCATCAATATTTCAATTTCCGATTGTGTTTTGTGAATAGACAGAACTAATATAACCCAATTGATCTGTTAGGGACACGTTGGATTTCAGGTAGTTGCACAATCGTTAATTATAATTCCACTGTACATTATTCAAAAATCTTTTCTTCCACAAAGATTTAATTAACCCATTTTGGGCGGGAACCCCTTTTGGTGTTAGCATTATGTTATGCTTTAGCTATTGATAAAAATAGCAGATCTACAAGCTCAGCACGCCACCAAGTGGCGCGCTACGAGCTTGTAGATCTGCTATTTTTGAAAAATCGAAGAACGACTGACATAGAAACACAGCTTTTTCAGAAAACTGACATTTTCAAACAGACATTTTTAGAATCTGATCTCAGGTCAAAGTGGGTTAAAGGTATTTTGAGGCCATTAGATGTAAATAGACATTTCTTGCCTTTTCCTTTCTCTCTCTCTCTTTCTCTCTCTCCCTCCTTCCAACCCCTTGTTGCTTGTTGTTGTGACTCTTGCTCGTTTGCTTTCCGCCCTCTTGTTTGCCTGAATATTTCCTGCCCCCCCCCCCGCCCCGCCC
Source organism: Electrona antarctica (assembly GCF_951216825.1). Lineage (NCBI taxonomy): Eukaryota > Metazoa > Chordata > Actinopteri > Myctophiformes > Myctophidae > Electrona > Electrona antarctica. Next base: position 24,229,911 of record NC_136797.1, read on the forward strand.
CGCCCCCCTGCCTTCCCTTCTGTCCGGCCAGTTTCAGGAGGCCACTCTCGCAGTAACAGTGGTGGCTCTGAGTCCAGCCTCCCCAGCTTGGCCCGCTCCCTGCTGCTGCTGGACCAGCTCATCGACCTGTAGACCGGCCCTATAGACGCTGTAACAATTGGATCTATAGACTGGCATAGCATAACAGCAATCAACACTGTTCTCATAACTATACCTTGCAACTAGGGCTGTCACCATCATAACCATCACACACAAAGGACAATAATTTAATTTCCGTTTTTTTTGGCCATTGAACTTTGGATCATATGAATAGAAATTACATTTCTACGTTTTGACTTTTAGTCTTTGTAAAGAAAGATTGTACAGGGCAGATGTGACGAATAAGTTAAATATACAAAGAATAGCCAAAACCAAGCCATATATTTAATCATGTATATTATGTTGTGAAAATTAAAATGTGTAATAGTGGAAATGGCGATCCAACAAGCTCACAACGCGTCAAACTTAATGCAACGCATTGTGAGGTTTTAGATCTGATATTTCTATTTTTTTGTGAAAAGTTAATAATAATAATTTATACAGATTAATGGAAACTATTCTGATGATTATTCAAAAATAATTTACGATCTGGCGATTATGTAATAATTGTGACAGGCCTACTTGCAACCCCTGGCTAATTAATACCCTCATAACAATTCCTGCAGTAGAATTGTCACAATCTTCTTTGAGTGCTTTTTTTTCTCCATTCCTACCCTTTCTACAAATCTTGCATCTGGCTTCTCTTCATCACCTCACCCACCTATCCCACCCCATCGTGCTCACATCCTCTCTTTAAAACCTCTGTACGTAAAAGGTATTCGTTCCTAAATGGCAAAAGTGTGGCCAATGCACTAATATCATCCTTTTACTAAGACTAACCATTGCATTACCTTCTCTAAATCAAGGCTGCGATCCAGCTGTCTCATCGTCATTGGCTAACCGCAAACTAGAAGAATATCATTGTTGCGATGTACTAGGCTAGGCATAGTTAGATGTGGTTGTAATTATTGTCATGTACACCTTTTGCTTTAAAAGAAAAGAAGAAAATTGGTTTTCCAATGAATAATTTGCACATCATCAATTAATTAGGTAAAACTTGGAACCATTCAACCATAGAAAAGTAAAGATATCTGTTGGTCTCCAGCTGTAGCAAATGTTTTTCAACTGGCTTAATTTGCACGGCAGTGTACATGTTTGTGTCTGTCAGGGCTGCTGTTTGTATCTTACTCTATATTGTTATATTGACTTTACTTAATAAGATGGATCAAATATCGTAGACAACTTAAACATACCATAAGTAAGACCGAAAAGAATAATAGTATGCCGTCGTTTCAGTTAAATATTGATAACCTAAAAACGGAACACCGCCTGCCTCGCGTTTCCTGTGACCCGTTATGCGCCATTTACACCCCGTCGTCGCACAATGGCGTGGCGTCCCGTGCCGATCTACAAGCTCGCAATGGGTTACGATGCGCAGTGCATTGCCATCTTGTAGATCGGCTATTTTTTGACACAGGGCACCATCACACCACTGAGTATAAATCATGCTCCACTCCCACCAGACTAGTAGAAATGAGTGATTTAACACAGAGAACAAGACCCATCCTCTGCTTGAAAGGTTGTAGGGATAAGCTGCATATAAATAGTTTTGAGAGACCCTGATTGCAGAATTAATCAAGTGAATTACTGCCTGCCCTTTAAGAGGGGAGGGTTTGGCAATAAAAAAATGTAAAAAAGCGTAACAAATACTCATCAAATCCTTATCCTTTTGGACCCATACATCACAATTACATTTAGCCGCTTAGAGCTTGAATTGAATTTCTATTATGTCAGCACACAGCCAATATTGTTAGACGAGCACCACTGTCTAATTTTGTTATTAAATGACAACCAGTCATTTAGTAGAGTTTATAACAATGCACCATATTGGTTGGAAATGCATGCAGTGTCATGGAAATAACTATGAATAGCCAACAGCCTAATAGGAACGTGTTACAATTAATTATCTGTCATATGACGGTGTTGGGCAAGTTACTCAGGAAGTGTAATAAGTTACTCTTTTACTTATTTGGTAATAATATAACATTACTTATTACTTGGTTTCAAAAGTAATGAGTTACTTGTTATATTACTATAATATATATAGAGAGTAATTTATGCAGATTAGTACCTTATTTAATATACAGTAATCACTGTTTTGTCAATTTGTATTGTAATTCATTACACTACTTGTTACTGGGGAAAGTAGTAATATTACCCTAATATATTACTTAATAAGTTACTGCCCAACACTAGACCATCCTTTTGGCACTAAGTTGGTAGACAAAATATAATAGAAGCGTCTTCTTAACCCATTCTGGGCATTTAAGCATTATTTAAAACTTCAACTATTGAAAAATAGCAGATCTACAAGCTCATAGCGCGGTACCGAGTGCCGCGCTATGAGCTTGTAGGTCTGCTATTTTAGAAAAATCGTGAAAATGTGGCACAAACCTTGGAATATTCTTTCAGAGCGACCGATTTTTAACTCAAATCTTTGCTTCTGGGGGTGCCCCCGGAACAACATATTTTGAGATGGGGGGGGGTCGGCGGGCCAATGACATATAATTTCTGGAGTCCTTGACGTGAAATATTAAGTGATATAGGCCTAGAAACATAGGCATTTCAGAAAACTGTCAGGATTTAGAAGGCATTCTTTTAATTTCGACGGCAGGCCTAAATGGGTTAATTTCATCTAGTACCATATATCATATCATCCCCCTTTTAGACTGCACCTTCTTGCACAGCCATTCCACAGTGTGCATCCTACATTCCTGTCATTTGTTTACTCTGAGATAATGTAAATATCTATCTGCAGTCCCTGCAGGCTCTGATCCATTGACCATATGATTGGTTATTCTCGTGTACATACAGTATAAAGTCATTGTCTGTTTTTGTCTGTCATAAAGGTTTACTTGTGGGCAAAGTGATGAAAATGAAAAAAAATCTATATATAATATAAATAAATTCATAGGTTCCTGTTAATAAATGTTAATATAAATAGAGTGTTAGAGAATGAATGTATGAAATACATATTAGTCTATAATAAAGATTATGATAATATTATCATTGAAGACTTATCGAAGAATTCTATATCTTATTCCTCCTTGTGAAACTGTGTGTTTTAAGATTAGTTTTTTTCTTCCCCCATATCATCTCAATAACTCAGAACGGCAAAGTATACAGTTGACAATCCTAGTCTTTGCCTAAATTTGGAGATTAGGTTTTGTGTTTTATCTCTAATTATTTTGTGGAAATAAACGAGCCCATGTCATGTTGGTTTACAGCTACTATATGTAGATTGCTGAAAGTTTTTATTTGTAAAAAAAAGAAAAAGAAAAAACCCAACATTTGATTGTTTACTGCGCAACGGGAGCTCAGCCTGGTAGCTATAGATTCATTTCGTTGTCATTGTTCTACAGTGGCAAAACTGCAATTTTGCTGAAATTGTGCTTTGTAAGCCTATGCTTTCCTTTACTGGTTTTTAGCAATCACAGAACCCATATCAAAAAGCATGACAGTGTTGTTGAATGTTATGTTAATGAGTGTTTGTGTACAGTGTTATGAATATGATAAGTATGTATGGAGTAGTTGCCAGAGTTGTCGGATGTGTTTTTACAGTATCCTACTTTGTGTTGTCCATTTGCTGCAAATATGGCAACAATGTGACGTTGACATTTAAATCATTCTTTGAAAGCACAGGCCCTCGAAAATTCTCTCAGGTAGTAAGTTGCATCACAATCTCTGAGAATTTGACATATTGGCTTCATAGAGCTCCAGTCTTAATGTTGTTTGGAAGTGTGTGTACGTACATTGTAAAATCCTGTTAATATAACCGAGTGTACAAATGAACCCTTATGGGCCCATTTGGGTCCCATCTGTACACTTGCAGAGATATATTGGATTTGACCGTGTACTAAAGTTGACTGACCCAGACAACTTGTGTTACTGATACAACTTGTGAGGCTCTCTGGATGGGGAAATGACTTGCTAAGCATGGTACAGTCTTCAAGGGCAAGCATTGCCTTTGAAAACGTTGCTTACGAGAGCGGGGGAGTCATTCACAATGGTCCCTCACTGAAGCAGAGATTAAGGAAATAACAATTCTACTATAATATCATACAGTATGTATAGTATAGTATAGGACTGCAGCCTTAAGTTGAACTGCAAGAAATAAAATAAAAAATCTGCCTCATCTGCAGTAAAGTTAAAAGCAAGGATTGCAAGGCATCAAATCCAATGTCGTTGCATTTTATTATTATTATTTTCTTTTTTTGGGTAAAAAATGTTTCCCCCCCCCCCATCTGCAGTTGCTTTGGGAAGTGAAAATCTCCAAGCAATTTTAACTGTTTGCACATTTTGATGTGCTAAATAACAATTTAAATTGTGATTGTTTTTGTGTCAGATGTGCGTGACGTTCTCTATTTCAGAATTCGAGAAGGAATTAAAATATAAATCATACTAAATAATTACTATTTGTTTCCATAAGGATTAATTGCCAAAGGGTCTATGGTTAAAGGGATATTTCACTTAAAAAATGTATCGTCTTGTACAGTTTTTTAAGATACTTAAGATTCAGTAATTAGATATTTGATATTAATTTTAGCTGCCCCGCCCCCTTCCTATACAAACCCATTATAGCTTCAAACTTTTTTACCATTTAAAAAATTGTAACCATCGAAAACAGAACACCCATCCTTTTGTCTGTTGACTGATATTGTTCTAATACGTGAGTGGGCATTTCATTTACTATTTTCATTTATTTGTAATAATTCATTTTGATGTTTAGTCTCCTCCGGCCTCCAAAAGAATTATTAGAAATAAATGAAAACAGTAAGTGAAAAAACACAGACCTCACGTATTAAGAAGGACAATATCAGTCACCAGAAGAAAGGTTGGGTGTTTTCGATGAATCTATCATGGTTAAAATGGAGTTTGAAGTTATAATGGCTTAGTATATAAGGAAGGGGGCAGGGCAGCTAAAATGAATATCAAATATCTAATTACTGAATCTTAAGTATCTTAAAAACTGTCTGGGGTCTAAAGTGAAATACCCCCTTAATGTTGTTTTTAAACTCTAACAAGAGTTATTCACCGTTTTATTACTGTACATCGGTCCCATTGTGCATTACATTCTGACGTGGTGTACGTGGAATGAAAACTGTAATTTTATGGATGGCAATAACCACTATAGTCCCCATTTGTTTTTCTTTTTTTCATCACAAACGAACACAAATGTACTGAGGAGGGAGTATTTGGGGTAGATCTCACCCAAAAACAATCCAACACATCTAAACTGCATGCCAAAAGCTAAAATTGTTATTTTCAAAAGCAACTGTTTCTCAGGCTTATGTAGATAAAAAGATGTGTGTGCAACGGAAGGCTGTTCTCATTCTTCTGCCGCCTAATCCTTTCCACTGTACAGCCCAGTCATTTGCAGTTACTGTTTGAACCTATGCAAACCCTTAGTACTCCGCCGTATGTTGGTGACGCTCGCCGTAAAATAGCCGATCTACAAGCTCGGCAATGCATTGCGTCAACGCATTATGAGGTTGTAGATTTGCTATTTTCGGCATGTGATACCATCGCACAAAGAAGTCTAAAATTGGGCTTTAAGCTTAAACCCTGTAGGCACAAATGTGCTGTTCTGGAGGTTATGCCAAGCAGGAAGAATAGTCCTTATGTATAAAAGAAGCCCCTTATGTTTCCCCGTTGTTCTGCCAAAAGTAAAAAAGCTGTCAATTACCTGATACTTATGAGTGTTTCGAGAAAAAAAAATGTGTATGGCACCCAAACCTGCGTCCAAGCTGTGATATTGTGTGCTCCTTCTATTTTTGTGAGATGAATAAAAAAAGAAATGAAAAAGGGATGGCAAATAAAATACAAATGTGAATGTTAACGTACTGTGAGTATTAATTGTCATACATTTTTTTTCCTTTTTTCACAAGTGGTAAAGCTAAAGGTAAACATTGTCATCATATCATGGTATGATCACACACAAACATACTGTACGCACACGCACGCTCGCCCCGCATTGCTATCTGCTTTTTTCGTGTTAAAGTCTACAGGCTGTCCAAAAACAAAACGGTTGTTTCATAGCAGAATATAATTTTGCCACACTGTTTTACTGTTTTACAGCAGACATCCATAGGAACATGTCAATACCTTCAGATTAAATATGATGTAATTCAGTGTCGATCTCGGACTTAATGGCCAGCCGGTGACATCAGTCTATGACTATGTATGAAATTTGGGCAGGGTTTCAGTCTGACCTCCTTTACTTCCATAATAAAATGTAAGCAGCAAAATGATCAGTCCAGTGTTTTGCACAGACAGACAGAGACAGACACACACAGACAGACAGACAGACAGACGTACAAGTCTCGACCCTCTTCTCGGCTGGCCTCTGAGTAGCCATATGCTGTAAACATACCACCCCCACCTATTCTGGATGTTACCGCTGTACAGTATGTGACCGTGTCCCAGAGCTACAGTACAGTGATGGGGCCACATGGACAGCAGATAACAGTAATGTTATAGGAGGTAGGAGCAGACATTGGCCCCATCATTCCTCTGCCTGTCATCTAGGCCAGTGCTTTTCAAACTTTTGTGCCCAAGGCACACCAAACCAAAGGGCAAGTCAACATCTCAAGGGACATGTGTATTCATATCCTTGCAAAGTAGCCTCTATTATTGCTCTATTATAGCTCTGTAAACTTTTATTATTTATGTCAAATGAAAGTTGACAAACGCCATTAACAAAGTAATTCAGGAATCTATTGAATCTTTGGGTCTTTGAACCAAGACGGGTCACAAATGCCTCCGTATTGGGGAATGAGTGATATGCGGCATACATTTGAAGCATGACTTACGGTTCAAGAGTTGGAAAGGAAAGGAGAATCTGCCAATGCAATATATATATATATATATATATATATAAATAGCACTGAGCAGATTAGTCTGGTTGGTTGTGATTGGATTTAGCTCCCCCTGAAGTTGTGGGGCACCAATCAGTAAACCAGTATGCAAAATTGGGACGGGTTTATCACCAGAGGTATTTATTTTAATCCGCCACTTGGAAATGCAGCTTCAACACAGAGATTCCTGACTAATATCTACGCAGTGATATTAGTCTGGCCATGATGCCAGGCTACTTAATGCACAAAACTTGACTTTGATGCTGATCAGTCCAGCGGTTTGTGCGATTAGCTCCAGAATAACAGACACACACACACACACACACACGGATAGGAGTAAGGCCTCAGTCACACTATTGAGACGGCTGTCTTGTCCGTGTTTAATGGCCGCCCCCAATGCATTTCCAATGGAAGTCACATGGTTTCACCAAACATTTTAGTTTGATGGGGGGGTAGGGGGGCACAACACAGCCATCAAACAAAAAGGTTTGGTGAAACCATGTGACTTCCATTGGAAATGCATTGGGGCGGCCATTAAACACAGACAAGACACGGACAAGACAGCCGTCTCAATAGAGGGTATGCACATGCTTAAGTGAATGGCACATCGAGTGGCAAAGCAACATGCAAAGTGAGTTTAGCATTGTTTAACGTTGTTTAATGCAATCAGATATGACTTTTCTGTTTGTATGTATGGGCTGTCAAGGCCAGGAAAGTAGTTTTTTCAGTAGGCGTTCCTGCATAACTTCCTGGTTTGATGATGATGTCACGCGCATACTCTCTATAGTGTGACTGAGGCCTAAACATCATGACCTTGTCTCACGGCACACCAGTGTCAGGGTACACTGTTTGGGAACCACTGATCTAGGGAGGCTACTTCCAATGTTATGTTCCATCCCAGCATGTGTCTGCAATCTTAATCTAAAGTATGAAAGGACTCTATTGCAATTCTTAAACGAGCTCTATTTTATACTTCGCTGTATGACGTTGTCAGTCTACCATGATTCGCTAATTTTGCTATTTTTTTTAAAGGTTTCGAAAACTTTGACCCTTAATGACATGCCTACTAGAGGGATGATGTGGATAAGTTGACATGTTTGTTGTCTATGATAAATGCACATGTTGCAACATGTGATCACCTCAAGAGGGCGCTTGGGTGTCAGACATGTTGAGCTGTGTGGGATAAAGCCTGTATGCTGTAAAGTTAGTTTTTCCCCTGGAAATACATTTCCACACATCTGTTTAGGCACACCAGTGTTGATGTTGCTTGAAATTCCTTTTATCTGTATATTTAACATTTTTATGTGCATATCGTTTCATCAGCATCTGTTGGTCCACATGAAGCCTACAATGGAAGCAGCTCCAGTCAAAATATATTACATCGGCTTTATATTGTGTGTGTGTGTGTGTGTGTGTGTGTGTGTGTGTGTGTGTGTGTGTGTGTGTGTGTGTGTGTGTGTGTGTGTGTGTGTGTGTGTGTGTGTGTGTGTGTGTGTGTGTGTGTGTGTGTGTGTGTGTGTGTGTGTGAGAGAGTGAGACTGTGTGTGTGTGTGTTTAGAATTTGCATCAAAGCCCTAATGATAATAAAAAATGATATGTCTCTTTTTCCCTACAGAACTGCAGATGGAGCCTAATAGTTGTAGCATCATTCCTGCAGCCGGGGCTATGACTTCTATGCAGACTGCTACGGAGAAGTATGGGCAGAAGAGTGAGCAAAGGGCCGAGGCCCAATGTGGAATATCATCAGACGAGAGCACGTCTCAACGGTCTCACGCAATGCCAGTGAAGCCATTCGAGCCCGAGCGGCTACCCCAACACCCCCCTGCAAACGACCAAGCCATCTCCGATGTCTTCCAACTGGCTCCTTTCAAAGTGCCTGCAGGAAAAGGCAACAACAATGGGAAAGTGGTCACCACTTTCACCAGCTCCCCTGCGGTCTCCCGCGAACCCAACGAGCCAGTAGATGTCTTCCTTCAGGCACCCTTTGGGAGGAGACTGGCATCTGCCATAGCCAGTGTCGCAGACATTCAGCCGTCACAGTCTATGCACGACGACGCACGGCCCCTGTGCCAGAATCGTCCCGGTGAAAGAGGCCTCCCACGCTCCACGTTGTCCCTTGCTACTTCTCAGCGTTGCGCCACCAGTCGGGCCCCTCCCGCATATCCGCAGTACCCAGAGACGCCTCTGCTCCAGCAGCCAGTGGCGGCGCACCGCGTGGTCTCCAGTATTGGACGGCAGGCAGCCGTCGGCTCGGTGGCAGTGGGACCTCTGCACTCCTGGACCATAGGGGGAGGAGCGCTGGTGGTGGTAGACCCCTTCACTGGAGCACCCTTTCAACCAAGATGCTCTCAAGGCAAGCCTTAAAGGAACCAGTCCGCCATGGTAACAAGATGTGCACATGCACACGCTCTACAGTGGGGGAAGTACAACAGACCAACAGCAGGTGCACCAAGGCCCGCCCCACTCGATCATGATTGGAGGAAGGCCCCTCTCATCCTGATTGGATGAAGGCTTTGCCACCCAAAGCCCAAACCGAAACTAGGGTTTTTTTTACCCCAGGGGCTCACTGGGGACAGGGAGGAACTCCTTATATGGTCAGCACACTTTATAGTAGGGAGGATTATCCAAAAAATAAGAAAAAATAAGTGATATTTGAATTAAGTGAAATCACTGAATATACCTTTAACACCCCCCAACGTCCCCCCCCCCCCAAATCAGTGTGTTCATTTAATTCTGTGAGTGTGCAAATGTAACCAAATGGACCTGCAGGGTGAACATGCTGGATTTTTTGCTTTGTCGGAAATAATTACGTAACTGTTATGCATTGCGTCCCAATTTTCACTTGAAAAGTGCTTACAAGAGAGGTACTGTATGACACCCAACTCGAGAGTTATGTACTGTAGAGTGTAGACACTCTTCAATTATTATTTTACAGGTTTACTTCTGAGGAATGCAGTATTATAGTCGTCTTGTTCTCTTTAAGCATATACAGTAATTAACTCATGTAATGAACTTGTTCTACCTCAGCTGTCTGACTTGTGTAGCTTCAGACTGAACACATTAGTGCACCATTACAGCACTTTATAAGGAGTCATGCTATTCATGATCATGGCACGGCATTTAACCCATTTTGAGCGGGAACCCCTTTTGGTGGTTACATACATTATGTTATACTTTAGCTATTGAAAAATAGCAGATCTACAAGCTCATAGTGCGCCACCGAGTGGCGCGCTATGAACTTGTAGGTCTGCTATTTTTGAAAATCGTTAAAATGTGCCTCAAATCTTTCAGAAAATTGTCATGATTTAGAAAACTTTTTATTTTTATTTCGACCGTCGTTACAAATAGTGTTCAGCAGTTTATTGAATGCTGGAAGATAATTCCTTCCACGGCTTTTTCTAAACTCAATATTTTGTGTTTACAATATTTTTTGCCTTGATTTCAGACTGATTGTAGAAGAACAAAGATCTGAACAAAGATCTGTTTTGGATGTTCACACAGTTCAGTTTAAACTCAAATATGCTGTAATTCAAATAAAACCAAAAGTGAACATTTAGTTTTAAACAACCTGTGTGTATTGTCACTCAATCAGTGCATTTGCCCCATGTTTACACCCTACAGAACAAGTAGAAAATGCTTCCTGTAAGGAATATCATTTTAACCCATTTTGTTCGGGAACCCCTTTTGGTGTTAGCATTATGTTATGCTTTAGCTATTGAAAAATAGCAGATCTACAAGCTCATAGCGCGCCACTCGGTGGCGCGCTATGAGATTATAGGTCTGCTATTTTTGAAAAATCGAAGAACGACTGACATAGAAACATAGCTTTTTCAGAAAACTGTCAGGATGTAGAAGACATTTTTAGAATCTGATCTCAGGTCAAAATGGGTGCAAAAACATACTATAAAACTGTTAAGTTAGAGATCTTTTCCTGTCTCTGGTATCGTGAATCATGATTGTCATATTGTAACCATGGGAAAGTCTAGGAGCTAGGCTGGTCCAGTGGGGCAGACTGTATACGTACTTACTTAGGCCTGTAAATTCCCTGAGGAACATATAGGCCATTGATGAGGCTCCTCCATCCCCTCCGCTCCAGTTGTTGCCATGACAGCCCTTAATTGTGACTTCATCTCCTGCTCTATGGTTCTTCTCCAGGTGGCTCTAGGGAGGCCTTCCTCTCTTCCGTGCGTGTTTTGTGATTGATCTATTATCACTAGACTAGGGGCAGTTTTTAGTTTAGAAATGGTCTACAGTATATGGCTAGTACTCAGAATCAGTTGCAAGACCACTTATTCTGAGTTATTGGTCATACTTCTGTGGCATTCATTTCATATTTCTTAATTGAAATTTCAATTGAATTCACAAAATATGGCTATTAAGTTACGGACTAGATTGAGGACTATACTTATCCTGCATCTATTTTTTTGACATAGATCAGCACAGTCATCTTCTTTTCATGGATCTTGAAAAGAATGCCCAGTGTAGCTGGACTTGCATCATTAGTGGTGTAGGAGGAGTAGTAGTAGTGTTAAGCAATTTATTTCACTAATAATATATGCCTATATCAAATGGGTGGGGTTTTTTTTGTATGACGACCATGCTGTCCCAGGAACTCGTAATAGACTGGGGGCTATATCTTGTGCCACCCCTTATCCCTTATCCCTAAACTAATTTGCCTTTTTTTTTTCTATTTTAAAAAACGTTTTAAAATAGTTCAAATGGCCGATCTACAAGCTCACAATGTTTCGATGTAGATCGTCTAGTTGAACAATTTTAAAATGTTTTTTTAAAATAGTAAAACAATTCAAATTAGTTTATGGATAAGGGTGGCGCAAGATGGAGCCCTAGATCTGTGAGGGGACTAGGGCACTCCCATCACATCTTTCTCTGCACTGATTGGGCGGTCTATTTCAATGCTTTCACACTCGCTCTATGGGACCGTATAACGTAATGCTGCTATCTGCAAAACCTGCACCCCGGCTTCCACTTCGCTTCGGTTCTGCTCTAGTGGATTATGCAACCAGGCATTTTACTTGTACTGTAACTGTATGCCCATGGGAAGGTTTAGGCTCTGTTGTTTACTGTATTGCTTAAGCAGGGAGCACCCCCAAGAGTAATAATACCACTATAATACTGTATTGGCATTTGGCATCTCCATTATACAATAAATGGCTAGCTAATGACGTAAGTGTTTCCTGACAGAACCTCAGGTCTCACTTTCTTGTTCAGCCAATGCTCTATGTTTTTATTTTATTTTGACTAAGAACAAATTTTTCAAATAGTTCACACGACACTTTCTTACTTCTAAAAAAAAAACATAAATTATGTATATCTGCTGGAAATGCAGCATTTTGTAATAACACCCAATAGAATGCCGTGGTCTTCTTGACTCCCATCACTAGTCGGGCGGCTGTGGCTCAGGAGGTAGAGCAGGTCGTCCAATGATCCATGGGTCGGCGGTTCGAATCCCGGCTCCTCCTGTCTACATGTCGAAGTGTCCTTGGGCAAGACACTGAACCCCAAATTGCTCCCGATGTGCTGGTTGGTAACTTGCATGGCTTCCGCTGCCATCGGTGTATGAATGTGTGTGTGAATGGGTGAATGTAATGCACAATCTATGTAAAGCGCCTTGGATAAAGGCGCTATATAAATGCACCATTTACTAGTCCTTGCTCAGTAGAACTGCATTTCGCTAAACCATGGCATCACGGCTGGGTTTTATTTTTATTGCTTTAGTTGTCTGCCACCAATCCTGCTGCTGCTGCCTGCTTCTGGCATTTTTCACACACGCCTGTATGAGCTCACTGCCCACAGGATTTAGATTTGGTCTCCATCTGTCACATAATGACACTATTAAATTGTTAAAAGAATGTCTACTAAATAAAGAGACTGAAACTCAAAGAAGTAAGAGCAATGTCAAGATAATATTTGGATATCTGTGTTGCATCTGCTTCCATGTGTAATACGTTTTTAGATTAAGTTATTCATAACCTTGCTAAGTGGGGTGGTTATTAGAACCTTGATGATGAGAGTCAGTTCAGTCTTGTAAAATGTGAGCAGCGATTATTTTAATTATACTAACTTTAAACTATATTTCAGTGGCCATTGGTGCAAAACAACCAATTTCTCACCAGATATCAACCACATGGACTGTGAACTTTATACAAGGACACTGAGAATATGTATTTCAATTACCTTTGAAATTGAGCTTTTTTGACCCGAAATGATTATAGTAAGTACATACAGTCGGCTGCAATGTTTGTGTTTCTATATAGTTTCATAAAGATTTCTCAATCAGTTCATCCAATAGTTCTTTGTTGCTCTCTATTTTGGAGGCACATTACTTAGGCATCTTACTAGCCACAATATTGCTGATATTCACAATTTTAGCAATGAGTTAAAACACTGTAAAACTAGTTTAGAAAACTTTACATCTTACTATTATTGCTCTCAGTTTCATATAGTTTAACCACCATAATTAATTATTTATTCATAGACATAATTTGTAGTATTTATTCACAGAACATATATTTTTCAAAGAAAAAAATAAAAGCACATGAAATTATAAGAAATGGCAACCAGAGATACATGTATAAAACACATGAGTCAAATGCTGAGCCCTTTAGTTTTTCTTTCCCTGCTGTTCAAATAGTTATCATTGTGCTTTACTGCGCAAAGCAGTGAGAAGATTGCATCAGATCACAAGATCTAATTCAAATCAGGCAAAGAATAGAATGCAAATATAAACTATAGACATAACAGAACTCCTGAGTTGATATCAGAAACATGACACATTTATCTTAAAGCTGCAATCCGTACGTTGTATGTCCTACCCAGGATTTCAACAAACTTCAATCACTCTTACAAGACAGAATCATTGCTTGGCCAGGAAATATATTGTGCTTATGAGCTTCAGGTAGTAATACTCGTCATCCAGTAGGTGTCCTTCCCGACACAGGTCTCCATTTCTCAATGGAAGAGTTGGGTCCAACTGCTGGAAATGTACTAGTTATATAGTGTATCAATATGTGGAAAACAGAAGAAAGCCCCAGTACTTTGGCCGAAACACATCCACTGTTTGTTCGTCAGAGGTTTAAAAAAAAAGAAGAAAAAAAAGCATGTCAAAAGGACATTTATTGAGTGCTGGCACTTTCTTCTGTTTTCCACTTTGTATTTCTGCGCCTTGCACCTACGTATAAGGATATTCTAACTTGGAGTTTTGCGGGTTGTCTGCTTTGGCAGTCTTTTTCTATTAATATACTCTACCATACAGATTGATGCCTGGTGCAACCTATACGTTGTTCTACCTTTGATGCGGGCGCGCTCTCTGTGTCTCATCAGCTGTCGTTGCTATGTATACATGTAGCAACATAACTATTTAAAAAATAATAATGAATCAGAATTTTAAGGTTTTCAGAAACCTTAGGTCAGGCCCTAGAAGGCGTTCCCAGATTCGGCCTCAGGCAATGGGTTAAATCACGTTTCTTTCATTAAAATAAGTTCCAGATTGCAGCTTTAAGTAAGAATTGATTTTTGATAGACAAAGCTGAGCTTGCTACACTAAATGCACAACTGCTATAATGTAAAGGAGAGTACATGGGAACATTATAACATAGGAACCCTGTGTCATATATTAGCCATTTAAATACAAAAAGTTATGATTTCTCTTTTTTACTATATCAGCACTTTGTGTACACTCATTTCCCAATTCAGAGGCAAATTCTCTGCCCTAAATTGTATTTTATTTTAACCACTTTCAATCTGATGGCCCTATTTTGGGCAATAATATTATTATTTTTTTTATTTTTTTTACAAGCTCAGCAACATGCCATGCAGTAACACATTGTGAGCTTGGCTATTTTCGCTATGAAGAGAGGTGTCCCTTGATATTTTTACTTTCCCATTGGTGTGCCTTTGGCACAAAAAGTTTGAAAAACACTGGGCTAGGGGCATACGCTCTTCTTGTTAGTTTTTTTTTTTTTTACTGTACTTGACTCAAACACACAGGTGACATTTCCACCCGTTTTCCCCTTTTAAGGTGACCTGTATGTAGTTTATGTATGATTTATTTGACATTTGAAACCATCGCATTGGTGGTTGTCATCTGCAGAGTTCTAATGAGAGGGGCGTGGTGGAGGACGAGATGGAGGAGGGGCTCTACAAGGGGGCGGGTCTTGAGGCAGTGGGGGCAGAGAGCCAGTTGGGGAGGGAGGTGTAGGGGGAGCATTCAACATGGCGGTTGGGGGTAGAGCTCTGTTTGGGGGTGGAGTGTAAGGGGGAGGAGTGATAGAGGAGGGGGGAGGAGTGGAGGGAAGTGGGGGGAGAGTGGACGTTGGCGATGGGGGCACATGAGTGAGGGGATGCGGTGAGGGGCCACGGTTGTAACTGTGAGGCAAAGTGTAGATGGGTGTGGTGGGATGGTTGTAGATTGGATAGCGAGGAGCAGGGTATGATTTGGTACGGGTGAAGTTAATGCACTTGCCCTGTAATTAAGAAAGGGAAAAAAATATCAGTAGAAAGCATGATTAGCATGCTATTGAGTGGCGCGCTACGAGCTTGTATAGGTCTGCTATTTTTGAAAAATCGAAGAACGACTGACATAGAAACATAGCTTTTTCAGAAAACTGTCAGGATGTAGAAGACATTTTTAGAATCTGATCTCAGGTCAAAATGGGTTAATTGTCAATCATAAACCATAGCTCATCATCAGTATATGTTCTCATTTGTCATACACAGTAAACTCCAGGTTTCATATACAGTATGCAACAAAATATGTGAAATGTTGCTACAGTTATAGGAACAAAAACCTGCACTGAATCGGCTTGCTATGAAGATTCTGTGGCTAGATACTGTGGCAAAGCAATTGTATGGCAGATTTAGTAGGGTAGAACTTTCAGCAAATGGAAAGAGGAAATGCCTATGCTAGTCCTGGTCATGGAAGAAAACAGCTTGTCTGCCAAGTCAGCCATGCTGAAGTTAGGAGGAGTAGGGGGAGGTAGGTACAGTATCATCTGCTCTTAATGGCTTTTGCAGGCAAAAGCATTCCTCCAGGCTCAGGAGAATAGTAATGCTTGCTAAATCTTGTTTATTATGGTAAATTGCCTTTACCGGTATGACATTTTTTTTACAGGGCCTTCATGGTTACTATTTCTGTTTATTCATATAATTAGGTACAGATGTGACATTGTTTGAATTTTTCAAACAATGAGGAGAGAGATTTTGTCAGTCAATAGTCTCTACATTTTGTTTTTGGTTAGCTTTGATCCTGTGTCAACTGTCAAGCCTTGGTTCCAGATCCTTCATTAAGCCAAGATCATTTAGTGTACATGTGGCAAAAAGTCTGCCCTGTCAAGACAAGACATTAACTGCATTCATTAAAAGATAAACAATAAGATAAGACACATGGTTCTTTCGCAACAACAATAATAATCTGATTAAATTTGCAGTGTCACAACATTTCTATCAGTTTAGTTGCCTTCAAATGGCTGTGTGGTTTGTTGCTCACCTTGTCCCCAGGATGAGGTCGCATCACAGACACCCGATCATAGCCTCTCCTCATGAACACACAGAGGGCATCCAACTTTCCCTACACCAAGATGGTTTGAGATGATAATGTATTAAATATGTTGAGCAGTTGCAACAATATCCAACCACAATCAAGTAAGAATGGCCATTAACCACTACTGTAAGACCTATATACTTCATCATACAACAATTTGCAATCTACAAGTTCACGACATGTCGCCTCACATTGTGAGCAAATAACAATTGTAAAACAATATGAATTGTTTAATTTAATTCAAGCAAATGTTTTCCAAAACATCTTTATTATCTGTAATTTCTGAATTTGTAGCCCATCTGTCTGACATTGAATTCATTATGTTTGCCTTGCCCTGACACTCTGTAAAAGAATAACTTCCACATGCTCGCCTATACTGTAACTCTCTCACATGATATATTGCATGCAAAAAGGGACAGTCAAACAGACAAGAGCATATTTTCCCGGGAATAACACCAGCTCAACAGATCGCATATCCAGAGCTTAGTTCATTCTATGTCTGGTTCTTATTACTGTTGATCCAGCTGACTATTAATACATTATGAAACAAATGACATTAACCGTTTCTTGGTAACACACGGCTCACAGCTTCTATTGAAACTGCTGAAACAGTGTTTCAGCGTCTAGGGTATTGCAAAGTGTATTTAAATCCATCTGGAATAGGAATAACATTTTGAAATTAGGAGCATAGTCGGTTTCTGCACAACTTGGGGGCAGAAAAGCAGCGCTCTTGACAGCTGCAGCTCCTTACTTTAGCGTTTTCATGTCAAGGACCTTAAATTAATATCTATTATATTTGTTGCAAGGGATCAAGAATTGTGATGTTGTGAGGTTTGTTTTGATGCTATGCTAATTGTTAACACATTTTGCTGGGGAGCCCCTGGAACCCCCTCAGGGATCCCTGGGGGTCCCCGGACCACACTTTGAAAAACATTGCTCTAGCTCAGGGGTTCTCAACCCGTGGGTTGCGACCCCTCTGGGGGTCGCCAAATTATTTTGGGGGGGTCCCCAAATTATAAAAAAAAAGAAAAACAAAAGAAAATCTTTTTTTTTGCAACTGAATGGCTGGAAAATGGAAATAAAGAGTTTACATATAATGTAAATGCCAAAGCATCTCCGGGGGTCCCCGGCCAAAAACGTTGAGAACCCCTACTCTAGCTGACTTAATCAAAGCGTTTTTGCCTCCTGAATGCATGCACGAAGAATCATCTCTATAAAGATGCATTTAAGATAATCTTAATGTTGTTGTTTTTTGTGGCTTTCGCCTTTATTTTATATATTTTATTTAGGGACAGACAGTAGGCTGACAGGAAATGGGGAGAGAGATGGGGGGGAAGACATGCAGTGAAGGCCGTCGGGATCGGGAGTCGAACCCGCGGCACACTGCCAGACTGTATTACCAGCCAAGGTGCCTGGACCACTGAGCCATGGCCCAGGCCCATTTAAGATAATCTTGTCGGCATTTAAATTATAGTTACAGAGAAAGGAGTTTACTTGTGTAATGCCTGTGAAAGGGTGTGTGAACTGCTGTACCTTGATTGGGGAATACCACTTTCGGGATCGCGTAGGTTTATGCATGCCATTGTTGTATGTACGTAGTGGAAGTGGGTCATACTCCTGAGCGGGCTTCACCACACGGCCATTTTTGGCCATCTCCAGTTTAGCCCCCTCCTCAGTAGAGCCTTTATCTCCCCAGTGGACCTGAAAAGAGACAGCAGTTGACAATTCTATACTGAATCCTTTCCACATTATATTTTCAACATGGATTTATTCTTTCTTTCTTTCTTTCTTTCTTTCTTTCTTTCTGGAGAGGGCCCCTGCCCAGGGTCCATATATGGAGCTGGCCTATTCTGACATCATTCTGATGTCTGCATATACTCCATATTTGGGCATGCCTGACAAAGAACTCCATATATGGGCATAAAAGGGACACAGACACAATATCTGGGTGGAGCATGCATTTCCAACTTCCAAAGTTCCAGAAACACCTCTGTCTACACACAGAGGCCTCTTCACTTTCCACACCCTCAGCATCCAGCCACAAGTAAACAAACAGACAGACGGCTGAAGGTCACGTCACGGTGCGACTTGCGACACGTTGTGAGTCTGTAGATTGTAAGTTATAATACGAGAGTTCAACTGAGGGGAGAAACAAACTCTAATTCCAAATCAGTCTCCTTCAAATCACCTCATTGGTCCTGCTCCAATCAGATCAGTTGAGCTGATTCCTTATCTCACTCTGTTCAGGCTAAAGGCTTGTTGGATGACAGCTGCCATTTTCAATCTCTGTGTCTTTCCCTCTAGAATCTAGATCAAATCTCTTTACCAAAAATAGCCAATCTCCAAGTTCACAATGTGTCGCAATGCAATTGAGACGCTAGGGTTCAAGTGGTTAATTTATCATCATAAGACAACGTTTACATAAGGCTTTGCTTTTACTTGGATGGCCACATTAAAAGGAACATTTCTCCTGCGTTCTTCCCACTTCACTATTAATTTACATCACCATCATCACAGCCCAGTCCTGGAAGTTTGTTTCTCCACAGAGATGATTTTCCCCCCTATGTCCTATCCAGACGACTGTCACTCCCTCCTGGCTGGCTCAGTTACCTAAGTACTCCATTGTCTGTCGATAACTCTTCCAAAACAGTTCCCGCATCTTGTTTTATCTTCAACCACACGATATTTGTCCACATCACTCCATTCTAGCATCCCTCTAAATGTTTCCCAGAAGCCATATGTTTCAACTGAAAAACATGTCACCACATTTTTCATTTGAAAATAGTAACGCAGCAACAAGACGCGAACAAATATAAATTAGACCTGCGATTGAAAACCAATAAATCTACGGTCTTATACCAGTGCTTGGGTCTGGGGACGCCCCGGAGTCCTTGAGGGGGTTCCAGGGGGTCCCTGAGGATCACACATTATTTAATTTGGCCTTAAAGTAGTTACTGCTATGCGAGATGTGAGATAACATTTTCTTCAACTATTTTCAAATTTCAATGTATGCCACATAATTGGAAACATAATCTGTACTTTCATAATGTAAAACTGAAAATGACCGTGTCTGACTTGAAGCACATTCTATTAGAATCTGTTAATCTGCTTAATATAAAACACAATGCTCTGACAATAACATCCATACACTGCCTATATGCATATTAATTTTCCATTCCCTCACATTTCTTCTAACGACTTATGTCTACTCTCCTCTTCTTCATCCCCCTCTCATGTGTGCTCGCTGCAGCAGCAGCTAGCACACTGAAGATATTCTACACTATTTCTATACCATATTCTCCTCAAACTAACTACTCCTACATTTCACTTAGAAAATCCATTGTACTGTAAAAAAAAGAAGAAAAAAAAAAAAGAATCCAGCTCACTGTAGACACGTATGCATATCTACTTTTCACTTTGAAATGTTTTATAGTTTTTTAAATATTTAAAAAACTACTGTCACATAGAAACTCGATTCACAAATGAAAAAAAATCCACTTTCCTGGTGGAAAGCACACTTGAGATTTTTTCCTTCTTATTTTTTACTTACTAATCTCAATCTTGAAAATCTGTTGGATTTTATCATATCACTGATTGCTAATTCAAACCAGAGTGAAGATAGAGAATGATGGAACAACATAGAGCAGCTGACACCAAGATGACACCTAAAGCCAAGAAGACAAAGTAGGAGAGTAGATTTCAACGGTTTACATACTTAATCCAACCGACATCCACAATCTTTTTTCTTCGTCTGGCTGACACGAAGAAAGTTCTGAGAGGACAAAAGTAATACATACTGCCACAGAACTCAGGAGAGTTCTGAACACCTGACCCTGCCCACTCAGTAATCTATAGTCTCAAATATGCCCGTGACCATCATGGGAAAAGGGGTTGGATCTGTGGCTCAAGACAACCATATCTCCATATATGTCTATATATGGGTGTATCGGGTGTGTTTATGGTTATGTCTGAGTCATAGTGATATGCCTATAAATGGGCATATCAAGTTTGTTCATGGTTATGTCATATAAGGCCTATATAAGGGAATATCGGTTCGTAATATTGTTATGTCTGAGTCAGAGTGACGTGGCCGTGGTCCCGCCTAGTAGCACCTATTTTCACACCTGTGTGAAGTGAGGGGAGCTCTAATCAATTATTATTGACCTTATACCAACCTTGAAACATACCTTAGTTACGTCACAAAGAATGGTGGTCCCTTATTGGCCAAGGGTTTCCACCGACATACCGACAGACATACCGACAGACATACCGACAGACATACCGACAGACATACGGACAGACATACCGACAGCCAATTTGCTCAGACACATATGACGTAAATTCTCCATTCATTGTCAATGGCATTTAATGTTTGTGTTAAGACAGAATCTACACTATAGCTGTTTATAGGAGGGGCCAGAGCCTTAGATATAGACAGTTACGCAAACTCCGTTCACTTCATGGGGCCAGTCCAATGGCAGCTCGCCTACATAGACTTCTATTGAGAATGGGGACAACCAACTGGGACAAGTCCTGGACCGGAAGTAGGCAGAAACAGAAATGCATTGGAATCAGGCAACAGCCCAGCTTTAATGATCTTAAATCCCTTTATTTTAGATTGTTTTGTAGTAACAGTACAACATAAACATTAAAGAGACTTTAGTTGTTACCGTACAATACTTTAAAACAGTTGGCATGTTGCACACATGCTTAAAATAGCTCTTATTTGCGCCGCCCTCGTTGAAAACAATGTATTTCAAACTCCAGCTTGTCCCAGTTCAGGCTGCATGAACAGTGCTCGAGCGCTCGGTTTCTGCCCCCTCAATATCGTAACTCTTCTATTAGATGGCTCTGGGAGGGGCTAGCGCCCCTCAAAAAATAGTGCTTAAGTGGTGATAATGGTTAATATCTAGAAGCTTCTTCAGAGCTGAGTCACTGTCAAACTCTACTTTGCTCTGGTTGTTGGCAACAGAGCGCAGCAGAGCCACAACCTTTGTAATGTACACACAGTTAATATTAAAGTTTCCCTACCTCCATCCTTTTGATGCCCCCCACTCCACGGCCTCCATAATATGACGCATCCACGGTGGGCCATCCATTCTGCGGGTAGGCATCCTCATCTTCATCATCCTAAAGTGTTGAAGGATGAAAATGAACATTGTAAACTGCTTTTTTTCCCTTCTGCATACAAATGTAAGCAGTCTGTCGGCTGACATCCTATGAATTTGTGTGAAAATAATTGGGTTGTGTGTGTGTGTGGGGGGGGGGGGCAGCCGTGGGTTTTACGACATGGATCTGTAGGAGGCTATAGGCTACACACTTTAAGAACTACTGTTATAGAGGGTTTAAGTACTAAGACCTTTTACAGATGTGCAGTATCGATGTGAGGAACAAACTTACAGAGCTGTCCTCAATCACTGGAGGTGGGGGTTCATGGATAACCTGTGAGAAAGATAATCAAGATTATCTTTGATACTATAGGGATGTACCGAACACGTTTAGCCCTGCACCCTAACACTGTGGGATCTGTTCTGGTACTGGCTGTCCCAAGTGACCCAACTTCACCTCTACAGACTTCATTGCTTCTTTATGTCCACAACTTCACAAATGCAACATGACTAGAGTATAGGTCCAGATCGCTAATGGACTGTTTAAGTACACAAATATAATTATGCAAATTGAGAGAGAGAGAAAGAGAGAGAGAGAGAGAGAGAGAGAGAGAGGGAGCTGTGTATGATTGTCTGTCTCATAGCAATCTTAAAAATGGGCCAAAATGCGTGGATCAGCGAAGCGTGGCGCCTCCAGCCAGCCCTCAATCTGACATCGCCTACATTAACAGAACAGCGGTCAAGATAGTCCTCTCCTCCTCGGCTTTGATAAGAAGGGAGTCGGGGGGGGGGGGGGGGGGGGGACGTCGGCTACCAGTGAGTTGTTTATTTCTCTATAAGAAGAAGCAGAATGGATGACTGACTAAATCGGTACCTTCCCCCCCAGAATGAACACCCATTATTTAATATTAGTACACTTTTCATTTTAACCCATTTTGGGCGGGAATCCCTTTTGGTGTTAGCATTATGTTATGCTTTAGCTATTGAAAAATAGCAGATCTACAAGTTCATAGCGCGCCACCAAGTGGCGCGCTATGAACTTGTAGGTCGACTGACATAGAAACATAGCTTTTTCACCAAATGATTAAATGAACAATATTTAATGACCTGATCATGAGCAATGAGAGCATGGGGGAATGAGGAACATGTCTAGGAATATGTAAAGTAATAAGCAAGGTTTGATACGCATTGTCGATTTTATTTCTTTTTCTTTTTTCTTTTTCATGTTTGTTTGTACTGTGTTTGTCTTTTGCCATTGTTTTCATTGTTTGTTTGTTCAAAAACATTAATACAAATCTAAGTGATAAAAGAAACATAGCTTTTTCAGAAAACTGTCAGGATGTAGAAGACATTTTTAGAATCTGATCTCAGGTCAGAATGGGTTAAATGCATGCAAGGAAGGCCCATTTCCACCTGGGCCGACACAAGTTGCTGTTTACATGAAGACCATGTGCTGTCCTGATATTCCAATATGGTTGACATACCACAGTGCAGCAGAGAGGCCAAAACCACCAGAGCAGCGCTATTGTCAGCAGAAGCAGAAGGATGAGAAGAGCTATGGCCACAAAGGTTCCGTCAGACTGGAAAGGAAGGTAGACAATATATCCATCAGACAATAAACTGAACATTGTGGTAATGGTATTGTGGTCTGATAGTGTGATATACTTTACATATTTTACATACGTACTTAAGCGAAATGGCCAGAGTTTGAAGGGCTTAATTGGCCCCTCAATATATTTCTTTATAGCTAACCCGGTATGTATGAGTCTCAGTCTGGCAGTTCAGGCAAGCTTGCCAGTAAAGGCATGAAGCACATGCTTTTACCGTTAGAGACTTTGGAACAACTTGCCCGAGGAGACGCCAGAACAGCGTCTTCTTTTAAACCTCTCCTTTAAGCACAATTTTATGGACTTGTTTTTCTTTCTTTTTTTTCCTTTTAAGTTGACTACAGTGTGCAGCATGTTCTGCTGCCATTGTTTGTTTCTGGCAGCTATGAAGCACTTTGTAAGTGTAACATCTTTTAAAGGTTCTTCTTCTTCTTCCTCGTAGTCGCAGTAGTTGAAGAAGTAGGAGTATTTATAGTGACATAACTGACAATTAACCAAAATAGTGTTATTATTATTATTCTCCATGTTTAGTTCATACAAGGGACACTGACTTGTCATGTTCAGCCTCTGTATTACTGTATCTATTATTACAATTCTCTAAATTGCACGCCCCCACATTTTTCCGTGCGCATTGAGCACAATGCAAAAACAAATGTGCGCATTGGGCACAGCTTTGTGCGCGCCGCAGTTCGGTTGGCCAAGTCCTAGACCGTGACGTATGCGGAGTGTTTCGCGCCCGTGATACGTCACTGACTTTACCCTCTGCGTTTTCAATCCAGCTTTGTGGGTCTTCGACTACAGGCCAATCACAGTGGGGCTTTCCTAGAACTGCAGTGAGATCCATAATAACGCAGCACCCCGCCCTTGAAACAATATACACGGACAGCGAACACACAATATTCACAGAGAAACAACAACAACACAACCTGCCCATGCAGCTCGGAAAAAACACAGTCAGTGCACCAAAAGTTAAATCGCTGTCCCTGTGTGTGTCTCACTCAGATCACACTGCCACATAGACGCGTGGCGTTAGACATGAACAGGTGTGCAAGCTCCCAAGTGTATCACATCTCTTTGAGTTAGGTACTGGAAGAGTTTAGTCACTTCTTAAATAATAGAAATTGAGATATAATTTTAAGTTTAAGAACCACTGCCCTACCATACAGATGGATGGGTTGAAATTGATTAGTTCATGCCTCCTTGCCTGACAATGAAGTTTGCAGTTATGGATTGATTCAGTCAATGATCAATGGATTGATGAAGTTTTTCAAATACAATTTGTTAGTCCCTCTGAGAGCTTACTTACACAGCTGACTGTAGTTATTGTGACAGAGCTGGAGATGAAGCTCAGGCCATTGTTCATGCTGACATGGAGGGTGGCAGACCTATTAAAAGAGTGTAAGAGATGATAAGGTGACAGCTGGTTCATCAAACGTGTTAACTCAGCTGTAACTATAAGACAAATAACACATTACATGCATTTGTAAATTGGCTAACGTGTTTGTTTTTGAGGGGCGCTAGCCCCTAAAAATAATAATAATAAATAAATAAATAAATAAATCATACTTTTTTATTTTTAAATCTCTATGGGAAAAATGAATGGGCTTTGGATTGGTGGAACCAGAAAATGGCCACCACTGCTATGCCCCATTGAATTTAATTGAATCACTTACGTTCCCTCCTTCTCCAGAACAGGAGCTGGACACAACAGAAAGGTGTCTTTCACCACCAGTGGTCTTTTCACTGCAGGAATTAAATGAAGAGGAGAGAACACTGACGTTTTTGTGTTATAATACATATACAGTACTGTGTAGGCCTATTATACTGTATGGTTGGTTTTTGATTGATCAGAATCAGAATCAGAATCAAACTTTATTGTCACATCACATTACAAGTAACATGGGTGAAATTCTTGTTTGTACAGGCTCATCTTTGCAGTTAAAAAGAAAGAAAGTACATGATAATCTACATGGTACAATATGTATACATAAAAAATAATTAAATAAAGTGATGTAGCCTAATGTGTATGAAGTAGTCTCTACTAAAAGGAGACCAATTCAGTTCAGTCTGTGCGGCGTCACCAGTCCTAGTTCTTGTTCAGCAGTCTAATTGTTGACAAGTAGAAACTGTTCAAGAGTCTGCAGTATTATGCGTGTCTTAAGTACCAGGTCTTATGACTTAACTTAAGACCTGGAGGCGTGGTCAATGCTGTTTGGCCACTCAGAATAGCCAAATGGCATTGATCACGCCTCCAGGTCTTTTGTTAAGTAATAAGACCTGGTACTTAAGACACGCATAATACTGCCCTGGAGGTGTTGCTCTTGATGCTCATGTAGCGTTTGCCCGGCCGTGGGCCGTGATTGAATACTTTATTAACAGTTTGCCAAAAAGTGTTTCCATTGGGGTCCTGTTGGGCCGCATGAAAGATGTTATAGATAAAGCAAGTTAAGTCATTCAATAAATTAATAATGCCGTTTGAATCTCTACTGGCCAGAAAACTCAAAAGTCTCAAATCTGATATTAAATTCCTGAAAGAACTTCCCATGCTTATGGAAAATGAAGCAAACGAATAACTATTGTGGTTTATTTACCCTGGCTGAGTGTGTGTCTAGAGTGTGCTGAGACTGTCATTGATGGGAGTTTCATTCCCTTTAGACATCTGAGAAGCCTTAAGTAATACACCAGCTGATGCAAAGCAAAGGAGGACTGCGACCATAGTTTGGGCAGGATATGCTGTAAATTAATAATCAAAATGACATTTCTGTGGCCAAAACTAACTTGGCCCTGATAATGTAACATGTTTCTGAGTTCAGTAGCCTGCGCTGCGTTAAAACTGTCACTCTTCAAAAGTGCTGAGGGTCAGTTTCATGGTGAGTTTGATCAATGCCATACAATCTCCCACTGACATTCGGTGTTCTGTTGTAAAGCTACGTGATTTGCTGCAGATGGACGATGAAAGACAACCTTAAAGACAAAAGATGTAGATTTTCCAATGCCGCGAGAGCAAGCTGTCAGCACACTGAACACACCTGGAAGTCGTTGTCATTTACTCATTTTCAACGTACCATGGAATGATAGGATTTACCTTAAACATTGCCCGCGTTAATTCCCCTTTAATATATTGTTTCTTTATGCAATTTAATTAATTTAAATTAGAGTGAAAACACAGGATTATTTTTAAACAATGTGTTGCCTTCCTCAAATGGAGCTGTTCAACGGTCAAGAAATTAGGCAGTTCTCAGAATACTGTACAGTATATGTCCAACATTATAAATGTGAAGCTGGGTAACTTAAAAGGTCATAATAATATATATATATATTATTTTTTTTGTCTTGTTTTGAATGTTCTTTGGTTGTCTTGATTTGGAATTTGTGTGTTGTTGTTGTGTGTGTTTAAGTTTTTTGTATTTGTTACTCTGTTTGTATTTCTCAATTTACTTCTATATTTGTAAAAAACAAAAAATTAAAAAAGGTCATAATAAATTATTGTAACAAACAAATCCTATCATTTATAGAACATATTTGTACATATTTATTTGAATACAAACTTACAAACTACAAACTACTAGTCTTGTCATATGAATTCAAATTAATTAAGTACACTACAAATACACATTGCTTTGGTTATAATGGTGGTGTTGTTTATAGTTCTGATTGCAAATGTGTGTTAACAGATCATCTCTTAAAAATACGTAATAATCCTTAAACTTAGTCAGTACAGCAGTCGTCAATAAAGTAAGATACTTACTCAACGTTACTGTGTCATTGATACGGAAGCTGCAGAGAACCTTTTGCACATCTCGGGCATGGAGGAAGCCATTTCCTCTGACAACGACCTGGAATGTTTCTATGGTGGGATGAAACAAAGGAAATTCAAATAACACAGGAATGTCATATTTTCCATTAAGCACAGACACCGAATTTGACAAACATTCAGTCCGACCGGCCAGAAGCAGAGAGATAAAACATATCCTCACGGCCGATGACAATGATCGATCAGAGGGGCCAGAGGGGGGATATCAAAAGCAGATCTAGAGAGGCCTCAATTTCCCCAAAGTTCCTCCAGCAAACAGAACCCTGATTAAAAACAAGCACTGGCTAATTTGGAATTGCACAACTGAACTATTACAATACCTCCTTCACAGATGCTAGAGGGTTCTACAGCCAGGATCTCAATGCAGGATCTCTTCAGGATCTGAGATGGGAAATAATGAAATGCAACGCTTAACTAGTGTCAGATCATCTATTGTATTGTAGTGAGCTACATATATCAAGCATACGTTCTCAAATGAGCTTTTGGTAACATGAAGCAGACAAATCCCTCTTTCATACCGAGCCAATGACCCCTTGCAGTGCTTGGAAGCCATCGTTCACAGGGAAGACATGGTCTTTGCTGTCAGCAATAGTCCAAAGCTGTCAGGAGTAAAGTAAAGCAATGATATTTACATTCCTTTTTAGTATTTAATTATTTTATAGATAGAGCAGTGATTCCCAACATGTGATTGCAAGCAGTCCTCCAACTAATTGACTAAACACTACAGTTTAATGATACTGATATTGTAATACCAATACAGTAGATAGGAACTTGGAGTATAGACGAATCTGGGCGCAGCCATTACTGAGGTGTATACCATTAAGCGCAGCTTTACATCTCAGCACTGATTAGCTACACCTGGCCTACAGGCTCCATGGATTCGTATTTGATCCAAGACACAAACGATTGATTCATCAGTAAAAATAAACATGCTCTGAAAATGCAGTCCGCGGACGTTACCTGGGTTTCATTGAAATCCTTTACTCCTACACAGTACACCGAGGCACCCAGCTGACGTGCTCTGCTGGCCTTAATTCAATTGAAATGAGACAAAAGATATTGTGACAAAAACATATTATTTCCTGTAATATCATGGTCAGCCATATTAACCACTTAAACCATGTATCCTTTGTCGTATGACAAAATGTCTGTTGCACTATAAAACAATGATGACAATGATGACCATTCAGTTGTAAGTTCTAATGCCATTGTGTGCGTGTGTACTGTGATGGTGAGTAGGTGAATAGGAGATTGCAGACAATATTTCGCAAATTTTTATCGGATTATCTTACCTCTCTCTCTGCCAAATCAAACTGATTCTCTCTCAGTTCACCATCCGTCAAGGCAATGATAACACTGGCTATACGGAAACCTGATACATACAAGCAAATGAAAACAATCATCACCATAAGTTGCTTAAATATTTGTCTGTCTGTCGTTCTTTCTTTCTTTTTCTCTTTCTTTCTTTCTTTCTTTCTTTCTTTCTTTCTTTCTTTCTGTCTTGACAACTATTTCCCCTTTTCTCCCAATCTTTATGCCAATTCCCTAATTTGTGTGACCTTGTCACTGCTGACTACACATGGAATATCGCCTGCTGCTTCGTTTTACCTGCCAGTGAAGAGCTTCAAACAGAAGTGTATAGCGGGTGTGAAGGAACAGCCTATAGAGCGTCGCAGTCCCGCCTCCTACCCTGGACCAGGAAATGAAACCCAATGCATTTTCCTCATAGACATTTCTTAAAGTATTTATTTAAAGACAGTTACGCCGCGGACAAAGCCAACTGGAGTCGTGACAACTCATGACAACACAAACAATATTTTGGACCAAACAAATAATTAGAAAGAAGAAAAAAACGGCAGGTTACAACACTTTTGTTGTTGTTTTTCTTCTTTGTAATTATTTGTTTGGTCCAAAATATTGTTTGTATTGTCATGAGTTGTCACGACTCGAGTTGGCTTTGTCCGCGGCGTAACCGTCTTTAAATAAATACTTTAAGAAATGTCTATGGGAAAAATGCATTGGGTTTCATTTCCTGGTCCAGGGTAGGAGGCGGGACTGTGACGCTCTATATTCCTCCTAGTTCAACACCCCTGCTGACAGCTACGTAGGTGCCCTTGCCTTGACCAACCTGTAGGAGTCACTAGTGCAGTGACAAAGAACTCCCTCCCACGTCCGCGACTTTCCTCCCGCAAACGCTGGGGCCAATAAGCTGCTCAATGATTTTCAACCAACAAATGTCATGTCATGTTTTTCAGTGAGTTATTTAATTTTCAGTGCTCAGTTATTTTAACATGGTCATTATGACAAAGTCAAAATTAGCCATTAGCAGGCAGGCACATTACTGTACGTTGCAGGTATTACGTAGGTTAAGATTATGCTGTGAATTAAAACATACTGTTAATTTAATTGTGCAGATGTTGTTGTTGCTGTACATCTTTATATGTTACAAAATACCTGCTTTTATATTGGTCTGCTTCCTGGCACATGAATAGAGGTGCCGCTGTCTGCAGAAAGCATGATTGAAACGTAATCAATCAATGTAGCAAGATGGGAAAATATTCTACTCACCATCTCCAGTCGCATAGTAAATTTGCTCACTGGCCTGTGGGAGAAAATGTAGATTTACTTTTCAGGGAATGGACAAAAGAAATTAGTACTTATAGAGGGTACGCGCATGCATAAAGTGAATGGCAAATTGAGTGGCAAAGTGAGAGGCAAAGTGAGTTTAACATTGTTTAATGTTGTTTAATGCAATCAGATAGGACTTTTCTGTTTGGATGTATGGGCTGTCTGTCAAGGCCAGAAAGTATTTTTTTGCCACTCAGTAGGCGTTAACTTCCGGGTTTGATGATGATGTCACGCACGGCACAGCCACATACCCTCTATTAAGCTCTTGTTAATACTTTTCATTGGTTAAATATTTATAAAACCCACAGACAGACTTAAATAATTAAAGCCGTATTTGTAATTGCTTACTGTTGCCTAACTTACCTTGTACTTTCATATTGCCTTGGACATTTTCTACTGAGGCCGTGTCTTTACCTTTGGGATTATGCATTCTTAAACCCAAACCGCACCAATGCAACTATTATAGTCATAACTCCTTGCAACAAAACAGTTTAAAGGTCAACCGCACCAATGCAACTGCAATATCATTGGGGATGGTTGCAAGTAGTTGCAAGGAGTTGCATATTGCAAGGAGTTGCATATTGCAATGGCGAAGTTTGGGCTTTATATGTACAGTAATTCATGAAATTGATTGCAATATTGAGCAAACTACTGGTTATCATCACAAATTTCTATGTGGGTTTCTAAATTAAGTTTCACACTTTTGCACTTCAACAATTCAGGGACGGTAAAATAAAACTATGAGAAATGTTTCTCACCTTTTGGAGTCGAATAATAATGGTTCAATATATTGTTTGCCAGTATGGTTCAACGGCTACATGTAAATAAAATATTTAAAACAAGATTTGACTTACTCTTTCGAACCCTTTGTTCATGAAAGTATCTCCACCAGGCTGCACCATGCGTAACTCCGCAAGCCCAGCCCGAATTTGCTCTCTGATCATAAATAAATACACAAACATATTTCACAATACAAATGGAATACAAATGCCCAATATATTGTCACAATATAAAAGCAAAACAAAACATATTGAGGCATTGAATAACGGTCCATGTGTGCCTTGCCTGTCTTCAGTAAGCTTCATCAGAATTCTTCCTTCTGTTGAAAATACAATGAAGGACATCCGTAGCTGGGGACTTCAAAGAAGAGGTATCAGAATATTGTATTGTATTTCCACGTACGCATTTATTTTCTATGATTTAAACCGGCCTTCACTGTGTGCACATACCTGATGAACTTGTGAGCAAGGTGCTCAACAAAGTAATAGATCTCATTCCAGTGATGCTGCACACTGCCAGATCTAGGAAGAAACAGGGTGATTCAGGTTGAATTGCACTGTACTTACAGTAAGCCCTATTTCTAAAATAGCAAACAACAAGCAGATGTACAAGCTCACAACACGTTACATAACAATGCACTGTGAGCTTGTAGAACTCATTTTATGTCCAACTTTGAGGATTTGTGTAAACACAAACATTGAAGACAAAAGTGTGTAAACACAAACATTGAAGACAAAAGTCAGGCCGCAAATTGTGATTGGCCAGAATGAGATGATGTATGATGACGTATATGATGATAAGAACGCCCCTCACGTCACACGGGAAATGTAGTGAGACGACCATGGCCATGATCGCTTGACTCAGTGTCACCAAACTGACCAAAGCAGTCTGCAGACTCTGCACACATCAGCGTCCTGTGTTGCCATGAATCCACAGCTCCGCGTTTCATGGCCATATAGATTTTTATTCCAATATTGCTATCTTGATGAGGTCCACTCATACTGTAGATTAGATACAAAAGTATGTCATGATATATGACCACTTATTTGCATAAGCATGGATATCAGCCAGAGAATCGGAGCGGCAGGGGCGGTATTGCAGTCGCTGTACCGCACTAGTCTGTTGTGACGAAAATAGTTGAGGCAAAGCTCTCTGTCTACCGAGATATCTTCGTTCCTACTCTCACCTATGGTCATGAAGTGAACGAAAGAATAATAAAGAATAAGGTCGCGGATACAAGCGGCCAAAATGAGTTTTCTCCAACGGGTGGCTGGCATTTCCCTTAGAGATAGGGTGAGAAGTTCAGTCACGCGAGAGAGACTCGGAGTAGAGTCGCTGCTTCTTCGCTTGGAAAGGAGCCAGCTTAGGTGGTTCGGGCATCTGGTTAGGATGCCTCTCGAGCATAGAGAGGTCCGTGATGGAGGGATAAAAACTGACTATATGTGCGAAATGATATGAGATGCATACCAGTACTTGTTCCTGCTCATTTTGTTCTTATCTTATGTTTCCATAATCTGCTAGGGACGTCATAGATCCACTGTTCTTACACTGTATATACTTCTCTGTGTCTGTAATACACTTTAGAATGTATGTGTAATACGTGGCCTGGTGATGACATAATGTTCTTCGCGCCTGCGACTCAGCCGATCCTCACCCACCATGCACCCCTTGGTTTAGATGGAGACTCTAGAGGCCATATGTGTGTATATGAGATTTAACTACTGCATGCAACTGCAAAGAATAAGAGTATACTATGTCAGACACTTGAACAGCCAACATGATAACAGCCAGGGGGACTAAAGAAATGGAGCCAACAGGTGGAAACTAGGGGGTTGTTTGTAGGGCAAACGCAATCTGCAGTAAAACAGGCCACAGGTACAGTAAACAGCAGCAGCAGCAGCTAGAGTGAATTAATGTGAGTTTAGCAATTAACCTCTAAGCCCTATTTTACACTTTCGAAAATCCCCTAAGCCTATAAACTCACAATGCTGTAAAATGCCAATTATTACAATTTGTGAACATTTTCTTTCTTTTCAAAATCTTTTTATTTTCGTTATAAAATCAGATTTTAGTATCAGTGACTGAGGTAAACAAACGTACTGTATGAATCACAGAGATCGTGGGCAGACATAATGTAAAGACTATGTTGTTGTGCAAAACATGCCCCTTCAAGACAAAAGAAAAACATTTTCTCCCCTTCAAGTCCCAATTTAGTAAAGCCAATTCCCAATTCCCCAGCCTCTCTACAAGTACTCCATCTCTGCTAATTTGTGAACATTTTAATGACATGCCCAGAATATGTAAGCCAGGTTGAAAGTGGTTAACTGATCGCCATATAACTATCATCATGGACACCTGCCGCATCACTGGACTCAGTGAGGTGCTTACTCCAGTTGTATGCCTGAACTTGTTCGCCACATTTTGACCTGAGATCAGATTCTAAAAATGTCTTGTACATCCTGACAGTTTTCTGAAAAAGCTATGTTTCTATGTCAGTCGTTCTTCGATTTTTCAAAAATAGCAGACCTACAAGCTCGTAGCGCGCCACTCGGTGGCGCGCTATGAGCTTGTAGATCTGCTATTTTTCAATAGCTAAAGCATAACATAATGCTAACACCAAAAGGGGTCCCCGCCTAAAATGGGTTAAGGAAACCTTAATTTTTTGTTATACTTGTTAGACAGCAACAGCATACAGTATAGTATGCTGTTGCTGTCTGATGAAAATAAAAAAGTGGGCGGTTAATTTAAAGTTTTAACCAATGCTTTAGCTCCCAAAAGCTGACCTACAATATTACAGTAGCAGACACCGCTTGTTAAAATGAGAGGAGGGTGGTTGTGGGTAAGAATTAATTAATTTCTTTAAACATGCAACGTATACACATTCATTGACTAACCACTCCTATCCATTTACTTATCAGTATGTCTATGATCTATATTGTCTCTTGTAAAGAACATCTAACTTTAATTATGCAATGAACAAGCAAACAAGTACAAATATAACTTGAATATGCTTTTTTACCATTTGAACCCTATATTCCCAAAAGTTCCGAAACAGACGATCTACAAAGCTCACAATGTGTCGTGGCTGCAAAACGGCAAGGCTCTAAAGGCTATCACCTTGGATGAACCCAATACTGCGCCAAACCTAGCAGGTGCAGACTCAACAAAAGTATCAACAAAAAACCGGTGCAAGGGGAAAGATGGTAATTAAGGACTTTTAAGGAGTAAATATTATGCCGAACCTCTATAATATGTTTCCCTCTACACCAGGCCACATGCGGCCCCCACCTTCACTTAATGTGGCCCTCAGGTTAATGTCAGAATACTGATATAGTGTTGGTCTCAGCTGTTACAATTCCACAACATGCAAACATATGACCCGCTGTAATTACTTACAGTCTAAATTTGTAGCTCAATGCTCAACACAAGTATAATTAAAGGCATTTGAAATTACATACAAAAAAATTCAGGATTCCAATTCAAAAATAGCAAAAAATAATTCAAGATTTCAATTCGAATAGCAATTCGAATAGCAAAAATAGCCGATCTACAAGCTGAAAACGCGTCGCAGCGCGACGCGTTTTGGGCTTGTAGATCGGCTATTTTTCTACGACAGTAATATATTTCTACGACAGTAATATATGGCCCTAGGGAGTGAGTGTGGAAATATAGTGGCCCTCTCCATCGTCAACGTTGCCCAACCCTGCTCTACACTGCCTCTCTTCTCGACTCTCTCCCCCCCCCGCCCTTGTGTTTCCATTTATGCTGTGATGCCTGTGTCGTCCCAGGCCAGACACAGACAGCCAAAAACTCTGGAGCTGTGGAACATCTGGCTCTAATGGAGAAATGGTTCTGCAGGCATGGCACTGAGAGGAGCTCGCTGGTTTTTGCTTCTGTCATTTTCTTTCATCTGGACTATGATGACAGCAGCGACTGCTGTTATGCAATATTTAGTATAGATGCAAGATCACTTTATGCCTGGCATTAACCCATTCAGGCCTGACCTCAAAATTTAAAAGAAATGTTTTCTAAATCATGACAATTTTCTGAAAGATTTGAGGCACATTTTAACGATTTTTCAAAAATAGCAGATCTACAAGTTCATAGCGCGCCACTCGGTGGCGCGCTATGAACTTGTAGATCTGCTATTTTTCAATAGCTAAATTATAACATAATGTATGTAACCACCAAAAGGGGTTCTCGCTCAAAATGGGTTAACCAATATGTATTAACCACATTTTTTTTAAACAATGTAAAGACATATTTATACAGGAAATTCCAGACATGCATACACTGAATACTGTATATATGGCAAGAAAACACATTTATAGGGAAATTAGCATGTTTGGCCAACAACCCCCAGTACTGTCAGATCACAGTCATGGCCAATGAAAACAAGCGTATTGACACTACCCTAACCCGACCACCAAAAGGGAGCAACAATATGAAATATTGGATGTTGGATCACTGGGGGGCGGGGGGGAATGAGACTTATAACACATCCACAACACCTAATAAGCTAATTAATGTAGCCTAATTAATCAGGTCATCTGAGTTCCTTAAATTCCTTATCCACTTATAGTTTATATTTAAAGCCTACAATCAATGTTTTTATTTTTATTTTCTTCTTTATTTACAATGAAGTCACTCACAGTGCTACAGCAGGTAGCTTGTTGCATTGGGTACTATTATACACTACTGTACACTACTGTACACACTAAAGTCAGATAAGATCATGTGGCTCAGCCAAGAATACTGTAGCCTACTGTGAGTAATTTAATGTTTCCTGTGGCTTTGGATTCCCTAGAAACTGGTGCATGCATACATCTACAGCATCTAGTAAAAAATCAAGCAGGCTTAGAAGTGGGGGAAACTCACTTGTCCAATACAAAGTAGAGGTCAAATCCTCCGTAGCAGGATGACCCTGCCTCCCTCCTTCCATGGCTCTGTCCTAGGCTGCCAGCCACAACGAGGACAATCAGAAGGATACCCAGCTCCGCGGCGACCGCCGACACCTGCCTGCACCAGCGCTGCCGGGACATCACCCCAACTTCAAGGAGAAAGCAGTACACAATCCGAGGAAAAGTAAAACATTAAAAAAAAAAGCTCTCCAGGAGGAATCTTAATGAATCTCTTTCTCTGTAGACCTCGAGGCACTATATGCTGCAGCCTGCCATGCTCACACAAGCAGATCTCCAAGCATAAAAAATGTTCACTCCTGAATCAGTGTCCCATTACCCACAACAGAAGTTGTGGTACGGGAGAGGAGGAGTGAAGTTGATGGGACAGACAGTGGTCTGCTTTCTCTCTCTCTCTTCCTCTCTGCCCTCTCTCTTTGTAGCTTAATATGTTTCATGAGTTCACAAACAAACCCAAACAAAACACAGCACAGTAAATTCACAATATACCTTTTTGAAAATATGTTCTTCCATTTGTTTACTTAAATAGGCATCAACTTACAGGATTCATATAGGTGCCACTATTCTTGCTAATACTTTTCCTTTGTTCTGTTTTCTTTCTCCTTTTTTTTTTAACGTACTGTATTTCTTGTTTTATTCCATACTAAGCATCAGTGCCACTCAGTGGTAAACAGTGGTACTACTGTATATTTCACTTTGCCTAGATAAGAAAGTTTTGAAATGGCAACAAGATATTACAATTTCTAATTGTAAATACATACATTTGTTAAACGGGCCTTGCTAAATCAATCGGTAAAAGGATGTGATCATATAGCTACACCCCTTCACTTCTATTATGGTGGTGGGTCTGTAAGAAGTGGTCCTCCGTTACTTATATTTGGCACATTTATGCTTATTTTGCACACATATTGTACCAGTGTTTGATTGAAGTATTTATATTTGCACAGCATATGCACTTTAGTCAGTTGTATTTGCACACAAAGGAAAAGTCATGAGTTGAACTGGTTTATTGAAAGTATTATGAACATGGGAGTTGTTTCCTATCCGGCAGGATGGCCACTCAGCATTGGACAGTACCACCTGGGGAAACAGAGGGATGTTTGGTCATGATGGGCAAGTGCAATACAGTTAAGAATGCAATATGTGTCAGGGCAATATAAGTACGTAATGTAATATGAGACTGTGTTATGGGTAATTGAATACTTACTGCTTCTGTTCTGTCTGTTCCAGTGTGTTCGGGCAAAAGAGTCCCCAGGCTACCAGAGCACCATATATTGGTCTGGACTGGACCACAGTGAAATGGCCAGGGGTGTTTGAGTTATGCATTGGAGCTGCTAATGATAATGGGATATGTGGTTTATCTTGCAATAGTGGGCATAATTGATATTTACTTACCTGTGTAGTGATATAGATTTATAGGCTCATGTGATGTGGGTTATGTGGGGTTCAGAAGTGTTGCATGTTTGACCGGTAATATGGTAGAGTCTGCACTGATTGGTTCAGCTGCCTATAAAAGGCTGCCAGCACGCATACACACACTCAGTGTTAAAATCAGTGAGAGGACATGGTGGAGCTGCACACCAACATGTCCTATCTGTTTGCTGCTGGTGTGATGCCATTTCCCATGCTGTAAACCTTCTTTTGGAAATAAATCACGATGTGGCTGCATTCTACCTCCTGACTCTGTGCCGTTTTCCAGCTGCTTATTGGGCCAACACTACAGGGTCATTACAGAATTTGAGAACAATTTAGGCATCAGCACTTTTGATTGAAAATTTGGGGGAGATTGACTTTAAAAGTTAAAGTCAATCTTCCCCAACTTTTCAACAAATTGTTGAATTTGGGTCGCACGCACCAAGAATGCATTTTTAGATGATTTATTTCTCTACATCACAGAACAGACGTTTTGGCTATCCAGCCTTCATCAGTGTGTTCTGGGATGTAGAGAAATAAATCATCTAAAAATGCATTCTTGGTGGTTTTGTTTTATTTACCCCGGGAAGTAGCTGAGCACAGGTGCTCATTTTCAGCAACGCCCTGCACATAGAAACACACAGACAGACACACACACATTATAACCTGGGAGCTGACCAGTACAACCACAGTCTTATACTGTTGGCCACTAAGCAGCTCCAGGGGGAGCATTTGGGGGTTCAGTGCCTTGCTCAAGGGCACTTCAGCGGTGTTGGGTGGGGAATCGAACCGGCAACCTTTCGGCAACAAGGGCACTCCTCTAACCCTTAGGCCACCGCTGCCCCCATGTGTGACCCCATTACCTAGAGTATGTGTTGATATTGCTTTGAGCGGGTAACGCACCATAAGTCAGAGTGCGGTGGTCACAAGAAAAGTATTTATTTTCAAACATTTGCTCAAATACATTATGCATAACCATTCACATTATTTGAGAAAATTATTTCAGATTATAAAGAAATGATATGGAAACAGGGTTGAAATTTGATTAATACGGTAGGGCTGGACAGAGTAACAGGTGTATTCATAATTAATATATGATCATTTGCAATAAAGGACCAACAGGGTATGTATGAATGATTAAATACATAAATAAATCTGTCAACAAAAATGAAATTGATCAGGTCAAATAAACAAAATTGTCTTATTATACAGTAGACAACCTGCATTACAATGAATGAGCGTGCGTGTGTGTGTGCGTGTGTGCGTGCGTGTGTATACAAAATAATCATTGTGACGTGAACTTATATATTAGACAAGCAATATATTAGAAAGCTAATGATATATTCTCTGAGAACAGCATCCTATAGGCTCCTAGAATTAAAAGTTGTGACATTATGAGTATTGAAAGAAAATGATAAATAACAAGGGAATATTGGTTCAAATGTGGTTGAATATTTAACCCCAAAATGTAGTGTTCGGAAAATATGTTTTGTTTTGTGTAGTGGTCCATGGTCATTCATTTTCTGTTGACAAGGTTTCATCATAGGGGGAGCTGTGGGGGAAAAGTGTTAGCAATAGTTCCAGGAAGTGAGGCACCAGTCAACATCTATAAAATGTACATGAAGTGAGGTGGTCAGGGATTCTATTTTAGGTATCAAAAAGAGTGTTTGGTGGTGGTGTCAAACTGTCAAAGGGACTCTTTTAAGGCCAATACTAAACCATAATCAGAAATTGATAAACCACAGAGTGGGGCCGGAGAACTTGGAGATCTGAAGAAGAAAAGTTTTGTATCAGTCAAAGGAACGTACAAGGAACATTTCTGAGGGTTTAGCTCTGAATCAATTCAGAGCTTTTGAACAAAGGGGAATCTGCTGCGGCCTCCTGACTTGAAGGTTGGGTGAGGAATATATATACCTTTAGTTTCTCCCTTTTTGAGCAATGCATTGACTTTTTATTTGATGACTTTATGGATTACTTTATTTTTGGAATATAGATCTACAATTTTTGGTTCGATTACTTTTGGATTAATTTTGGCTTACAATTAAACATTTGAAAAGAACTTTATGTTGCCGGACTTAAACAATCGGAGATTGAACATTTTCATTTTTACTTTGAAATCTTCTTGATTGTTCAATTGAATTATTATTTTGGTTTAAGCCAGATAAAGAATATTGCAATTTAACTTCAAAAGCAACAGTTTTGTGTTTTCCTTTTGGTCTGGTTACAGTATAAAGGTACAGGACCTTTATTTCTTTTAGTTCTTTAATATAACTCAGAGATACAATTTTATGGTTCTGATTGTTATAAAGTTATATAAAGAATAAAGTGTATGAAAAGTAATGTGAAACAAACAAACAAAACAAGTGTTATACAGGCCATCCACATAGAAATATGCAGTACGTTGCTATCAGTCTTGGACAGGGGTGGGCAACTTTGACGATGGAGAGGGCCACTATATTTCCACACTCACTCCCTAGGGCCATAATGTCGTAGCAAAAATAGCCGATCTACAAGCCCAAAACGCGTCGCGCTGCGACGCGTTTTGAGCTTGTAGATCGGCTATTTTTGCTATATTCTAATTGAAATCTTGAATTCTT
Organism: Electrona antarctica; assembly: GCF_951216825.1. Classification (NCBI taxonomy): domain Eukaryota; kingdom Metazoa; phylum Chordata; class Actinopteri; order Myctophiformes; family Myctophidae; genus Electrona; species Electrona antarctica. Next base: position 24,269,331 of record NC_136797.1, read on the forward strand.
TTTTGCCATTTTTTTTATGTAATTTCAAGTGCTACAAATTTAGACTGTAAGTAATTACAGCGGGTCATGTTTGCATGTTGTGGAATTGTAACAGCTGAGACCAACACTATATCAGTATTCTGACTATTAACCTGAGGGCCACATTAAGTGAAGGTGGGGGCCGCATGTGGCCCCCGAGCCGCCAGTTGCCCACCCCTGGTCTTGGAGGTCAGCATAGTCTCATGTACAGTATAGGCCTATTACAGTATATCCCTTTGGAATGTGTTGAGCCTTTAATGAAGACAAGATCTTCCTTCTCCTGGACAGGATATAATACAGTGCATATGTTTTCTTATTTTCTTACTATTTCAGTACATTGCCACTTACATACATGTCTGTGCAAAGCTCATGAAATGAAATCAATATTACATTAGTCACATGATACAGAGGAAATAAAATGACACCATATAAAGCCATGTGCTACACCATGGATAGGCCCTCACTCAAAGGTATAAGTCATATATTCTGTTTTTATTTTTTGTCTCACACCAAGCCAAGTGTTGCTGTCCGTGCGGCCTTTTCGCCCTATCCTGCGTGCGTGTGTGCGTACGTGCGTGTGTGAGTATGTGCGTGTCCATCCATCCATCGGTGAGCAGCTAATCTCCGGCACGATTTTTGCTAAACATTTCTTTTTATATTACTCCCACATATTTTGTCCAAACATCACGCAAATCGGTACACATTATTACCTCTGGCCATGTGATCAAGACGGATCTGTCTAATTTTTCATATTCCATCCTGATTGGCTAAGATTGCCTTCCAAAGTTTGCAGGAGTGGTCCATTATAAACAGAATCAATCATGAACACCACTACAAAATGGCATATAATAATAACTACAGTAGCCTACATGCAGTGCACAATAGTGAGAAGGGAGTGATTTCAAGCCATTCACTTTGAAAATGTTTCAAGAAACCATATACCTTTTGAAGTAAGTGTTTATCCCTTCAATACGTGCATCCTAGGAATTCAGAGGTGTCAGGTGTGAGTACCCAAAAAGCAAGTGCAAAACAACAGTATTATAGAAACTCTGTTACGCATCAGTGCAAAGGGGCCCATTGTCTCATAAGCCACCTACGTATGTGTTATTATTAACCACATGAACCCCAGCATGTTATGTTCTGTGAAAATTGCCGGCCTACAAGCTGTGAGCTTGTAAATCTGCTATTTTGTGCAAATAGATTTTGTGTGTAGTGTAAAGGGAGAAAGCAGGGGACCACGTACATATACACCTGGGGGCAGGTCTAATTATAGGGTTAAAGTGATTAAGGCAGGACACACAGCAATATGTGCATCAATATTCGCGTACAGTACTTAGCCTACATGAGTTAAGCTGCAAATGCAGAATAAAATAGAATAAAAATGCATTTTTCATGGCATATACAATTCAGCTGGGCTGCTCATGCCACAAATACATTGTTCCTTACAATTTGGCCCGGGGCACACATTTCCAATCTATTTGTAATATAATGCATAATAATAGGCTGTGTTGATGTAAATGGACTAAACAGAGACTGCTTTTCTCTCTCTATTAGAGCCCATAAACAGACCCTAAATACTTAGAAGAAAGTCGGTAGTGTATATGCTCGAATTAACGTGTGTGATCATGCTGGCATGCCATCACTGACCCATGCACTTTAGTAGCTGGCTTCAAGAAGTGTCACAATCAAATATCCTACTATACACACAGTAACCCCATGCCCATCAGTCAGTCTACTTACCACCAATGAGGTGGATCTTTACACATCGGCCTCCGGGTGCAAATTCCTCGACCTCGGCAATGCTGAAGCTTATGTGAGCTGGGCATTTCTATCGAACACTGGCTGTGCGCCCGGTCCTACTGTATGTCAGCGAATCACTGCACTAGGATGAAGACATGTGGAGAAGCTGAGCTCTGTGTTTATAAAAGCGTTCGTCGTTCTACATAAACTTATTTGCGCCCTCTCGGCCGTTCCAAGTGCTATTTTCAGTTACACAGCAGCCTACAGTAGGCGAGGATGAGTGACCTAATGGCTGTCGTTGCTAAGTTTTTTTTCCTGCTTTCTGCTCTACGCGTTTTACTGGCGGTTCATTTGGAATTGGTGGACACAGGAAATCTAGATGCTCCAGATGTAATCGACTACAAGGATCCTTGTAAAGCTGGTAAAGTGTTGTTGTTTTTTTTATTAACTCATAGCCTATATGATTGATTAGGGTGGTTTGTTTTTATTGGTTTTGTCTATTATATATCAAAGTTGTGTTTCTTGATTTGTAGTCTTAATAGCCTATACATTTTAAAGCCTTCAACTTAAATCTAAAAACGTTGTGATTAATATTCTTGTAGCATGCAGTAGCTGAAGAAAGGGAAACTAATTCTTAATTAAAATAATTAATACCGGTATGTTTTTTTGCACCCACAACTCATTCCCTGTCCCAATGACTGTTACTTGGAATCACCTGGATGGTCGAAATGTTCATGACTAAAAGTCTAAAATGGTAACTTTTCTGTAGGTCCTACATTTTGACGCCTGTTGTTTTGTAAGTGCAGGTGCATGGTTAACTTACCGGTCACTTGTGGCCTGTGCCTTCAGCAGTGGAGACAGCTACCCTAGCCTATTGCTCACCTAATTTTGAACTTTTGATATATCCAGCAGCTACTGTATTTAATAAATTGAATGACACACATTCAGATAGAGATAGACAGATAGATAGATAGATAGATAGATAGATAGATAGATACAATGTACACGCATAAGTCATAATTACAAATGGAATGAACAATACTGAGGATTTTATGTGTATGAACTAAATCATTTCAAATCAATGAATTACTCCATGTAGTCAATCTTGTGAAGCACAGTGACAGTTTCTAAATTATATTTTTATTTTGCCACACAGAAGCATAACCCTGCCAAATAAGCAGGAAGAGGAAGCCTAAAAAATAGTCAAACATTTCATCTTCTGTAACTTTATTTCTGCAAATTGAAGTCTCACAATGTATGTTTTATTGTAGGCTACTGTATGTTAGCGTGGTTCAGAAGGAGGTTGAGCCACGCATCTATAAGAGAGTCTGTCTGTCTGTCAATAATCTCGCAAACTTCTGGACCTATCATATCAGTACCAAATCTGTGCACACTGCTTGTATTAGGCCATTATTATATATATATTTGAGGGGCGCTAGTCCCTCCTATATCCAGCTTTTGGTGTGTGTCCACAAACTTTGTCCTACACAAACATTAAATTCCCATTGACAGTGAATGGAGAATGTTACGTCATAGTGGCAAATAGACCAGTGTCTATTTTACGTCATGATGATGATGTACGATGATAAGGGGCAAGAGCACCCCTCACTTCACATGGGTGTGATTTCTATATTACACATTCATTTTATAATCGATAATTGCCCAAATTTGGAGTCATACAGTAACATTATAGATATGCCAACTGACATCATAGACTACAGGCCACATAAAGTCCAAGATCTACATGGGAGACACGCTGTGTTAGCTTGTTTTTGTACAATCCGTACATTTCTTTGCAATGCCTCTGAATTGGTCAAAGAAACAACATTGTCTTATTTCACCTGCATGATTGAGAATATAGATTTGTATTACACTCGGTTAAACGTTTTGACAATATCTATTATGAATTGTTCTTGCACATTTAATTTGAAACTGCTTGAAAACAAACCATGTCTTCCCTGAGGCTGTTGCCTGGAGACCATACAGTAGGTCATTGAGGCCATGTCAGAGCAGTCCTCGGTTGGACACTGGTGAAATCCCTCTAGCTTCAGTCATTTACAGTCACCATTTGCATGAGTGAATTCACTTCAAAGGCAGTCACAGCTAGGGCCTGCTATATAGTTGGACAATCTGGACTTGCTGGGTTGTTACTAGTTACATCACCTGAGGAAATGTAGGGACTTAAAGTTGTTTTTTAGTTTTTGTCTAAGCATGGATAACTAAAATTAATACAAAACAATAGGCCTACATTATAATGGGCATAAAAAGCCAAATATTGCACTGTATTAAAACTAAACATAGTTCTGTGTTGTCAGGCTAGTATCACTCCGCGCCTTTGCAATTGCGAAACATTCATATAGTGTGACATTATATCGGCGGTGAGTTTTTATGCATGTGCTGGAGCACGCAGATCTCAGACCTGAGGTTACAGTTATTAAGGCGGATGCTGCTGACCAGCTGCAATCATTTGACAAATATGTATTTTGTACATTGAATGTCTGACAGAGAAGATGACGACGGAGCTCCTCCTTGTCTCAGGAGAGACCAGCTGAGAGGATGGCAGAGCTCAAAGACAAGACGCGTACAAAGACATTGCAGGCATTATGATTCTGAATGCGTATGATGGCGCTCTCTCTTCACAGCGGTGTGAATATTTTTTTGCTCTGTGAAAGTATTTTCACAGTGCAGGAAAATCCATAATTCCCGATTCATAATAATGAATGTTTTATCAATTAGCTATTCAACAGTTGTATGCAGTTCAGCCCTGGGTATATGCATACAACCCTCTTTTTCAAGTTCAACCTTTTGAAATCACATACAGTAGCTGCTGTACGCCACCAATGTATGCATGTTTCTGTGTGCTGAATTGCTGTGCACGCTGCATTTAGGACATGTACGTGTGCTCTTCAAACACGAGATTGGGCTTTTTCTTACGAGGGCAGAGATAGAGCCTACTGTAGGCCTATACTAATCACGTGACGGCATATGGACACAACAAAGCTGACCTGTGTTGGCTGGAGATAGGAACAACATGGCTCAAATGTGGATATTGGACTTCATGTGGCCAGCCTGTGATCTCAGTCATCTTCTATGACTTATGTACGGCATCTTTGGCCTACCGGCGATGTGCACAAGAAATGTGGTGCCAATTGATCCAGTGGGTTTGCAAGTTTAACTCCAGACTCACACACTGACAGACAGACACACAGTCAGACAGCACCTCTTATAGACGGCTAGACTCCTGCAGAGCCACGGCATAATAATTGCTGAATGTGAATATAATGTTGATGTGTTGTGTTCAAACAAGCGGTTATGGGTGCGCTCTGGAGTTTGTTCAGTCCATACTGTATGTCCATCATGACCTACAGTTCATTTAACTCACTGTTCAAACAGCCGATATAATGAGCTCTGGTCTGCTTATCGTGGGTGTTTTCTTAGCATGTGTGAGAGAGAGTGAGTGTTTTCTTTGCGTGCGTGCGTGCGTGCGTGCTTGCGTGCGTGCGTGCGTGCGCATGCGTGCGTGCGTGGGCGTGTGCGTGCGCGCGTGCGGCAGAACGCCAATGTTGTTTTTATGAAATATTAACAACCGCACCCGATAATTTGTGTGTTCAATAATAGTAATAATATATTTGAGATTATTTAATCCACCTAATTTGTGTATTATTCAAATTGAATTTGAATCGGATATTTCCATTGTTATTATTAGGCTATTTAAATGTTTGTTTTTGTTTTGTATTTAACTGTGATATGTGGACAATACAGTATTTACATGTGTCTGACCTAGCTGCCTTTTGGGGAGACATAGCCTTGGACGAGGAGGACCTCCGAATGCTTAAAGTGGGCCACATCCTGGATGCTACACGGACCACCACCAACCATACAGGTATCAAGTACAAAACCGCTGCTTTAAGGGACCCCCAGGGGTTCTTTGGGGGGTTCCAGGGGGCACCCAGCTAAAGGATGTTTAGTTAATAGAAACCAAATGGACCCATATGGCTTTGTAACTCACTGATTTACAGAGATCAAAATCTCGTCAAAAGGAAGGTGGCGTAATGCCTATTAAATTGGGGTCTCCTCGTAATTAAAGAGGTTGAGAACCTATATATAAACACGAGTGATTTATGTTTTGTGTCATTAAATAAAACGGGCACAGTGAGTTCAATGCGTGAGGGTGGTAACTTGTTTTTGCTTTGTTGCATTGGTGACAGTCAACAGCTCCACTTCCACTACTGAGAGCAGTCAAAATGACAAAGCTACATATAAGCTCCCTCGATGGAGGAGGGCAGCTACCTCCAGACCTGAGCGTATCTGGCCAGATGGCGTCATTCCATATGTGATTAGTGGCAATTTCAGTGGTGAGTAAAGAATCTTTGCTTTTCTTTTTTCTAACAGCAATAATATGACTATTGTTCTATATCTATGCTATAACATACTTTTCGGGAGAACTTACTAAAACAGAGATAGTAAAATAATTTCTTGTAAATCTTTTTCATAGACAATACTAAGATTAATACATTCAAATGAAACTGCCAAATAATACAGATTATTTAATCAGTTTTCACCAGCAAAAAAAAGTTTTTTTAATTTGTGTACTCATCTCATTCAGTAGTCATTCAGTTGTGAAAACAGACACACAGGAAAAGAGTGTATGCTATTTATTGATCGATAGAATACTTTATTAACAGGCTTTGGGCCAAGCCAAGGCCTATAGGCTTGTTTCCATTGTGGTCCTCTGTATAATATCGGAATCGATCAGAATCGGTATCGGCAGATATGACCCTGCAAATAATCGGCGATCGGATATGTCATAATTTCATAATCGTGCACCCCTACCAAATACAAATAATTCTGGGGGTCCTTGACATCAAAAGGTTTTTCAGACCTGAGGCCGATTTTTTAATCGGCCTCAGGTCTTTATCACAGTGACAAAATGTCCTCATGCCATCCAGGTAACCAACGGGCCATATTCCGCCAGGCGATGCGCCACTGGGAGAAGCACACTTGTGTGACTTTCATTGAGAGGACAACTGAGGAGAGCTACATAGTTTTCACATACCGACCATGTGGGTGAGTTGGTGCATATACAGTAAAGGCACGCACGCAAGCACACACGCATGCACACACGCATGCACACACGCGTGCACACACGCACGCACACGCACGCACGCACACACACACACACTGCTATTCGCAGAAAATAGCAGATCAACAAGCTCACAACATCTGCTATTGGTTAGGGGCCACACAACAAAATACTCAACTTAATTGAACTAACCAATTGTGAGTTAAATTAACACAGAAGATTTTGTTATGCATTTGGATTCTTTTTTTTTTAATGATTTTATTAATTGAGCCTAACAAGTGCAAGTAGGCTCTAATGCCACTTTTGTCTGTGTGTATGCATTTCAGCAAATCTATCCACCAGAGGGTGCTCTAAATGCCAAACGGGTTAGTTGAACAGGAGGGTTATTTGTAAATATTAATCTCCATGCCTTTAGGTAGCAGGTACTTACTACCTCTACGTCACTGCTGCTAGGTATAAGGTAACATACCTTATACCTAGCAGCAGTGACGTAGAGTCTGTAGACTTTTGTTTTCAATTTATATGATCTTCAAGGGTGTTTTCCTTTATGAGATCAGCTCAGTTATTATTAGAACAAATTAAGAAGCAGAGTAAATGCACCATTTAGCAGAGTTAAGGAAATGATATTGATAGGGAATTGTTGAAATTATTTCATGAAATCCCACTGACTGATAATTCGGTTAATTTTTAATTTATTGTCGCTTCAAACACATGCCACTTGAAGTAGGCTAGCCATTGTACTTGCTTTACATAATACGGTAATTAAATAATAGATCCTGCTGAAAGTGGTGGAATACTTCTCCCTACTTGTAACAATAAGCATAATTATACGGCCAGAGAGGCCACATATGCTTGTCGTGTTTTTCGACTTCTTCCGCGCCTTCAACATCATCCAAACACGCCGACTAGCCGAGAAACATAGAGTGATGCAGGCGGACCACGGCTTGATGACCTGGATTACGCAGGTCATCTACAGATTCTTTTCATACTTTTCATACTAGGAAACACATAATGGGGGGACTTTTTTATTATTTCCACACAAAAGCTGTTAATGACATGGTAAAATGTTGAAAATGAGTGGAATGCCCCTTAAAGTAGCCCGCCCAATTGGTCAGCTGACTGCAACATCAGCGAATGACGTGTGGGACTTGCACACACTTATACACCCACATAGTAATGCAGCATGTTAACCCCTTGAGTATAGTATGCGCCTTTGAGCATGGCATGAACTCCCTCGACTATGTCTGACTGAACTAACTCCGCAAGCTACGCATCATTTCTTTTTGGGAAACAGCATACGGTACATATTTCGTAAAACAAGGCTGATTTGTCTCTACAGGTGTTGCTCTTATGTTGGAAGGAGAGGTGGTGGCCCTCAGGCTATCTCTATTGGGAAAAACTGTGATAAATTTGGCATAGTGGTACATGAGCTAGGCCACGTGATTGGCTTCTGGCATGAACATACACGTCCAGACCGTGATGAGCATGTCGGCATCATCAGGGACAACATCCAGCCAGGTAATGTTTATGCATGGATGTGTGTTTTACTATAGCATACTACATGAAATGCTTGAGTGGCTATGGCTGTGATTTCACATAAATGCACCTATTATGTGAACATTTTGCTAGATGCTAACTTTAAAGTGCATGCTTGTTTGTTAAAGGACCACTTCACCACTTTTCAACATCTCTTCATATAATTGGTCCTCACTAATGTTCATGATAAAACACCACCATTTTTTCCTACTCAGTCTGTGTCTCATAGGAGGGCTTTTGGCAGTTCGGACACCCGTCCACCAGTGACATCATCATTAGGCAGATTTTTTTTTAAACAATATTTGTTTTAAAATAAATTTAGATTTGTATTATCGTGAGAACGATGGCTTCAACTTTTGCATTGCAACTTTTCAGGAAAAGAAAGCCTGCCGTTTCTATTAGCTTGGATTCACCATCGATGATGTCACTGGTGGACGGGTTTCTGAACTGCCCACAGCCTTCCTATGAGACACAGACTGAGTAGGAAATAATTGTGGTATTTTATCATGAACATTAGTTAGGACCAATTATAGGAAGAGAAGTTGAAAAGTGGTGAAGTGGTCCAAAATGTGAAAATCAATTATAAATAATTGAAAAACAAAAGGAGAATATTATTTGCAAACCTTAAGAACTGCAGTCTATGTTAGTGACAGGTTATGAATGCAAAAGCACTTGTATAGGCTAATTTAATACACACACTGTCTTCCCATGTATAGGTTATTATTATACACACACCGTCCTCCCCCTGTATAGGATACCTTAATGCACAGTCTTCAACATCATCAGGAAAGAATGAGCAGACACAGTGTATCATCTAGGCACCAGGGTAGACAAGTACAGACCAACAATACCTAGACTCTGATCAGTCAGTCTGTGTCATGTGTCATGATTGATTAACTCATGAGTAATATTAAGTTAACCTGACTCCGCCAGATGGGGCAGCAGAGAGTACACTGGGTTCCCCCCTCCTGCTCCCATCTGGGAACTCTCAGGCAGACTAGATGCTCCGGCCACAAAACGGCCTGGCCAATCAGCGGCAGCTAGAGGCGGGATCAAGGCAGCACTGTGTATGCCTTGATCCCGCCTCTAGCTGCCGCTGATTGGCTCCCAGATGGGAGCAGGAGGGGGGATCCCAGTGTACTCTCTGGCTGCTGCCCCATCTGGCGGAGTCAGGTTAATATTAAGTAGCCCTGGGAACAGTTTGTGAGCCATGTGGCCCATAGCCATACTGCCATAGGCCAGGTTTCTGTAGCGTGAGCCAGCTTGATGTACAAGTACACCCTCTGATGCTAGTATATTGCAGGGGGTTACCCCCAATCCAACCCTGATGATGAATGCCAAGCAGGGATGCATTGGGTACCATTCTTATAGTCTTTGGTATGACTCTGCCCTGCCGGGTATTGAACCCCGACCCGACCTTCCAATGTCAGGGCGCACACTCTAACCACTAGGCTGCTGAGCTAACCTTCTTCCACATACACGTACGTACAGTGTACAGCAGGGGTTCTCAACCTTTTTGGCTGGGGACCCCCGGAAATGCTTTGGCCATGTCTCGCCAGACCTTTCTGTCAAACTCATCACCAAACTGGCCCCCGTAAAATCTGAATCCCCCACCCACCCCTTTTTCCCCTAACTTTATATGTTTCTTTTCCCTTTTTACCTCCTTTATGATGAATTCCTGTTCTGTTCTTTGGCTAAATAGAAGTGTATATTTGTACGTCTCTAAATGTTTTGATGAATTGAACAAGGTGGACCGGACCCTCTTGTAAACAAGTGTAATACTTTATTGGGTCGTCCACTCACAGTTAACAGTGAGTGGACGACCCAAGACTACCTAAGTATTTGTATTGAGTTGTGCTTGAAATGTACTGTAATTCTGCAAACTGTTAAATATTTCAATCAATCAATCGAAAACCTGTTAACTTACTGTTCTGATCTGCCCTGTGTCTAGTGTACAGGCACTGGACATGCCAGTTTTATTTGTGGAAAATACAATTATTATTATTGACTTTTCTTGCCTCTTATTGAATTCCCGATTCTGCATTTACCAACAGGGCAGGAGTACAACTTCTTGAAAATGGAGCCAGGAGAGGTTGACTCACTTGAAGAAGTATATGACTTTGACAGCATCATGCACTATGCAAGGAACACATTTTCCAGGTTGGCACATTATGTTTCTCTAATCATGTCATAAATTACTAAACGGTTTCACTAGATGGTTCATTTTCTTGCTCAATGGCGTTAAAATTGTATTTCTTATGGCAGAGGAACATTAGCCTAACCCTTCTTGCTGCATTATAACACCATTTATGAAATGGTGATGATTTAATGAAAATATTCCTTCAAGAGTTGTTCCTTTGACCAGTCCAACTATACTTACTGCTAAACAATATAACTTACTGCTAAACAGTTACAAGCGCCTCAGAGGATTTTATCCATAGTGGTTTCACAGTAGCTCCTTTTCATTGATGTCTCATGCATGATGCTACCCATGTTGCCTTTTTCTGTGTTTTGCTTCTTTTTAACCTCCACTACTTTGCTCGTCTGGGTCATGGAGGAAAGCCAAGCTAAATAAAGCGGGGGCCGTTTGGGCTTTGTGTGGGACAATTTTGGGCTAGAGTGGCCTTGTTCTCTGGCATTCAGGATTGGGCTCCACTGAGCCGGCTGGCACTGACTAAAGCCCTCATTCAACCACTCTGTTTGCACATGCTTGTCGTTCATGGGTGCATCACCATGGGAACTGTACAAGAGTGAGCCACTGACTTAGGATTGAAAATAAAAACATCAAGGTGTTGAGTATCAAAAGGATATGAAAAGATATTATGGTCTAGTAATTTTTAATAACAGATTAGTAACTTCTCATTTATTTCTAGCTATTGAACAATTTGTCATTGTGAGATATTGTGACTAAAGCCTGATGTTTGACAACATCAATGTCTATACATTTGTATTACTACGGTAATCACTTTCCCCTGCTTTTTGAGGGGCGCTAGCCCCTCCTATGCCCAGATTTGTGTGTCTGTGTGTACCCCATAGTGATCATTTGATTGGCTGAGCACGGAATGTGAGGTATGATGATAAGAGCGCCCCTCACTTCACACGAGTATGATGTTTGAGGTAGCGCCCCTCAAACATCATACCCGCCCCTCCTATGTCCAGCTTTTAGTGTGTGTCCACAAACTTTGTCCTACACAAACATTAAATTCCCACTGACAATGAATGGACAATTTTACGTCATAGTGTAAACGCAAACATTGCGTTACACAAACATTGATGTTTGCATAAGGGTTTGAGGTCCCTAGATATGACGATATGACGATATGAATTGTGACAGCCGGTCTTCCGTTTTTTTTTGCTGGTACAGAGTATCATAAAATGATCGCTAAGCCTGCATACAATAACACCTTTCTTGCTAATTCTGGATTTGTCCGAGGTCAGAATGAGATCAATGACAGTTTGAGTAGAATCACACACTCTAGTGGGTTGGGTAATATAGATGGCTGACACTATGTACAAAGTTACATCTTCGTCAAGATGTAACTGAAACACACAAACGTTGTCGCTTTTTTTTACGTGCACCCTGATAATAAAATTAGGGCTTGAACTGAGTTTCGCCAGTGCCTCCTTTTCTAATGTAACCTGTCCTGCCTCTGAGATGCACCAGGCTGGCCTGCCACAGGCTAGAGGCGCGGTTGGAACCCCCTTCTGGTTACTCAGAGTATACCAGACCGATTTTATACAGACATTTCTCATGAACATGGACACAAGAAATGAAAGCTGCGCAGACCACCTAGGTGGATGTCTATAGGCAGACATCATGTACAGTATATCTGCACGGAGTGCTCCCTGAGTAAAGGTGGCCTTACACTAGCCGATAATCGGGCATTTTTGTCGCTCGGGGGGTGCCCGACCGCTCAAAGCGCGATCGGGATCGGCCCGATCAACATCAAGAATGTTTGATATTTGCTCTGCCCCGCTCCGATTACCCTGTAGTGTGTGGTGCTATCAGATTTCAGATTGAAAAAAATCGGCTAGTGTAAGGCCACCTTTAGTCGTTTATTTGAGTGGGTTTTATGAATTGGGCTTTACACTGAGAAACTCTTCTTTGGACCAGTAATACATTGAAGACAAAAGTGAGGAGGCAAATTATGATTGGCCGGAATGAGATGATGTCTGATGACAAGAGCGCACACATACTCACTTCACACGAGTATGATTTTTTTCTTTTTCTCTCAAACAGGGGCATCTTCTTAGACACGATCATGCCACGTTATGATGTCAATGGAGCCAGGCCTCCCATTGGCCAGAGGACCAGACTTAGCAAAGGGGATATTACACAAGCCCGCAAACTCTACAAATGTCCAAGTGAGACCAATTTTGATGGGATACAAATTTGAATCACCCTGTTTGCATTTTAACCCATTTTGACCTGAGATCAGAATCTAAAAATGTCTTCTACATCCTGACAGTTTTCTGAAAAAGCTATGTTTCTAGGTCAGTGGTTCTTCGATTTTTCAAAAATAGCAGACCTACAGAGATCTGCTATTTTTCAATAGCCCAAAATGGGTTAAAAGCCAATTGAGGATTGCTAATTCTGACCATACTGTAAATGTATTACATCTATGGTATATTTATAGATACAGTATAGTCAGTTGTTGTTGTTGTTATTGTTTTCATGTCTTTGTCTCATATTATTATTATGGCGTGTGAATATAATCAAGTTTTTGTCTCTTGTTTATGATAATATGATATGCCACATGAAAGAATGTGGGGACAGCCTACAGGACAGTGTTGGAAACTTCTCTTCACCTGGTTTCCCCAATGGCTATGAATCCTATGCTCACTGTATATGGAGAATCTCTGTTACGCCAGGAGAAAAGGTGGGTTGATGGCATCTCGGCATCTGGCAAAATTCTGATATTCATTTGGCTGAGATTTGACACTGTCTTAGGAACCTCTTGAATCCCTTGTCTCTTTGCCTGTGTATCACTGTGTATTTCTCACAGATAATTCTGAACTTTACTTCCATGGATCTCTTCAGGAGCCACTTGTGCTGGTATGACCATGTGGAGGTTCGAGATGGGTTCGGGAGGAATGCTCCTCTGAAAGGTCTTTACATGTCAGCCCATTTAAAGTAGACTTCCTCACTGAACCAAGAAAGAGAACAATCCAGGTCAAAAAGTAATAACAATAATAATGCACAGCTTTGTTTAATTTTCCTATTTGATGAATATACTAGAAAAGTTTGCCAGGCCGGGTTGTCAGTCACAGGGTGCAGCCGTCATGGAGAATAGGGTTTGCGCGACAGGCGGTGCAACTTTGTGGTAGCCCCTAATGGGCTATAGGTATATGGGCCCCTCAACATGCGTGCGACTCCAATTTGGGGATGATTGGATGTTGGCTTCATGATGACATGTGGCAAGAAATCCTACACATTTTGTGAAGCTATTACAGCTGTTAGGCTTATTTTTACCTTTGACACAATCCTGTTTCTGGTTTGACACAAATTTGGACCGGAAGGTCACCAAAAAAATGTCAGCACTTGTGCAGGAAACCGGCTTCAAATCCGGGATAGAAGAGGAAAGTTACATAGTGCATCTCAGATGGTACAAGCATGACCTTTCTTGTGACCACCGCGCTCTGACTATTGCTCTACTTGTGATGTAGAAAATAAAATCAAAAAATAGTTAAAACTCATTCTTGCTGTGTGCGACCTACCTCTCTTCCCATAAATACAAGCACGATCATTTCTTTCATTTCATTTATCACAACAGGCCGTTTCTGTGGAGATAAGCTTCCAGAACCGATCATATCGACAGACAGTCGACTGTGGATTGAATTCAGAAGCAGCAGCAATTGGATGGGAAAAGGCTTCTCAGCGGTTTATGAAGGTGCAACATTCAAAACGGAGACACGCACGCACGCACGCACGCACACACACACACACACATAAGGACACACACACACACATAAGGACACACAAGCACACACAATACGCTTGGCTGACTCACTGACCAGCTGTCTTCCCTATAGGTTATAGGCAAACTAAAGCCATATCTTCCCTATAGGGGGCATTCGGCAGCTAGTCTCTCAAGCCTGTCCCTTCCACAGTCCTCAGAGTCAGTCTTTCATTCCACCCAGTCAAAGTTGACTAGATGACAACGTCTTCTGCCGGTGTCACACATTGAAATAGCAGATCTACATGTGCTCGCAACACATCACAATGCGATATGTTGTGAGCTTGTCGTTTGGCGCCAAGCAACCAAGTATAAATCAGGTAGAATAAACATGCTATAGAGCGTCGCAGTCCCGCCAGGCCCTCCCGCCATGACGACGCCAGGCCCAGGAAATGAATCCCAATGCATCTTTCCCATAGACATTTCAAAAAGTATTTATTTAAAGACCTTTTAAGCGTCGTACGAAGCCAACTCGAGTCGTGACAAATCATGACAACAAACACAATATTTTGGACCAAACAAATAATTACAAAGAAGAAAAACAACAAAAAAGTGTTGTAACCTTCCGTTTTTTTCTACTTTCTAATTCTTTGTTTGGCCCAAAACATTGTGTTTATTTGTCACGACAAGAGTTGGCTTTGTTAATTACTTTCTGAAAAGTCTATGAGGAAAATGAACGGGGATTTCTTTTCCGCGTCTCTCGAGGGGGCGGGACTGCATGCTCTATTAATCCCAAACAAGAGGGGTAATAATGTCTCCCAAAGGTGGTGTTTTGCATCCCATACTCACGCTTTCCTTTCTGTTTTAACCCAGATTTATCTTCATTTTTAGCCCCTCCTTTTCCCAGCTTTTTGTGTTTGTGTGGGGTACATGCTTTATTTTGGCATACTATTGGTCCGACAATGACAACCTACCTCAAACCCTAACCTAACCACAAGCACGGAGCAGCGCATGTTCGCCAACCTTAGCGCATGTTTGCCAACCTTAGGGCATGTTTGCCAAACTTAATCCGGTTGCCAACCTTAAAGCATGTAATCTTATCGTTTTCCGCATGTCCTATGGTATGTCGGATAAGCGTGCGCACCCCGTTTGTGTGTACTACCCCATAGCGATGATTTGATTGGCTGAGTACCCCATAGCTATGATTTGATTGGCTGAGGAAAGTATGTATTGAGGATAAAAAGTGAGGACAGAAAAGTGAAAACGGTAAAGTGAGTACGTCATACGTCATGACGATGTATGATAAGAGCGCCCCTCACTTCACACGAGTGTGATTTTTGAAGTGTGAAGTGAGGGGCGCTCTTATCATCGTATCATCAATCATGGCGTAAAATAGACACTACCTATTTGCTCAGACACTATGGCATAAACTTCTCCATTCATTGTCAATGGGAATTTAATGTTTGTTTAAGATGTTTGCAGACGGTAACCAAAAACTGGACGTAGGAGGGGCTAGCGTCCCTCAAAAAGTGATTTTCGTTGACCAACACCATTGTGCAACACGGTGCTGTATAAATTAGGCTTTACTCTCTCCCTGTTCAGCCATCTGTGGTGGAGAAGTGAAACGAGACAATGGCCATATCCAGTCCCCCAACTATCCGGATGATTACCGACCCAACAAAGTGTGCATGTGGAACATCACGGTAGCACAGGGTTTCCATGTTGGCCTCTCCTTCCAATCATTTGAGGTGTGATATTGAGGTGTTTCTGTCATTTTCAATCATTTGGATGTATCCTGGCATCATTTCATTAAAATACATTATTAGTTTTAGAATATTATAGTATGTATTTGATGTGATTTGTTTTTGTTGCATTTGCATTAGGTAGAGAGGTTTAAAAGCTAACGTTGTAGGTATTCATTGTATGTTAATGCTTTTGTGAAGAGCAAAATGTGAAAATCACATCCCAACGCATTCTGTTGAAAGTTGACTCTTTCCGCGCTGACAGTGGCGGTGTGGAATCAATTGGGTATGGCAAGCTATGGCATCTGCCATACCTTGGCTCCAGAGGGAATTTTGTTTTGCTAAAAATACGAAAATATGCCAAACAAATAGAAATAAGCAAATAACCACACAAATGGAGGAAATCGGGCCATAAAAAGAGGCAAATAACGTCACGTAACTCTTTTCGTGAACTTGCCATACCGTAGCTTTTGCTGAAATGACGCCACTCTTATGATCATGTTTTAGGGTGGCAAAACAAATCACAGCACTCCATCTTTAATGTTTTTGTGATCCAGAAGACGAGTCTGTTACATGACCCTCACAGCACATGAATAGGCCACTACGCTTTGATCTTGTGTGTATGTGTAATGATCCTGTACTGCAGTGGTTTTCAACCGGTGGTCCGGGGACCACCAGTGGTCCTTGAGGGGATTCCAAATGGACCCTTACGGGTCTATTTGTTTCCATTTTACGCTCTCTCAAGAGTTACATTATTGTCAAACATGTGCATTACTTAATTTATGAGAAGTCTACACAATTAGAGAATGTAGAAGAATTGTTATTTTGGTCAACGTTTGCCAAAAGTATGGAATTGTAAACAAAATATTTTTTTAGTCTTGGGTCTGAGAGGCTAAATCTCATCAAATCGTGGCTAAAATGCAATAATAATAATGGGCCTTGATGTGAAATTTGTTAAACCACTGCTGTACTGCAACAATCTCACTGTCTCTCAATATGTAGATCGAGAGACACGACAGCTGCGCTTATGACTACTTGGAAGTGAGGGATGGCAGTTCTGAGAGCGGCCCCCTGCTGGGCCGTTTTTGCGGCTATGAAAGACCAGATGACATCAAAAGCAGCTCCAACCAGCTCTGGATGAAGTTTGTTTCCGATGGATCAGTCAACAAAGCAGGCTTTGCTGCCAACTTTTTCAAAGGTCAGAAGATAATGCTTAATCTCCGAATTAGTGGGGCTTGCTTGCCGGAGTGAGCACACTCATTTTCTCTTCACTTTATTTATTTATTCTTACCATTTTTGAGGGGCGCTATAGCCCCTCCTATGCCCAGCTATGAGGCTTTGTGTGAACATAAACATTGGCTGATGATTGGCTGATCACCCCATAGCGATGATTTGATTGATTGAGCAAAGTACATATAGAGGGTATGCGCATGCTTAAAGTGAATGGCACATCGAGTGGCAAAGGAACATGCAAAGTGAGTTTAACATTGTTTAATGTTGTTTAATGCAATCAGATAGGACTTTTCTGTTTGGATGCATGGGTTGTCAAGGCCAGAAAGTAGTTTTTATCCACTCAGTAGGCGTTCCTGCATAACTTCCTGGTTTGGTGATGATGTCACGCGCATACTCTCTATAGAGAATAAAAGTGTGAGCAAAAAAAGTGAAGATACCAAAAGTGATTGGCCGGAATGACATTTGTGATGATTTGATTGGCTGAGCACGGAATGTGATGTATGATGATAAGAGTACCCCTCACTTCACACGAGTGTGATTTTTTAAAATTATATTTCATTATTTTTTTAGTAAACTCAATGGCAGCTGTATTTGTTTGCAAGTACACCAATTTGTCCACTAGATGGAGCCATACACAAATCAACTACATTAGTCAGCAATTGTTTTAATTTTCACAGGGTTTTGATTTTGCTTCTTTTGCTAGAGATGGATGAGTGTTCTAAACCTGATAATGGTCACTGCGAGCAGCGCTGTTTGAATACCCTGGGAAGCTACAGGTGTGCATGTGACCCTGGCTATGAGCTGGCTCCGGACAAACGCAGCTGTGAGAGTGAGTATAAAGTGGCCCCAACTAACCCTGACCTGACACTAGGGCATTCACTTCTAGTCATTTTTACTAGTTGACTAGTTGCCTAGTTTACTAGTCGACTAGTCGACTAGTTGTTTAACCACCTATTATGTTAAAAAAAACATATATTTTGGAAATAAATATTTGTACATTTAAAAACTGTGTACATTGGTGACTATAACTATAATCTACCTGATCTTGAGGCCTACAAAATCGGGGAAACAAAAAAAAAAATGTTTTTTTTTCCTTTTTTCTTATCAACTAGTCGACTAGTTTCTTTACTAGTCGACTAGTTGCTTAATGCCCTACCTGACACCCTTTTTTCCCCTTTCTTTGGTTTAAGTTCTTTTTATAGGCAATTATTTACATAGAGAGACGGGAAGTTGAGGCTAGAGAGAGAGAGAGAGGGGAACGTGTGCAACACAATTGCTGTTCATTTGTTATTTAATTGATTTGAGCGTGGCGGTGGGAGCAAACAGTGCATAACACCACCAGGAACGCATATTATGCAGAGGAAGGAACGAATCCAGTCTTAGGTGAGCTTAAATACCCTGCCCAATTCAGCTGATTAATTGATTTGAGCGTGGCGGTGGGAGCAAACAGTGCATAACACCACCAGGAACGCATATGCAGAGGAAGGAACGTCTTAGGTGAGCTTAAATACCCTGCCCAATTGGTCAGCTGATTGCCACCTCAGCGAGTGACATGTGGGTCTTGAATGTGCCCCTAGCTAGCGTATATCTGACTGAACTAACTCCGCAAGCTAGTAGAAGCTACGTATCATTCATATATTTTTCTTGTTTCTTTGTTATTGTCATCTGTTGTATTCAATAAATATAAAATAAATATAGTGGTAATTCTATATTCTCTACCCAAGGAAATGCTTAATTTTTACAACAGACTCTGTCTGTAATCAAACCAAAGATTTTGCAACCGTATGGTTGGCCCCAGTTCCCTCAGTTCAGATTGTTGTTCTTCTTTTTTTAAGCCACATTTCTGTCACATTAAAGTCAACCGTGTCTCTCACCAGCAGCTGCCTGTGGTGGCTTTATCACCAAGCTGAATGGTTCTTTTACCTCCCCCGGATGGCCCACAGAATATCCCCCCAACAAGAACTGTGTCTGGCAGATTGTGGCACCCATTCAGTATCGCATCACTCTTCTGTTCGATGCATTTGAGACTGAAGGCAATGATGTAAGGTACCATCATCATATCAGTTTGTTTTTGCTGTCTTTATAGAGCGCCTGAAGTCCTGACGTCACTCGCTCGCCCCCTGGTTCACGGAAGTAATTTCTCTATGGAGAATAAGTGTCTCAGCGACATTGTCGGGGAGGTGGGGAGGTCATATCTGATACCGTCTGTTTCTAGCGAAAATGTAACTAATTCAGCAGCAGTAACATTAGCGTTTTCAGTCAGTTGATTCTTCATATCCATATGAGTGAAAGGCCAGAATGGCATTTTTATTTTTCAAACACAGTTCTTATAATATAAGAACTGTGTTCTTATATTATATTATATTATGAGGCGATCTAAAATAGTCCTATGGGGATTACAATGCAAATAAAATGTACATGAACCCGGACATGAACCCCCTCTACCGATATTAACGTCAGACTTCGGTGCTCTATGTCTGTATTCATTAGATATGGGGTCTTCAACAAGGGGTCCAGGACCCCTAGGAGGTCCTCAGAGTAACTAAGGGGGGGGGGGGGGGGGGGGGGGGGGGCATTAACCACTTGAACCATAGCATTCCTATTCTGAGGAGAACGTTATCCAAAAATAGCAGATCTACAAGCTTGCGAGAGTAGACAAAGCACATAGTGAAAGGTATTGAGGGTTTAACCCATTCTGGACGGGAACCCCTTTTGGTGTTTTAACTATTGAAAAATAGCAGATCTACAAGCTCATAGCGCGCCACCGAGTGGCGCGCTACGAGCTTGTAGGTCTGCTATTTTTGAAGAGTCGTGAAAATGCGGCACAAATCTTTGAATATATATTCTTTCAGAAGACTTTTCAGGCCGTGGTTAAATGTCTGAAAATACACATTAACATGAATCCAACATGACAGTGCTGTCAAACAAGTCTATGGAGCTATCCGTTAAATCTATGAAAATGTTTAATCTGCAACACAATTACAATATGTCCCTGCTTCAGCTCTCTCTTAGTTAGGGGTTCCTCCTTGGCCTGAAAAACTTTGAAGGCCCCGGCCCCCTGCTTTAGATCATTGTTTCTCAAACCCTGATTTATGAATCCAAGTAACCCCTTTATCCAACCCTTTACCTTTACAACATTTTGCTTAGAAAATATTTACATCAAAAGACCAATTTTGCGTGCAACATTAAACCTGTATACCTTTCTATTCAGTAACAGTTGTGCTAGTCAAGTTCTTGATTTTATTTGGTATAGGTTCATTTGAAAGGAAAATGCATGTGGTCTCCGAGGCTATACAAAGTGTGTTTGTCTGGGCAAATCAAAATTCAGTGAAAACTGTGCGGAAACATTTCCGAAATTTTTAAAATAAGTAATTTACGGCTGTCCTTCATAACAGGATGGTATATCTACCTACAGTAGATGGTTTTCAAAGTAGTGGGCATAGGTTTGTTAGCTCTAGTTTTCTCCGCTGTTCTGTCTATGCTCGTCTGTCTATGCAAGGCTATAGAGCGTCGCAGTCCCGCCCCCTACCATGGACCAGGAAATGAATCCCAATGCATTTTTCCCATAGACATTTCAAAAAGTATTTATTTAAAGACGGTTACGCCGCGGACAAAGCCAACTCTTGTCGTGACAACTCATGACAACACAAACAATATTTTGGACCAAACTAATAATTACAAAGAAGAAAAACAACAAAAAAAGTGTTGTAACCTGCCGTTTTTTTCTTCTTTCTAATTATTTGTTCGGCCCAAAAATTGTGTTTGTTGTCATGATTTGTCACGACTCGAGTTGGCTTTGTCCGCGGCGTAAACGTCTTTAAATAAATACTTTCTGAAATGTCTATGAGGAAAATGAACGGAGAATCATTTCCTGGTCCATGGTAGAGGGCGGGACTGCGACGCTCTATACCCTGGGTACCAAAGTAAGCCTTTCTGGTGTTTGCTTCAGGTGTGTAAATATGATTATGTGGAGGTCCGTAGCGGGTTGAGTTCAGACTCAAAGCTTCATGGTAAGTTCTGCGGAGCAGAGAAACCTGAGATCATCACCTCCCAGCACAACAATATGCGGATTGAGTTCAAGTCGGACAACACCGTCTCCAAGAAGGGGTTCAAAGCACAGTTCTTCTCTGGTGAGCCATTACATTTAACCCATTTTGGGCGGGAACCCCTTTTGGTGTTTTAACTATTGAAAAATAGCAGATCTACAAGCTCATAGCGCGGCACCGAGTGCCACGCTATGAACTTTTAGGTCTGCTATTTTTGAAAAATCGTGAAAATGTGCCTCAAATCTTTGAATATATATTATTACAGACTTACAGAGTGAACATTTTAACTAAAATCTTTGCTTCTGGGGAGGTCCCTGGAAGAACATATTTTCAGATGGGGGACGGAGGCATATTACATATAATGTTTGGGGTCCTTGACATGAAATATTGAGAACCACTGATATAGAAACATGAGGTTTTTCAGAAAACTGTCAGGATTTTGAAGAATTTGTCAAATGTCAACGTCAGGCCTAAATGGGTTAAATTATTGAGGCTGTGTTCTGTTATACACTGTAAATAACAATTCACTTATTTTGTACACTTCATTCATACCCCTCCCCCACCAGATAAAGATGAGTGCTCCAAAGAGAATGGTGGCTGCCAGCACGAATGCGTGAATACATTTGGGAGCTACACTTGTCAGTGCCGTAGCGGTTTCATATTGCACGATAATAAGCACGACTGCAAAGAAGGTACGGTATTTATCTTTTCTCTAGCATGGCCATATTTGCCTTCATGTGTTTTAATAAGATTAATAAGATTTCATATATTGACGGGATGGATCAAAGGATTTCAATTTCAATTTTAGACATTTAAAGGGCCCTATTTTAGGCAAACAGTGAACAGTCATGAAGACAAAAGTGTGGTGGCTGGGGCATAGCGACATATGTTTGGCATTTTCCAGGGGGTGCATACTTAGTTTAGACTAGTCAAGTCTAAACTAAGTAGGGGGCACGGTGGCACAGTCGGTAGTGCTGTCGCCTCACAGCTAGAAGGTCCTGGGTTTGATTCCCGCTGGGGACGCTGTGGGCGCTGGCGGCGTGTCCTCTCCTCCGCGTCATCAGTGCCCATACCCGAGGTGGGGTTGGCAAAGGGGCCTTTCTGTGTGGAGTTTGCATGTTCTCCCCGTGTCCCCTAGGGTAGGTACCCTCACAAAAACATGCAGTAATCCTGGTCTCTAAACTGCCTCCCCCTGGCCAGCTGGGGCACCTGATGGAGGGGAAAGGAACTGGTTGGAATAACGTGTTCCTTCCACGCGCTACGTCCAACCAGGGAAACTCCCCCCTGTCAGGTGCAAAGGAGAAACTTGGACACTCATGCATGAAGGAAGCATGAGTTCAAGTCCGTTGCTCTCCACAGGTTGGCGGAGGGTGTGTAGAGCCCAGGATCACATTAGATAATTGACACGGGTGCAAAATGGGTTACAAAATCGTGGGATAAAAAAAACAAAAAAAACAACAACTAAGTACTGCACCCTTTTCCAGACAGGACTCGGGAGATGAATAGACTACAGCATTTATATCAAACATTTGCCACGAACGTACACGTCTTGCCACGGACACACTGTGTACGGACAAACTGATGACTCCTGGTCATGATGACCAATCAAATTAACATGTTTTTCATGACCTTTAAGAGCAGCCAACCACTATGTGTACTTGTAATGTTCACAGTGTCATGGCAGAAAAGTCTCAGAAACTGGTGACCTTGTGTGGGAGATGAATCCAAAAGAAAGTACGCACATCTCTAAAAAACGTTCAGGTGCTGAACAAAAAGATACGTACATAGATTCGTCATGCCTGACGAAGACCCATAGGGGGGCGAAACGTTGTCATCCTTCTAAATACAATTCCTGTGGGAGCTACAAAACAGTGTGCGGACTGCGGACCTTCTCTTGTGTGGGAGATCAAACAACAGATATTATGGCACCTCAAATAGAGTGAAAATAGCAGATGATGTCAAATGATCTTGGGAGGAATTAAAGAAATTAAAGAAAAGAGTTTCTCAGTGTAAAGCCCGCCCACTCAAATAAACGACTAACTCTGCTCAGGGTCCACTCCGTGCAGATATACTGTATATGTCTGCCTAGACATCCACCTAGGTGGTCTGCGCAGCTTTCATTTAGTATAGTGTGTCCATGCACAGGTGCGTAACCTGTTCATGGGAAATGTTGTCTGTATTCGAATGGGTCTGGTATAACCTTCGACTGGTAGGAATGTGTAATGATTTATCCAGTGAGAGAGATCATAGGCATCCGTCCGTCAGTGATGACGATGGATTGCGCCCGAGTGGTCCGGTTTTCTTGCAGCGGCGGCTGTGGCTGGACAGCACCCGCTCCGGAGTGGCAGTCTTTAGTGCAGTTGGCGCAGACGAAACGAGAGGGGACTGGCACAGGAGTGGGGGCTGCTTCACGCAGTTTCCTCTTCTGTCTCTTCGCCTGCAGCACGGAGATGTGCCTCTCCTCGGCACGGCGAGTTCCTGCAGCGACAGTCTGCCTCCAAACTCCAATATTATCATCATGACAGCATTAGAAAGCATAAAAAGAGTATTTTATACATTTTTCCTCCAGCGATTCACACCAAAGTGAAACAGACAGGCAGAACATAACACTTTTCTTTTCTTACTTTTGTTGTACATATTTTATGTTTTTTTTCATAAAAAGTATAAAAAATATTTTTTCCATCTTGAGGGATTCATACCAAAGTGAAACAGACAGGCAGAATCATAACGCAGGATTGTATTGCTTTGGGGACGTCTCTCTGGCTCCGCCTCCGACCAAATAAATGGTGCCAAAAATAGCAATGGGTGACAGTTCAACAGTAACGCAGCTTTCTATGCACCAGTAGACCTGGTCCACTTAGGCACAAATCGTGTTTGTGGTCCTGGATGATGCCAAAATTGCAGAGCACTTCTGATTTGCAAATGACACACCCACTACTCAACCTCTCATTCCACACAGTGAGTCCCCAAAACACACACACACACACACACATGCACGCACGGGAGAAACATGCCACTATGCCTCCAGAAAGGGTCAAGTCACCCATTCGCCTCATGCCATTCTGCCTGTCCCAAAATGGGGCCCTCAGTCCAAGTACGGTTTAGGCCTGTACATTCTTCTTCAAAAGTAAAGTGTGCGTGCGTGTAAATATTTCCTTTGCCTGTAATATGCCCCGAATATTTCAATTTCAGGTCTCTTAAAGGTTTCATGACATTAATTTATTTATTAATTAATTTTTCGTTCTTCTTTTAGGTTTTATGACCTCAATTACAATTGAACATTCAGTGGATTTTCTGTGGTCTGGAGAAAACTGGGGTTTGGAAGCCTTTTGAGCTGCAATGAAAACAGGCAAAACAGGCAAAACAGTGACATCTGCTGGCAAATCCCATTGACATATATGGGATTTGCTGGCTCTTACATCACAAACAGCAGGGAAATCAGAGCACTTGTTTGAACCAGAAAACCCCAGACCACAGAAAATCTACTGAATGTTAAAAGTTCAGGTTTTGTGGGTGCAATTGAGCTCAGAAAACAATTAAGAAAAATTACAAAACTTTTTTTTAATGTCACAATCTCTTTAAGTAGCACAACATGTTTTGACTGGTGGTGTTTTTTTTTCTTTTCTTTCATGTGTGTTGTTTTATGTTTGCTCTAATCCCAAATCCCAGCGGGCTGCGACCTTGTG
Source organism: Electrona antarctica (assembly GCF_951216825.1). Lineage (NCBI taxonomy): Eukaryota > Metazoa > Chordata > Actinopteri > Myctophiformes > Myctophidae > Electrona > Electrona antarctica. The sequence continues at coordinate 24,294,312 of NC_136797.1, forward strand.
GTGAACAGTGTAATCGGCACAATCAGCAGTCCAAACTGGCCTGATACATACCCCACCAAGAAAACATGTACCTGGTCCCTGTCCACAACCCCAGGACACCGAATCAAAATAGTATGTTTGATTACAGTGCATGGGTTATATGCCAAGATATATTTTTTATTTTGTTTTGCCTTAAAGGACGACTTCACCCATTTTCAACCTGTCTTCATATAATTGGTCCTCCTCACTAATGCTTATGATAATATGGTACCATTTTTGTCTACTCGGTCTGTGTCTCATAGCCATAGGAGGGCTGTGGAGAGTTCATAAACCAGTGACATCATCGTTAGGCAGACTTTTCATTTTTTGTGAGAACAATGGCTTCCATTATAGAATGCTAACTTTACAAGAAGAGAATGCCTGCCATTTCTATTAGTTTGAATTCCCCATGATGATGTCACTGGTAGGCAGGTTTTTGAACTGTCCACAGGCACAGACCTCCTCTGAGACACAGGCAGAGTAGACAAAAATGGTAGAATAGGTTGAGTAGGGGTGCAATGTTGTGTACATTTTAAAGGTGTTGAAATCTGCTACTGCACATTATTCTCCTTAAATCTTGTATTCTCATACTGTACTTGCATCTCACCATACTGTATTTTCATCTCACCATATTGTTTTTGAATCTCACCATACTGTATTTGCATCTCACCATACTGTATTTGCATCTCACCATACTGTATTTGCATCTCACCATACTGTATTTGAATCTCACCATATACTGTATGTGAATCTCACCATATACTGTATGTGAATCTCACCATATACTGTATGTGAATCTCACCATTCTTGATTCTCAGACTTTCAATGAAATTGACATGGAGGCTCACCTGGAGTGTGCCTACGACCACCTAGAGATCTTCGATGGACGTGATGAACTAGCTCCCAGCCTGGGACGCTTCTGTGGAACCAAGAAGCCCTCTCCAGTCATTTCTGGTTTCAACAATTTGTTCCTGCGCTTTGTCTCTGATAATTCCGTACAGAAGAGAGGGTTTGAGGCTTCACATAGTGCAGGTGGGCATATTAGCAGCTGAAAGCAACTCTCAGCATTACAAAAAAAATCACACCCGTGTGAACTGAGTGGTGCAACTCCCCCCCCCCCCCCCCCCCTCTCTCTCTCATTAGCAGGCAACAGTGCAGCACTATCTCTCTCTCTCTGTTTCTGGCACGACAGCGCCCCTACTGGTACTCATGAGTCACACATGAGTCACACACAAACATAGGTTAACACATAGTCACACACATAGGTTAACACATAGTCACACACATAGGTTAACACGGACATTGATGTTCCTTGGAGTGGTTGCACCACTCAATAACACATAGTCACACACATAGGTTAACACATAGTCACACACATAGGTTAACACATAGTCACACACATAGGTTAACACGGATATTGATGTTCCTTGGAGTGGGTGCACCACTCAATAACACATAGTCACACACATAGGTTAACACATAGTCACACACATAGGTTAACACATAGTCACACACATAGGTTAACACATAGTCACACACATAGTTTAACACATAGTCACACACATAGGTTAACACATAGTCACACACATAGGTTAACACATAGTCACACACATAGGTTAACACATAGTCACACACATAGGTTAACACGGACATTGCTGTTCCTTGGAGTGGTTGCACCACTCAAAAAGGCCAGACTGTGTAAAAATGTACATTTCTCAGAGGACATGAACAGTGTAGAAGTGAAATGGGAGTTTTCTTTTTGAAACGCTGCATTCCTCAGTCTTTTTTACCAGCTCCTCTTTTGGAATATGTCTCTAATTTTGTGGTTTTGTGGTACATTCCCAGAGTGCGGTGGAAGCCTGAAAGCTGAGGTCAAGTCTAAGGACCTGTACTCCCATGCCCAGTTTGGAGATAACAACTACCCTGGTGGCTCTGCCTGCCAGTGGGTGGTCTCTGCAGAAAAAGGCTACGGAGTGGAGATCATCTTTCAAGTGTTTGAGATCGAGGAAGAGGCAGACTGTGGTTATGACTACGTGGAGCTGTATGACGGGGCTGACATCAAGGCTCCGAGGCTGGGACGATATTGTGGGTCTGGGGTAAGGGCGACATTTGCATGCTCCAGATCGATTTGCTTGTTATGGTATGACAATAATTTAATGTGATAACTCTTCTCTCTCTCTCTCTTCCCCTCCCCTCTCTCTTTATTTCAGCCCCCTGAGGAGATCTACTCAGCAGGGGATGCAATCGTCATAAAATTTCATTCCGATGACTCTATCAATAAAAAGGGCTTTCATGTGCGCTACACGAGCACAAAGTTCCAGGACACATTACATGCAAGCAAGTGACTGTAGTACTACTTACAGTATGAGACTTCACTCTTAATGGTTGGACACATCTACATCCCGATGAGTGAACGTTCCAAACTCCAGCCTACATATTCTGTAAGGAATAAAGCATGCAGTGACATTGACGATGTTTTGGCAAGTATAAGTTAAGCTTTAGAACTGATTGACCAATTGTAATTAGTGTATGGATTTAATTTATGTCCATATATGAATAGAGCCTTAATGTGTATGCACATAAATCAAATCTCACTGAATTTTCAACAACGAAATCTCTCTTGCTTGCTTTTCATCATGTCAATCTGGAAAAGAAACGATTCCTGTTCTGTCAGCCTTATTAGCCCTGAAATACTATGGTAATTAATCCCAGAAACAGGCCTCTAAACACTAAACACATTTTCCAAGTCTTTTGGATGCTGTCACACACATGTTTATTTTGATGTTAATTACAGATGAGGCTTCACTATTATAACTATTTTTGATCTTTAGGCGAGTGAATACGTAAAAGAATAAAACATGTATTTATACTAAAAAATACAACAGTCAGTGTTTAATGAAAAATATTTATTATATGGAATACATTATATTCTACATATATGGAGGTTAATTAAGGCTATAAAAATGAGCATAGCACTTCATATCTGCCTCAAAATATCAAATATTCAACAGGTTTTCTGTTTAATTGAATTTAATTGTTTAATTAAAACCACAAAGTTAAGTGCCAGTAGATCCATTTGATAAAACGTTGGTTAAAATCTATTGATGAGACGAATAGTTTGCCATTTGTCGGATACAAATCTTTATATGTTACATTGCATAATTACTTCCATTTTGCAACTTGTTGCTTGCCTGAAGCCTTTATTGAGGCACACATTTCAGATCTTTGGCAGAAACACTTTGAGAGGCTCATTTTCATGCACTTTGTCCAGGAAGCCCAGATTGAAGTATGGATACAGTGTCTCTGAAAAGGTTTCCCGAAAAGTGTAGAGGTGAGTCATGCTGCCTGCATCATAAAAGGACACCAGCCCTCTCTTGTAGTCCAGATACACCCCGATCCTAGCCAAAGGTTGCTCCAGGGAGAGAACGGTAGGGGGAGAGGTGCCCGCCATGTACTGAACCCCGTAGGAGAGGGAGAGAGTCCAAAAGCCATTTGCAGGCAAGGCTTTGATCACTCCCTTCCTGGACACTGACTCCCGAGCTACCCCCACAGTCCACACTGTGCTGCTGTAAACCTCAATCTCCCAGTAATGTCGCCCGTGGGTGAATCCCTGGCTGCCTAGAAGAGACAGGGCAGCGTTGAACCTGTGGGGGTTGTCCTGCACCGCGTGGTTGAAGGTCTGGTAGCGAACGCACGTGAGGGAGGAGGTCAGACTGAGCCAAGGGTTGGCTGTGCTGGAATTAAATGTGATGGCTGCTGGTACTGAGGGCACACAAAAAAATAAGCAATTGTTAAGGCTGATTGTTTCACCGTCAGATTCTACATATATAAATACTCAATGCTAAGAATCTGTCAACTTGTACAGTATGTTTAACCTCTTAAACCTTAGTTGGCTATTGTCCTCTGGGGCTCTAGATTTTCCACCCTCCTTTTTCCCCTAGTCTACACCAAATCAACAAAAATAGTCTACAAGTTCACAATATGTCACATTGCAGTGCATTGTGAACTTGTAAATTGGCTATTTTTGCCCAATGTTGACAAAAAAGGAACGCAAGTGGTTAGTTCTGTGTATGTAGTTTATTGTATACTGTACCTGGGTAGATACTTCCTTTCAGGGATTTCCATACTCTGTACTGCAGAGGCCCTGCAAAGCGACCTTCACACAGACTAGGAGGTGTAAGTGTAGGTTTCTCAAACTTAAGTGATGGCCTGCGAAAAACAACATAGTTTTCAATCAAAAACGGACCGGGAAGGTAAACGGGGAAAATGTGCTCTGCTGTGTGTGTGTGTGTGTGTGGTGAAATCAAAACCATGCCTTACCTCTGGAGCAGTGTTTTTATACTCTGGACAAAGATACAGAACAAACAAAGGAGAAAGACTAGTTAGTTGGTGCCTAAAAGGAGGGATTTTCCACATTACATCAGTGTCTGGGCTCATGCTCTCCCTCCCTGTGGGATCTCCTCATGGCCAGGGGAAAGTCCCACATCCCAGCCGGAGCCTACATCTGCACTAAGCTTCTTATCCTTTGGATCGAGGAGTGAAATCACTGGCCAAATTCCTGCCTGCATGCGCTCCACCCTCGGCCTCTTGCTTCCTCCAAAGCCCATTGTTATCAACAGCTAGTTCTGTTCCTATGAAGTAGGAACCCAAACCTTAAGTAATTATTATACTTAGTACTTATTATTATAGTATCGATTGATTGATTACTTTATTGAAAATGCATTCAAAAGGATAGAGTCACAAGAAAGCCTTGGCTTGTTTCCGTTGTGGTCCTCTTGGGGAAAGGGGATTCGATACAAAACAGACAAAACCAAAATATCTCTGTATTTTTCCTTACTTTTGGGAAAGGGGGGGCAGGGGGCATTAATTACATTAGCAACAAATGCCACAGACTAGGTATATACCTTTAACCAAATGTATGCACAGCTTTGTGTGTATACATGTGTTTCTGTATGAGCACGGAATGTGCACAGCTGATTGGCTGAGCACAGATCGAATGTGATGTATGATGATAAGAGCGCCGCTCACTTCACAAAAGTGTGTTTTTTTTGGGTGGCGCTAGCCCCTCCTATATACAGGTTTAATGTTTGTCTTCAGTTCAATGTTTGTTTTGTAAACGCCATTGACAATGAAGGGACAATTTTACGTCATATTGTGCCTCATTACGTCACATTGTCTGTTTTTCTCATGGCTCTACTGTGTTTTTGGTAGCCTGTATAGTAGACCAGTGGTTCTCAAAGTGGGATCCAGGGACCATCTGGTTCATTGAGGGGGTTTCACATAAATGGAACCAAATGGAGCCTTGTGGTTCCACAGTGAATGGTGGTCCTTGAAATGAAAACATTTGAATGAGAACCAAGTAGACAATATAGATGTGTTTCAAATCAAAAGTTTTTTGTTTCTTCCATATAACTAAATGCCAGATAAAAGACAAATTATTAATCTCATGTCGTGAAGAAAGATGAATTATGGATGGGAAACGTCCTTGATGCCTGCTTATTTCTTTGTTACATAATTTCGGTGACTCCATGGAGCATGCCTAATATGAAACCAACTATCTTAGTCCTATATTTGACACGGGCCTCCTTCTCTTCACTGACGGATTAAATGTATACCTCGCAGAGCATTAAGCAACTAGTCGACTAGTTTACTAGAGACTTGTTGGTACTAGTTGACTAGTTGATAAGAAAAAAAAAAAGTTTATTTTTTTTCCCGATTTTGTAGGCCTCAAAATCAGGTAGATTATAGTTATAGTCACCATGTACACAGTTTTCCAATGTACAAATATTCATTTCCAAAAAAAAAAAGTATTGTATATTTATTGTATATGTATTTTTTACATAATAGGTAGTTAAACAACTAGTCGACTAGTAAACTAGGCAACTAGTCAACTAGTAAAAATGACTAGAAGTCAATGCCCTAATACCTCGTAATATAAAATGTTTGAGATGAATAGCGTGACATTTTGATGTCTCACCCGGAGCAAAGAGAACGGGTCCAGTTCCTTCAGCTTGTCCTCTATCTCATGCTGAGCTCTCTGCAGACGGGATATTTCCACACACAGTAAGGCCTTGTGCTCATCCAGGCGTATCAGTTCTCTTCTCTCCTCGGTCTTCAGCTTCACCTGTAGTAGTTTTTCTTCTTGGTACAGGAACTGGTGCAGGTCGCTGAACTGGGCCTCAATGCGCTGCTTTAGATCCGCTGTGTGCTCCTGAGTGGGTGTGAGGAGTGGTCAGTTTTAGCAGGGCTGATCATTGCTGTTTACCCAGGATTGCAGAGATTGCACATAGTTTAAGAGTTGAGTCATGTTGATTCCACTTTGTAAAACCATTACCAGCTTGCAGCTTTCTGACATAATGGTGCAATCACTCACTTGCAAATATGTTGTTTTTATATTGCTTTAACCACATTAACCCGGTGTCTCTATTTGGGGGAAATAAAAAGAAAGATTCTGAGCTTATAGATGGGCTATTTTGCTGTATAGCCTATCGTATGACGAAGTATACTGCCATTGTGCTACTCTATATTTTGCGTGACACAAGAGTCAATTCCAATGGTTAATAGTGATTGACTGTAAATAAAGTTCTGAATTTTGCATTTTAAAAAGTGTGAATGTGCTATCACATGAAATCTCACTTCGGAGGCACTTTCCACTCACCTTGAGTTTTCGGACCTCTTCTTCAGTCTCCCTCTCGCATTGCGAGGCTGTGTTGAGCTCAGCCTTTAGTGAGTCTATGGAGCTGTTGAGAGATGCCTATAGACCAAACAAAATATAGTCCAATTATAATTTAATTGTATTTTACCCAATTCATATTCAGAGAGGGAAGATGCATTTGTTCAGGACTTTTATTTGGAGTATTAGGCCTATCCGTTACATCACAAAGTAGGATGCTGAACCACAACAATTAAAAGAGTTGGCATATTTTTTTTATTCTGTCTATAGAGGACATTTTAAGTCCACTGACAGAGTTGAGGGTTAGGAGGCTATACTTAAGAATCCATACAAATACCCAATTTTACAAGAAAACAGATATGCTTACTCTGTATCTCTGCTCAGCCTCTTGGACACACACCATGGTGTGGTTCCTGTGCTCCTGGGAGAGACCACAAACCAGACATACAAGCTCCTGATCTTCTTCACAATACAACTTCAGCTCCTCCCTGTGCCTGTTACAGTGTGGGACTGGGGCAGGCACTCTCTCCACAACAGCTGGATCTCCTAGTCGGTCTGCAGCATCGCTCTCCTCCAGGCCCTGGCAGTAGCTCTCCACAATGTTGGCGACAATGCGGTTGGGCCTGTAGCTTTGTCCAGGGTACACCTTCCGGCACTGGGGGCAGGAGCCGGTTCCTCCCCGGGGGCCAGCCCAGTAGCCAGCGATGCATCCCTGGCAGAACGTGTGGTCACAGGGCAGCGAGACCGGCTGCTTGAATAGATCCAAGCAGATGGAGCAGGTCAGGTCTCTACTAAGTCTCTGTGCCGACGTTTTAGATACTTGCCCAGCCATGGCAGGCTGCCGCAGCTTCTCCATGCCAGCTTGCTTTAATAAAAACTCTCCCTCTTTTGGTTTCCAAATGTTCTTGTCTGGTTTTAATCCCTGGTTTAACTTTTCTATCTTTTGCAGATAAACTGACTGGATTTTCTTCACTTCTTTCTGATTGTTGTTCATTCCTTCTCTGTGCTTATTCTTCCCTTTGTCTGGTGTGTGCAGCTGTTGGGACCTCTTTGTCCTCCTCTCTGCAGTATGCGTGTTTAGCTTCTCTCTGTGGGCTGCAGTCTATCTTAATCTTTGCCTGGTCTTCCTGTTGACTGTGGGAAAGGAAGGGGGTGGTGGTGGAGGAGGAGGAGGAGGCGGCCTCTGCCTCTTGCTCTCTGCTATAATGTGGGGATCTCTTACAGCAGGCCCCCCTCTTACCTCCTGCTTGACGTCACGTCACATCTGGTCAGGAAAGGCGGGCCATGGATATTCTATCCTTGGATTGTTTGTTTAGAGAAGTCTGCACAGTTACTGCAAGGCGGCCCTGCTTCTCAGTAAGAACGTGTGGGCTGTTAAGCTTCAGAAATATGTAAATCCAGTGTGTGTGTGTGTGTGTGTGTGTGTGTGTGTGTGTGTGTGTGTGTGTGTGTGTGTGTGTGTGTGTGTGTGTGTGTGTGTGTGTGTGTGTGTGTGTGTGTGTGTGTGTGTGTGTGTGTGTGTGTGTGTGTGTGTGTGTGTGTGTGTGTGTGTGTGTGTGTGTGTGTGTGTGCTATCGTGTGGGGTGGAAAGTATACTGTACATTCTCTTTGATGTGTGTGTTTGCGTGCATATTTGGGAGGAGGGAGAATGAGAGAAGAGAGAGAGCTGTGTGAAAGCTGAAAACTATAATAACAGATGTCTCGTTTCTTTTTTAGGTCACCCTCTACCCACTAACTAATCATTGTGGTTAAAGGGTGAATACATCACATAAAGATTTAGATTATAAAATACTTTATACTGTGGTGTTACAGTATGTGAATAAGGCTGGGCCCGACACACAGTGCATATTTTAATTATACACATGTGAAGTGTTTCTTGTAACGAGGCTAATCAAAATGTATACTCAATAGAAAACGTGTCGTTAACGAGAGGAAAGAGAGAGACCGCAGCCACGTCACTCTGAGGCTTCGTACACACCTTTCGGACACACAGATCTGTCCGACCGACCACTGATTACATTTTTATGATTTGATGCCTCCATGTCCCACAATGCTTTGCGCGATTTGGGCGGTGCTACGACACGCGGAAATAGATGCACATATGTTCAGTGTAGTTTTCTTGACTGCAGCAGCAGCTAGCAGTAGTTTGTCGAGGCCGTTTTTCACACTCAAAGTTCACTTAGAAGGTCCGGACCAAGGACCAAATATTTGCATTTTGATTTTGGTCCGTTTGGTGTTCACACTGGACTTTGTAAAGCGTACCAAATATGTAAACAAATGACACGTGGACATGTTAAGCGAACCAAATAGTGAAAAAAAGAAAAGAGGTCATTTTGCTACGGAGGGAAAAATAACATGAGGGGGTGCGGGAAATCACTGTACAATTTTTGGGCGCAAACTTCAGTCACACAGAGAGAAGAGAACAGCAACATGAATCATGATTGCAGCAACAACTTTAAATTGCATGAATTCTTAATAAGTATTTTATTAGCCAAATAAGACAACAGATGAACAGAGGAGCAGGTGTTTGAACAATAATGTGCTTGCTGCTGGTGCATACAATTCACCGGAGACGTATAGCCTACAACAAAATATCCCCGAATCCCGATAAAAAGGACTTTTCTTCCATGTGTGCACCTTAACCTGATTCGATATAGGCCTATGTTATTTCTGCGCATCAAATCGACGGGCATTTCCATGTCATCTTATGGTTTAAACTTGAAGCCGTGCTGGTCAGTTAAGCTTCAAGTCAGAACAGCTCCGCTGCAGTTGAGTTGACCTATATCACGTCTTTTGCTATAGTGATGTAATCAATTAATCATTTAGGACCACCTGTGTAGCTTATTTAACATTTGCTCCATTGGCTCTTTATGCGTGCGGCCTTGCGCTAGAGCGAGACAGGATGATTTTAAATATTTCTCTGTCTGCGTCTCTCCCATAGAGCTATAAAATATATCGGGTCTCTCCCCCCACATGTGCGCGCGTCATAACTTTGCGTGGTGGCGGTGGCGCATGCTTAAAATAAACAGATCTACAAGCTTACATCGTGTACCAGACTGTAAGTACCATTCGTGTCGATAACTTGTACATCTGTTATATTTGCGCATGTGAACCTCGTACGCTGCCATTACATTTCTACTCTAGGCTACTCATAGACATATATGCGTCTACTATTAAAATCAATAGTGATCCCCGTAAAAAAGACATGCTTTTAAAACTAATTATTAATGCAGCCTCACAACTGCCGAGGCCCGACGGCTATTTTGGCTATCGTCCTGTATTTCTGTATATAGAATAGAACCAGTACCAGACTGGACTCACTCACTGGAGACAGCCGTGCGCAACTTGGACTCTCCAAGTTACGCACGGCCGTAGCCAAAAGAAGACATACAAACAAGCGATATAATAGTCTGTGTCACGTAACTCAGAAGACTACAGCCTAAACCCCACCCAGTGCTGTCAAGAACGGAAGTTCTCTCCTATTAGTTGGCGGTTAAAAACCACCCTTCTGTCCGATCTGAAGTCCCACCCTGTTCGTTGGCTGTTTTGACTACAAGGTGTCCGATGTGTTTGTTGTGCCCTCCGCCCCCACATTGGACAGGTTTGTCCGATCAAACGACGTGACTCCCATTGAAAATGAATTGGAGCAGCAATCAAATAGCAATCAGGCATCGCACACGGACCAAACATTTGTTCTTTAGGTGTGTACGCAGCCTGACTCAGACATAATCATAAACCAGCCTAATATTCCCATACAGTATATAGGCAGGTGTGAGGGTCACGTAGCAGCCCGAACCTATAGTTATTGCAACTATAGGTCGCAGGTTACTATGAAAACCTGCAAAACCTGTCAGCCAGTCCGTCAGTCAGTCTGTCTGTCCGTCCGTCCGTCATGCCACCATATATGGCCGTCAGTCCGTCAGGCCCCGTGACACGCTCCACATATGGCTGTCTCCATATATGAAGATCACGACAACCTCATCAAACCCTGGATAGCCATACATGGAGAAGACTGGATCATCACCTAGATCTGCATATACAGTATGGAGCCAGCCACCAACTCTACATCTGACCTCAAACCCTCCATATAAAGATCTCCATATAATGTATGGAGCTGACCTGTTCTGACATTCCATATGTTGATCCTTCTCCACCCGTCCTTCCTCTTCGATGTCTCCCTTTTGACTTCAAACTCTAGACGGGTCTGCCCCAAATTATTATTAGCGCAGCCGCGCCCGGCAGCCGGCGAAAACTAGAGTTCTCAACAGGCCCGACAATAAGGCCCGGCCCTACCTGGGCCCTAACTGGGCTGGCCCAAGGCCCCGCCTGGCCTTACTAATTAACACACATTTTACGCCATACCCGGCCCGAAAACGTACAAAAATAAAATAAGGTCCATACAGGCATTCCCCACCCCATTCGACTGTTTCAGTGCATAGAATATGCGAAATCAACCGTCATCAGGACCATGCAATGGGCCCAGTATGGACATTTTCCACATACTCACTGTTTCAGTATGTCATTATCACCTATTGTGACGGGTGATAATGGTATTTTTGTGTCACTGATGTCAATGACGGAGGCACGCCGTGTCTGGTGGCCTTGAGCCACGTGAGGCACCGCAGAGCGAGTCGCCGTGCCGAGCGTTGCGAAGGCCACCAGAGCCGACTCAGCGCTGTCCGAGTTACGTCCCGATAGGCAGAAAATAGTATATATTAGTAGCCCCTAGTTTCCATGCGCCGACAATAGAGTTGGACATGACACGTGACACCACAATGTCTAGTATGCCAGTATGGCCATATTGGCCGTATTCCAACGTCCTGATAACGGTTGATTTCGTCTATTTAATACAGTGATAACGGGTGAATCCGCTTGTTTCAGACCCCTCAGGTCATCTTACTGGTGTTATACTTTTGTTAATATTGCATTAAATGCACTGTGACACACGCCCAGAGAAACGTTTGCACATACAATATCTGTCATACAAATGTGTACTGAACAGATACTATTACATATTGGCAACTTGACTATAGGTGGCAAACATGAACAAGCAAAGTATGACATTTTATTCAATACTATCTTCCTCTGTTTTTCTCTATATTGGCACAATATATAGTAGTAAAGGTGACAGAGGGCCACGTGCAGGCACAGAGTTTGTTCTTAGACTAATTAAGTTTATTAGATTGGGCAGTACCTAATTAAAAAAAAGTGCCTGCCACTGTATAATTAACACACAAGACAGATTAGGATAGTTGAATTAATTAAAAAAGGTTAAATGCCTTGACAGTATAAATCCCTTGTATTTCATAGGTCAGTACGTAGAGAGGGAGAGAGAGAGAGACAGTCAGACATACAGATAGATCTGCTATTTTGCACTGTGTGACACCAGCATATGACAAACTATAAAGATAGAATGTGTGTGTGGGCGTGCATCGCATAAATGTTTGTATTTTGTAAAATGGAGAAAATATGCACGCATGCACCCCCCCCCCCCCACACACACACACACACACACACACACACACAGTCACACACACAGCTAGAGGACACACAATACACATCCTCAATTATACCCTACATTGGAAGGCACCAGGGCAGCTACACTTTAAGAGCTCTCTGGAAGTTGTTAGGTTAAAAATAACTCTTGTGTCTGCGGGAGTGCAGTTGCAGTACAGGAAGACATGCTCCCAGAGGCACAAGAACTGACTCCATGAAAATATAGAGTTTCTTCTAATATTATTGCAATGTCGGTTATGGAGACAGACACAGACCATCATGTTTTCCACCCCATTCTCCATGAGTGAATTAACTAGCATCTGTCAAATGTACAAATGCCATCCATGTACATCCTTGCCTTGTATAGTCCATGACCAAGTGGACCACCATGCAGGATGCAGTAGAAACTACGGAGCCCCCGAATGGCCATCTTAATGATCTTTTTTTAGTTTTTGTTATCAAGATAACAAATGATTAATTCGTGGCCACAAGTTACAAGTTTGTTATCTCAAGATAACAAATGATTAATTCGTGGCCACAAGTTACAAGTTTGTTATCTCAAGATAACAAATGATTAATTTGTGGCCACACAATACTAATTTGTGGCCACGAAATACTAATTCGTGGCACGAAATAATCATTTGTTATCTTGAGATAACAAAAAGAAAATATATATATATCATTAAGATGGCCATTCAGATGGGGATGTGGGGGGGAAAAAATATGTGAATAATCGTTTTGAAATTACTATGTTGTAAAGAAAAATCAATAAACATATATTAAAAAAAAAAAAAAGATGGCCATTTGGGGGCTCCGTAAAAAACAGACCTTGTTCTCATGGGTTCAGGGCAGGCGTGTGGAGCCCGGGGGCTACAGACACAGAACAGCTTTGCGGTATTCCTTAGAGGGATGAGTCTGTGGTTGAATGGGATCTTCATCTTCGCTAGCTCATCATAGGATGGGTCCATCGGGATAGCGTCCACCTTCCTTCTCACCCTCCCTTCTGCAACCACCTCCAGATTGTCCAGTTTGTTTGGCATCCCTTGTCTTTATATGTTCTCCCATGTGAACACCTCCCCTCGGATGGTGGTGGGAGTTGGGGGGCCTCTTCTTGCTTGCTCTGCTGGTAGTCCAGTACCAGCTCCGGGGGCTCGTCGTCATCCGTCATGCAGCTGACAATGGAAGAGAAGAGTCTGATAACTTATTCTGTAGGTGGCACATACTGTACTGTACTTGGGTTTAAACGGACATCAGAACTACACCACACTGTCCTCCACTTTTGTGACTTGTCCTATTTATAATATGCCTACAAGTATACAGTTACTGTATACTTGTAACTGTATACTACATCCTCCATCCTCAATTCTGCAATCCAAGTAGCATATGTACTGTATTACAGTACATATGCTACTTAGATTGCAGGATTCCATCCTTACATCACAATCTATGATGACTAATTGAAATTATTTTGAATCTTATAGATTATTTTATTATTATTTTTTAAATATTTTTTATCCCACGATTTTGCAACCCATTTTTTCACCCAGTGTCAATTATCTAATGTAATCCTGGGCACTACACTTCCTCTGCCAACCTGGGGGGGCAGCGGACTGACCTCATGCTTCCTTCTATGCATGAGTAGTCCAAGCTGCTTCTTTTCACCTGACAGGGGGGAATTTCCCGGGCCGGACGTAGCACGTGGAAGGAACACGTTATTCCGACCAGTTCCTTTCCCCTCCATCAGGCGCTTATTGATTATTTTTAAACTGTTGTCACACTTGTGAGGAGGCTCTAATTACAAGAATGTATAGTGACAGTATTGCAATGCTGTATTTCAGCGGTTCCCAAACATTTTCATGTCAAGGACCCCCAAATTGACACTAAATAGCCCGCGGACCCCCATTTGAAAACATATGCCAGGGACCCCAATAAGAGAAGATTTTTATGGCTCTAACCCGTTTAATTTCAAGGACCCCCCAGTTTGACATGCATTAGTCTACGGACCCCCATTTTATAGCATTTCTATCTCTGGGGCCCCCAATTTATATTGAAAAAACAATGCTAATTTAACTCAGAGTGTACAAATGGAACCAAATGGACAAGTTAGGGTCCATTTGGTTCCATTTGTACACTCTCTGAGTTACAGACCCATAAGGGACCATTTGGATCCAAATTATCATTTAGCTGGGTCCCCCCTGGAACTCCCTCGAGTACCACTGGGGGTCCCCGGACCCCACTTTGGGAACCACTGCTGTATTTTGCATGAGACAGGAAATCCTTGAAGCTTGACCCCTGATGTAGTATAGCCTACTAGGCTACTGTACAGAATGGACCTGCAACCAGTGCTAAGGAAATCAATGTTATTTTCAATAATTATGATCAATGCATGAAATATGTGAGTGACTAAAAGAAAAAAGAAAAGTACACAGCCTGCAGCTAAACTCATAGTCTTGGCCCAATACAGTATATACGTTTTCATGTCTTTCAATTTTTAAAATGGTTATAGATGCATACATTGTATCAAATCATTCAAATGTAATGATTTTCTTAGACAAAAAGGGGATTTTATTGGGATTCATTAAATTGAACCATAAAGGAATGCATTTTAATACTTAATTTAGCAAGCTGGACATGCAGTAAACACATTTTATAACATGTGCTTTGCTTTGTTAATTTGTATATTCCATAGCTACCTTTTTTCATTGTTTTCTAGTAGGCTAGTAGGCTGATATATTTTAAATATAGGCTACACTCTACGGTTTATTCTTTCTGTCTGTCACATCATTATTGTTCTTATGATGATACTTTAGGTTAATTAATTTATTAGGTCCCCCCCCCCCCCCCCCCCCCCCCGCTCTCGCTCTCGCTCGCTCTCTCTCCCTCTCTCTCTCTCTCTCTCTCGCATGATGTATCCTAGCTGAAAAGAATCTTTGAACAGCGTTCGGGAGAAGACCGTCTGGAGTCACTCTGCAGCAATTTCCTGCAAGACAGCACGACAGGTTTGACATCAATCATGCAGGTAAATAAAATTAATCAATTAACGAGTTCTGTTTACGTTTTCAGCGTAATTTTATTCACAATAATGTATGTTACCTTGCGCTGACGACAAGAAAAAACTTCTAGTTTGAGCAAGTGCGACTGCGAGGGTGCGCGACTTAGAGTATATACTCTAAGGTGCGCGACCATGCAGTAATAATAAAACATCATTATAAATCGTCCTTCAGTTCATTCAGTATCGTTAACCACCCAATAGGCACTTTGTTGTGGTGTGTTTTCTGCCAGCTGTAGGTTATACTGACCCAATTGATAGACGCAGGACATGCTCTGAGGACATGTCATATTTTGCCCACAAAGTTCCTCCATGGCTGCATCATATTTATTATTAATTATCCTAATTGATGTCTGTTGGTGACATTCGTGACGCCACATCTACTAGCCTACTGGAAAACGTTTTTTTAACATGATTTGCATGTCTATTGCATGTTTATTTCACTAAATCAAATCATTGTGCATGAATGTTCCTTATGTGTCTGTAACTCAGAGATTGTACACACTCTCAGAGTTAAATTAACTTTGATTTTACAATATACATTGGGGTCCCAGAGGATAAAAATGCCATTAAATAGGGGACCGTAGCCTAATTCAGGTCAAACGGGGGCACCTTAAAATGAAAATGCTTGAAAATCACTGCTAGATGCGGGGGTCCTTGGCATATGTTTTCAAATGGGGGTCCGCGGGCTGATGAGTATCAATTTGGGGGTCCTTGACATGAAAAGGTTTGGGAACCACTGCAATATAGGAATCTATCAATCAAATAAGTTTTGTTGACTGGCAATACTGTAGCACTTCACATCACAGATTAATCACAGAGCTGTGTTCATTTGTACGCTGTCTTCTATCCATCCATCCATCTTCAACCGCTTATCCGTAGTCGGGTCACGGGGGGCAACAGCTCCACCAGAGAGCAGACTTCTTTCTCCAGAGCAACATTAGTAACTTCATTCTCTAGGATCCCAAGGCGGTCCCGGCAGATATTGGAGATATAATAAACCCTCCTTGCCTTGGTCTGCGACGAGTTCTTCTTCCAGCGTCACATGCATCGAGGACCTCCCTAGGGAGACGCTCGAGAGGCATCCTAACCAGATGCCCGAACCTACTATTGTATAATATAGTTATTAGAGCCTCCGTCTTATACGGATCTCTCGAGGAATTGATCCCGTAGCTGGACCTGGCTGACGCGCTGTTAATCTAATGCTGTACTGTTCGCTGTGTGTCAGGCAGCGCCAATGATGAAACACACACACAGGCAGGCAGCTCTTCATGCGTTTGACAGATTTATTTCACCATGCAGTGAGTACAGCATCAGCATCTGTGTGATTTCAGAAATAAACCATAATCAGAATAGACACAGACAATGGATATTTCACTGACAAATATACCTGCGGTCAAAACCATTTGCCCTGCCGGATCAATCCTCCCTCACCATACACGTGAACTTGACGCTTATATAAACAACAGCGCCACCCCAAGGTTACATAAATGCATTTGACATTGGTACTCATTTCGCCCAATACATTACTATAACTAGACCTTACCCGTTCTGAATATATGAACACCAAATGTTGTACAGTGTAGGTAACTGATTGGGAGGGAATTGGCCTGTCTCGCTATAGCGCATGTAGGCTCCGCTATTGCAAACATTAACATAGTGGATCCCCCAAAAAGCATGTTTTTGCAATAAACGTTTTAAAATTCCGCATTTGCATGTGTACCGTTTTTTGTAAGATTTGCACAGAAGCTGTAGGTGGAAGAGCAAAAAGTGTGTTTTGAAGAAAAGTCAAAATGGCGGAAAATCTATCCTGACGCAAATGGGCGTCAGGATAGTCATGACCCAAGGAATCCAGGGAAAGTGAAATTTTGATTTTACGACCTACGGTTCAAGAGTCATGAGGCGAAATGTAACATGGGCCACCATGATGAAATTATTTGTTACATTTATTTTAATAATTATTATGAACCTCCCCTCCAAGTGTTGTAACTGTAGCTCGGAGCTCCGATGGTTTCTGAGAGAAAAATAATTGATGTGAGTTTTTGCATTGTCCCATGTAAAAGTGGATGGGTAATTTTAATGCACTAATAAATTAATTATTAATCAATAATTTGTTAAATTGAAAAAAGGGCTTCGTTAAGACCTCCGTAATATAATGGTCAATGCCTGTGTGAAAAGTTGGAGCGATTGGTGCAGGCAGTGAGGAGCTACGTGTTTCAGACAGGCAGACATTCATTCAGACATTGAGTGAATTATAGTATGATGATTGTATAATTATATAATACTAGTCCTTACCCGTTCTGAATATATGAACAGCAAATGATGTTCAGTGTGGTGTCGAAACAGCGCGTGTGTTAACATGCCCCGTCCGAGTTGTTTTCCCCGTGTGGGTCTGTTACGTGGAAAAGTGTGTCCCAGTATTAATCTGTCCGTCCCAACATGCATTTCACTGGTGACCCGGAAGCCGTCACAACATGCATTTCACTCAAGGGGCCAGTGACGCTATTCAACGTTGAAGGTCTGGGTCCTAGTGGTAGGAGGAGGGACTACAGGCGGACCCGTGGATTCATGACCGGGAAACCCCGTGCAGCTGGGCTTTAACATTGAGCGCTCGGTTGCATACGTCACCCCGGACCTCAAAGTTGAGGTCCGGAGGAGGGACTTCCGGCAGTCTTCCGGGTGCTTCAAAACGCCACTGAGCAACTTCCACTGACATGAATAGCTGGGGGGGGCGGAGCTTCGCGCCAGTTCAGTCTCTATCCTTTTATATACTCTATGATTTCACTGGTGACCCGGAATAGGACAGACAGCGATCGGTGAATTTAGTAATGATTAGATGTAAGATGTTTTTTTGAGGGGGTGTCGAGGAAATGTGGGATACACTGAGTTATACATTTAAGGAGATCATTTCACCCATGGGAAACTAAACTATGAGAAGCTGTTAACTATCTATTATTATCTTTTATGACTTGACCTATGACTTGTGGTCTGAGGGAAGGGTCTTCCCATTGTCTCAGCTGTTAAGACCCACCTACTCCCTGGGGGGGGGGGGGTCGGACATGTATATAAGCTGAAATCTGACTGAGTTGTGTTGAGTCAGTATGGACGTTGCTAGCAAAAGCATAAAACAATTGTGAAGCGCTATGTATGGATATATCGTTTGAAAGTGAATATGAATGGTCTGTCATGACAACTGATTGAGTGTTGAATAGAGTGGTCTGCGTGTGTGTGAGTGCTCTCCAAACAGATTTCCTTAACAGGTGTGGGGGGGGGGGGAGTGAGTGAGATGGGGAGTGATGCGCAGCAAAGGTCATCGGGTCGGGATTCGAACCCACAACATGCTGTCAGGCTGGCATTGTAGCCAGCTAGGGTGCCCGGACCACGCAGTTTCTTCTTTGAATAATTAAGTTGTACAGTGTAGAGTTCCCTACACTGGGACTGGATATGAAAGACATACAGAGTTCTAACAGCATGTTAGAACTCTGTATATGACTCACAGTCTCACACTAACTGCGCTAAGCTTTCAGTGCATCCACTAAAAAGGGGCTCTCTGTGGAGCACATTTCTCCACCACTACTGTCTTTTTTTTTTCTTTTGAAAACTTTATGATGGTCACTGGAGTGTGTGTACAATAGAAGGCTCAGCACGCAACCCTGAGAGGCTCCAGTATTGAGGTTGAGGGTTGGCGGGTGTGACTGTGGTGCCACCTGCCACTTAAAAGGGTGTCTTAAATGTTGATCTGAAGTCATTAAAAAGTAGCCTAAAGACAACGTTGTCTCACATTGTTGGAACTGAGTTTCCATTCTGTCTTTATACAGTATGTGCTTATCGTCATCTATTGCCCACTTCAGTATGCATATATTCATTTTTCCTCTCCCTTTTTAGGGTAGGGTTAGGGGTTAGTTGCTATTTTGTTTTTACCCAAATCATCCCACAGGCATGATTGGACCTCTGTACAGGCCCAGGTGTATGGCACACCACATCACGCCTTCTAATGAGAGCACAAAATCTCTCTTGGAAGAGCCACCTAATCTAATTAAATATACGGCAACCTTCCCCTTGTTTCTTCACTAGTCCAATCCAGAAGAACACAGTTTGCTGGCCACTGCTACAGAGCTGACAATGAGGTTATATCTTCCCTTCTTCTCTGGAATCCTGCCTCAAAGCAGACCAGAGGTCTGTTGTTCTCTGATGTCATCGCTAGGGACACGTGCATCAGTAAGCAGGAACTGGGGATAGCAATGAAGGACCGGGAAGGACAATGCGTGGCATTGTGAAATCCATGATCTCGACCGCGGTCAAAAAAATGATGATGTGATGTATAGCACACTATATTGTCATTGGAGTAATGAATGACAGCTTAATGGAAGATTTGTCTGGTTACCAGGCTAGTAGTTTGTTAAAACAGAACAGACAAAGGTGCAGCAGGTGTTTCTTTTTCCCAATGAGTACCTAATTATTTGTTTGCCCTTTTTCTCCCAATTTAGTCATTCATTATTTGTTTGCCCTTTTCCTCCCAATTTAGTAATTCATTATGCCAATTAATTCCTCCCCACTGCTTGCCAGTTGCCACTGTTGTTGAACCGTCCGTAATGGGCTCACCTGTGAGTGAGGAGCCACAACCGGGAGGACGTATAGCGCCTCTGTCCTACTCCTCCAGACCAGCTCAACAATCCCACCTGGAGTGACACATATCACCCTCCCCGCATGGCTTCCCTCCCCTGAACACAGGCCAATGTTGTGTTCATATGTAGACACTCGGCCAAGCCGGTATATATTCAAACCCCTAGACTCGGCAGTGGTGAGCAGGTACGTTACCCCTGTGTGCCACCCAAGCGCCACAGCAGGTGTTTACAGTATCTCTAATGTAACCCTATTTATGTAACTGAGCTGGTACAACTGGTCATCTTGGCGTGCGTGCGTGTACTGTGTACAGTATGTGTTTGCGTGCATGCATATGTGCACAGTCGCACACGCACGTCATGTGCATTTAAGTGTGACACATGCGCCGATCAGTGGATGGAGGTCGCTGACTGCGCTTCTGAGGACATATATTATAGGGTGGTACGAACCACATTGTACACATGACTGCCTTGTTTTTTAATAATGCAACACTGTCGATGTCAGGTCCCATGCAGATCACCTGCTCTTGAGATGCTCTGTAAGCATCTCGTGTGTGTGTGTGTGTGTGTGTGTGTGTGTGTGTGTGTGTGTGTGTGTGTGTGTGTGTGTGTGTGTGTGTGTGTGTGTGTGTGTGTGTGTGTGTGTGTGTGTGTGTGTGTGTGTGTGTGTGTGTGTGTGTGTGTGTGTGTGTGTGTGTGTGTGTGTGTGTGTGTG
The DNA here is from genome assembly GCF_951216825.1 of Electrona antarctica. Lineage (NCBI taxonomy): Eukaryota > Metazoa > Chordata > Actinopteri > Myctophiformes > Myctophidae > Electrona > Electrona antarctica. Next base: position 24,314,885 of record NC_136797.1, read on the forward strand.
TGTGTGTGCCTGCGTGCGTGCGTGTGTGCGTGCGTGCGTGCGTGCGTGCGCCTACATGCAAGGGGCTACACTTTTTACGTTGGCCAAAAGTCATCTTCACCATAGTGGCGGCCTCTGATATTTTATTGATGGTGTTTTAAGGAGTGTGAATTATTGAGTGAGTTTCTCAATGCTCTGTAAGCCGTAGCATCCTTTCATATTTGCAATGAGGAAGCTGGGGACTCCCCTATACACATCAGCAGACAGAAACACACAGACACGCATACACCCCCCCCATACACACACTATATACACTAAAATAACTCATGACAACAGACGGATATTAAATATGGTTGTGTGATCCCCTTTGCAAGTTTAGTACTTGGACATTCATATTCATATATATCTTGCTCAGGGCTGTAGACATTCCTGCTGTAATAATGTCATGATATCTGACCCTCATGTGTCGCCATACATATCTTTGACCTTGTGAGGGCTTGATAGGTAGCAGTATGAGAAGGAAGTTATATATTCTACTTCGTATCCCACTCACAAAAATCCATTTACTGTACATTTTCTAAGGTCGTACAGACAGCTGACAAATAAAAAGACAAAACAAAAATAAGCGTGTCTTAGTAAGGTATTAGGAAGAAGCAACATTCAGTGCACCTTGGCATAGTTGTACAAATCTGGTACAAGAACTCTTCACCATTCGATCATTGGGTGTTTTGATGATGGTGGGGCGGACTCGGAGGCCTCTCAAACACATCGTTCTACATTCTCCCATAGGTGTTCAAATGGGCTGAGATGTTGTGAATGTTAAGGCCATAGCACAAGCTTCAAGAATACGTTTTTGAGAGCCTGGGACGTACTCTTTTTACAGGTCGCTTTAAAAAAAAGTGCTATACCCTCTATCTGTGGTGACCTTATTGCCAACCCTATATGATTCTTCATCTCTTCCCCAGGCTGATAGGAAAACGGTCGGTGGTGGCCTGATGCCCGATGCCAACGGCAAGGATCCAAACCCGGGGGGTAAGAGTGAAGAAGAAGAAGAAGAAGAAGAAGAGACCAAGTGGCAAAGGCCACGGATTACCCGCAAATCTCTGATGAACTGTTGCCTTGTCAAGTGGATCATCAACAGCACCACGCCACAGGGGGAAGGTACTAAGGAGTAACTAGGGACATAACGTACTGTACATTAACCAGAGCACATTGACTCACTACTGTGTGGTTGCGAATGCAGTGAGCACTAACTATGAGACCTAGCAGAACATGTCTGTGTGTCTGTCTGTCTGTGTGTGTCACGCTGTAACACCACCCGCCCGCCACCAGAGGGCGCAACTGTATCACACACACACACACACACACACACACACACACACACACAAACACAAAAACTTAACTTAAAAAAAAACTTAACGTACAAAAAAAAACTTAAAGAAAACTTAAAAAAAGAAAGAAAAAAAACACATGCACGCACACATACACACACTAAAAAAAGAACTTAAAGTACGTAATTTATTCTAATTGTTGTTATTGCAATTTACGGGCTGCGTTCGCCTTACTTGTATTATTCACAGAATCTGTATGACTGCAGTGAGCTTTCTGTGTCTTGGTGTGCTAGCAAACTGAAAGTGGGAATTGAAGACGGAGGGGCGGGTAGAGCCACAGTAGAGAAGAAGGGCTTTCAATCCCCCTGTGCTACTGAATACATGAATTCTAATGCATCTACCCTGTCTACAACTATATTTAAAGCTCCCATCTTATTTCTTTCCCCCTCTCCCCCGTGGGCTGTTCACGGCGTCTTGTCACTTTTCAGCTTAACAACTAATCATTCTATCAGCGGAAACCCATAGGCTGCTATCTCTCTCACCTCTCTGAAGTCTGCTTCAGTTATTTATTGTTCACTGTTCATCGTGGTCTTTTCAGAATTGCGCTGTCACCATCTCTCTTGTCACTGTAATCCACCCACTCCCTTTATTTCTCTTGCCCTCCCCCTGCAGCCCCTGCTGCCGCCACCACATGTAATTCCTGAGACTTCCAAGAGACAATGAATGATGGTATTATGTAATGCTCCTCCAGCGTTAGACTAGTTCTATTCTGGATATTTTACTTGTTGAGTGGTGTAAACCACTCCTACAACTGGCTTTGTTATTGAGTGGTGTAAACCACTCCTACAACTGGCTTTGTTAGTTTGTCTGTCTGTCTGTTCGTACCAAAAAATGAGCATGGTTGCTATGGTCACCCAGTTCACACGGGTGTGATTTCATTACGTCAGACATTACGTCAGACCACAGCTGATCAGTCTATATAAGACCTTACACCACTCAGTTCACACGGGTCTGATTTTTGAAAACACAGGCAACTGCTTTACACACAATAGCTTATCCATTATGGGAGTTATTGAAATCCTTTTAGCATGTTTCATGTATCACATACTAAGAAGTGCAGGGCCATCTGGAGATCGTCTGTGACTGACTATACCCCTGGTATTCCCCTGCTTTCTTGGTTTATCTAAATTATTGACATTGCGCTCTTGTCCATGCAGACAGTGCAAGACAGACTGTGATGTACGCATGCATTTGCCTGCAGGCTGGAGAAACCCTCATAGCTCAATTTAGCCAAGCATCAAAGGCATTAATGCCTTGAATCTATACAATGATGTTGTCGTTAACATCAAATGTACCATTTATACATTTGTTGCCCATGCTTGAGCCACTTTCAATCTGGCGTCTATCTATTTTGGAAGTGGGATATTTATTTATTTATTTGTAGCCTAAATGTTTAAAAACATTGCAGAAATTACAGATCTACAAGCTCACATATATATACATAGCAGGCAGATCTTCAAGCTCACAACACGTTGCATGGCGACACGTTATGGGCTTGTAGATCGGCTATTTTTGTAGCCATATGACCACAGAATAAGTGGGGTGAGAGGGAGATTGCTATTTTCCTCCATGGTCTGTAGAGGACAGATGGTCACCTCCGCTGTAGTGCCCTAGAGAGATTCCTACCCATGTTTGTTTACAGTCTTCAAATGCGCCTGAATGGGAAAATGTGCGAATATTCCTGGTAAGTCATGTGCAATACAGTGTCAGTACAGTAATTCGCCTCATCCCTAATTTAACCCAATGTTTAGAAGCATCAGGGAAGTTTGTATATCTTTCAGCCCTGAGGCTTTTACAGTATAGACTATTGATCTCAATGAGCATCTCTCAAAATGGACATTGCTTATTTATGTATAAAACTAAAATAAATGGGGGGCAAATAAAATAAATCAAAGTTACCATTTAACGCTGCACCATATTCTCTCTGTATTGTACTCAAAGGATATGACGTTATAATAGGATCATAAGAATTCATTAGTCTAACAGAGTTGTCAGGTTTTGGTGTAATTGCATCACTCCCCACCATGTCCAGAATATTGCACAGCAGAGATCGCCACCTGCTGGTTCTTAAACATTACTGTTACTGTATGTTTTTCTGCAGCAGTAATTATCTGTAGGCAGATAATTAGAAACATTCTCGTGTGAGGACATAAGCATACTTTTTTGTGAACTTGGGGAGGATAATATTAATATAGTATTTGGTAGTAGAATTGAGCTAAATAGAAATTACGGTATGTGAAAATAAATGCAGCTAATACTACTACTACTAATAATAATAATTCTGAAAATATGCATAAAACACAGTCAATGAATGAGGGTCTACCTATGTTCAAGGAACACCAGTTTTCAGTTGTAGGTTTTCCATTGTCAGTTTATCTACTTGGTAACCATTTGTAATTACTTCCTTGTGGCACCGTAAGGACAGGGGCGGTCGTCTGTGAATTATTTGAATAATCCCACATGCAGTTTGTTTTGTTTTCGTTTAGTTTCGAAAGAAGAAGTAAGTAAATGAAGAGTTTCGGATTATGTGTCATATTTCAAAAGTACATTTCCCATGTAGGCGTTCCATTGCACATGGTGCATTCCACAAACGATAACCATTTAGTAGTTAGAATAAACACATTGTCAAACATTATATAGCTTAATCATTGCTTTTATCTTTTTTGCTGAAATGGTTTCAGTGCAGTAAGGCATGGTTCATTGAAGTTCAAAATGTGCGACTGTGGCTCAGGAGGTAGAGCAGGTCGTCCAATGATCCATGGGTCGGCGGTTCGAATCCCGGCTCCTCCTGTCTACATGTCGAAGTGTCCTTGGGCAAGACACTGAACCCCAAATTGCTCCCGATGTGCTGGTTGGTACCTTGCGTGGCTTCCGCCGCAATCGGTGTATGAATGTGTGTGTGAATGGGTGAATGTATCTATGTAAAGCGCCTTGGATAAAGGCGCTATATAAATGCACCATTTACCATTTTACCATTTACCAAAATGACGTCACTGTGAGGTTTATGAGACATGTATGAATATGTGTTGCGGTTTCACTGTACAAGCCGTTTGTACTTAGACATGCATGGCTTAATCTTTGAGACAAGCATATGCTACTGGCAGGATCAAGCGGGGGGGGGGGTCGCAAACATGTATTGTTAATGTTGTGGCAGCAAACACACAAGATGAGAGCCATGCTGTGAATAAGCGTACAGTACAGTACAGTACAGTACAGTACAGTACAGTACAGTACAGTACAGTACAGTACAGTACAGTACAGTACATGCTTAAACTAATAATACAAGGAGATAATATAAGGAGATAATCACCAAAATAATCACATTCACGTTTGGGTTGATAGTTGTATACAAATACTACAGGAACTGCACATAGCATAGCAGACCTCTCCAAGAGCAAAGCCAAGCTCTGTTTCTCCTGTAATTGGAACCTGGAAGTCGGTCTGTCTGTATTGAAGAGACAGTCTTTATTGTATTCTTATTAAGACATACAATACTATATGAATTATTACCCTATATCGTTCGGTACACTAATGATTCATATTGTAATGTTTGTAAATCAATGCCTTCTTTATTGCTGCAATGAATACTAAATAGAGTTGAGATCAAAGCATCAATTAAGAGTGCAGGTGGTGGTGCGTGGTACGATGGAGGAAGCCGTGCCCACACGAGATGCTTGCCCAGGTGACACTGCTGCATCTATACAGCTTTAGTGGGCAGCTAAGTGCCAGTCGCATCTCTCTCACGTTAGCTGTAATTCAGAAGTCGAAATATCCGGTCATTTGACCATTGCTGTATCGCTGACTGTGCAGTTCCTTAACCACACAAAGCCTACCGTCCTCCTTATTCCATAGGCAGACATTCCGTGAAAATATCCGATTTGCAAGCTCACACCGAGGCACAGCGCGAGCTTGTACATTGGCTGTTTTTGGCTAAGATATTTGGGTAGAGGGGGAAAAAGGAGGAAGCCTAGTGTTTGACCCCTGGAGGACAATGAAGTATGCTTGTAGATCAGTTATTTTCACTATATTTGAAATGGGGTAAAGTGGTAAATTCAAAATGTAGTTTTTCCATTCTTAGAAATATAGTGGAGTCAAAAGTACAATATTTGTCCGTGAAATGTACTATAGGAGTGAAAGTCATAAGTAACGGGAAAAAATCACACCCGTGTGAACTGAGTGGTGCAACTCCCCTCTCCCCCTGCCTCTCTCTCTCTCTCTCTCTCTCTCTCTCTCTCTCTCTCTCATTAGCAGGCAACAGTGCAGCACTATCTCTCTCTCTGTTTCTGGCTCAACAGCGCCACTTTTGCCCCTACTGGTACTCTAAACATAGTAACATAGTAACATAGTCACGGACATTGCTGTTCCTTGGAGTGGTTGCACCACTCAATAATAGTCACTCACTCATCTCAGACTGCTAAACTCACGTTATCACATTGCCATTATTAGACCCCTTTTCTAGGTGATATGCATCTTTAGAAAAGTAGCTTTTTTCTCTCCTTTCTGATAAGCATACATGAAAATAATACACGAAACACGCGTTTTCTGGAAACTCTGTAGATTATATTTGGCCTATGCTGGTGAGATGCCAAACAAATAATGATATGATTGTCCTAGCATTTCATTATTGCCACATATACTGTTGGTTCATATCTTGGAATATAACCTAATGCAGAATATTGGAAACTAAAGAGGCAGAAAATAAGTGTTTAATTGATGGTGAGAACTCCTGTGCTTTTTGATTGATTGATAGTCTGGGACTCTGTTCTATAATGTTCCTCTTACCACAGTTGTTAAACGTTGATGGTGACTCGCGAGATTGATGATTGCACCGTCTGCAGCTTTGTACTTAACCCATTCAGGCCTGACGTTGAAATTAAAAAAAAATGTTTTCCAAAATAGCAGACCTACAAGTTCATAGCGCGCCACTCGGTGGCGCGCTATGAGCTTGTAGATCTGCTATTTTTCAATAGCTATTACAACATAATGTTTAAAACACCAAAAGGGGTTCCCGCCCAAAATGGGTTAAGTCTTTAGTATTTAATAGCAGAACAAGGATAGATCAGCACTTAGGGCACATTACACCACAATGTAATGTTACATTAGTAGGTTCTAGTAGTAGAGTAGCATGAAAAATAAACACTTTTGTTAAATATACATGAGAAACGGTATTCATAAAATACATAAAATACATAGGCCTACATTTCCGATACGTTTCCAGTACATTTAACGTATTTTGCGTGTTGGGGGCTGACACGCGTGCAGTCGTGACGTGCATAGTATAGTAATTGTGTTTAATGGTGACAGATTTTTGTGAAAGATTATATCAAAAATAACTTTTGTTTAATAGAAAAACCTACACATCCTGTTAATGACGCCTTGTTATTGTTAGATGCATTGTTGGGAAATCTATCACAGTAACAGGATTGTTGTTAAATAATTATTATGTACAACACCATTAATCATTAATTTTGTATTCCATAAATGAGAATGAAACAGTGGTGATTAACAACTTTTCTATTTTACATTATTCCAAGTCAGTTTTATAGTATTGTAACTACGGTATACTATAAAATATACTATTCTACCAAGTCAAGTAACTACAACTTTTATACACTACCTGCAAAGTTAAAATATACTTTATTTGTTATTTGTTTAGTAGTTTGACATTAGGGACAAGTCCACGTGGAGTTGTCTCATGAAGAGGTAGGCTACATCCTCTTGTCTGCTGGAATGCATTTCTGGCTCTCCACCGTTCCCATTCTAAGACCAGGATTTTACCTCTCAACAATTGATTTACCCCCCCCACCACACCACCTTTCCTGCTTAATCCATTATGTTGTGCAGTGTCATCACTTGTGAACTATTACTCCTCTTCTTGTGTAGTCTACTTGTCTTTCATTGTAGCGATACAAAACGCCACTGACATCCGAACATTGGGTTCATTCGACAGGGACAAGAAAAAACGTTCTTTCTCTGCTACAACGCTACAATACAAGTACAATAAAATACGTACTGCATTGTTTTTAAACGACACAATCGATACACAGCAGCAGTTCAATCTATCACACTTCCTGTGCATTACTGGTATAATGCATTTGGTGTTTATTTATTCTAAACCACAATGTGACAAGTTAATAAGCAGAGATATATAAAAGCTGGTTTGCCACATTCATATCTGCTCTGAGTGAGTCCATCTGACTGTATACGGTATTCTGTGAAGGATCCATGCAGGAGACGAGCAGCAGCAGCACTACGCAGGGCAGGGCAGTACAGGCTCCTTCACTAAGTGCTGTTCATAATATTCAGGCCATCAGCAGATGAAGATCAATGCTTGGTTATATAGCTTTAATCCTTTTTGGGCGGGAACCCCTTTTGGTGTTTTAAACATTATGTTATAATTTAGCTATTGAAAAATAGCAGATCTACAAGCTCATAGGGTGGCGCGCTAAGAGCTTGTAGGTCTGCTATTTTTTAATAATCTATATGTTCTTTCAGAGCGAGTTTTTAACTCAAATCTTTGCTACTGAGAGGGTCCCTGGAACTACATATTTTCAGATGGGGGTCAGCGGCCAATGTCATATAAATGTGGGGTTCCTTGGCATGAATATATTTGAGAACAACTGACAGAAACATGGGGTTTTAATAAAACTGTCAGGATTTAGAAGACTTTTTTTTTTTATTCGATGTCAGGCCTAAATGGGTTAATCCTTCACATGACTGGACATAATAAGGAATGCTTAGACCATCATTCAGAGACTTTTAGTCAAATAAAATACATTCTGTATATATAGCCTGCCTAAATCAAGCAGCGACGGAGAGAGAAGAAAATACAAATATATGAATAATAACATTGGGAGATTGGAGGCGGAGCCGGGTGGGTGGCTGCAGTTGACGGACAGATTGTAAAAGGTAGGGGTCCCAGAAGGTGATATGCAGCGGATCCAGCCAGCGACAGAGATGGAATGCTTGCTAAGACTAATGTCTTTGGATAACTTTGGGGAATTAAGACTGTATCTTTATGAATTTGCCGGTTATCAACAATAGGACATTGTGGACTTTTGGACCCATTTCCTTGAAGAAGGATGCTTTCACAGTTAGGTTTTTGCTAATGGGCCAGATAAGTGGTTAAAGTTTGAGTCAGGAGTTTAAGTTAAGTGACCTATATGGAACATAATTGTAGATGCTAATAGAAAACTCATAAAAAGGATGTAGCAGAGGCTGTGATGTGAGTGGCAATAGCTGATGGTATTTAAAGGCTGATACAGTATATACATTTGTAATGTATAGCACAGTCTAGGCACAGACACCAAAGAGACGTCATCGATTTCTAGAACAAAAGATTAGCATTAAGAAGCATCTTGGAGCCATGGAGGAGGGCATGGAGGGCATGGATGTGATTGCCATTGTTATGGTGTTTAGCATATTTGTTTTTGTGCTCAAACAGTTTCAGAAGGTAACCAATTCAGAAGGTAAGCTACAAAAGGAATCTTAGAAATAAGGAGAATAAGAACAATGCTTGATTGTGTTCTTGATTTAATGAAAGTGCATGTAAGACAATTGCATGGTCAAGGGCTAGATAATAGAAGACAAGCGTTTACTTCTGTACATTTCAAGTATTAACTGTTCCTGAATTTGTTCAACTCCCCCTTGAATCTCTCCCTTGTCTTTCTCACATCTGTCTGTCTTCTGTTCTTGTAAAGATGGTGAGTAATCCTACATGTGACCCATTCTAAAGTTTTCAGTTTGTTTATGCCATTGCCATGTCTTTTGTTTCGGACCTCACTCTCTGTTTTAAGTGGTTTATTTGTCACAGTTGACCTCACGATTGCTGCACCTTTACTCACTCCTTTCTCACTTGTTAAAGGAGCACTTTTCAACCTATCTTCATATAATAGGTCCTCACTAATAATCATGATAAAATGGCACCATTTTTCTCTACTCGGTCTGTGTCTCATACGAGGGCTGTGGGCAGTTCAGAAACCCGTCCACCAGTGACATCATCGTTGGGCAGATTTTTTTTTAAACACGATTTTTTTTACAAACATTTTTAGATTTGTATTATCGTGAGAACAATGGCTTCCATTTTCGCATTGCATCTTTTCAGGAATAGAAAGCCTGCAGTTTCTATTAGCTTGGATTCCCCATCGATGATGTCACTGGTGGACGGGTCTCTGAACTGCCCACAGCCCTCCTATTAGACACAGACTGAATAGAAAGAAATAGTGCCATTTTATCACGATTATCAGTGAGGACCTATTATATGAAGATAGGTTGAAAAGTGGTGAAGTGGTCCTTTAAACATATTATATTATTTTGTGTGAAATTCTAAATATCCTTGTTTCTCCCAAACCTATGTAGCCTATTTCCTACCTTGAACCCACAGATACACCTACAACCTACACCTCTGACCGATCATTTAGTTCACAATCCTTTAACAAATGTTCCGTGCTTCCCTTCCCATCTTTCTTGGCCTGGCCTTGTTGTACTCACTCTTCCTTTTTTTTTTACCGTTCTTTCCTTTTTCTTTCTTTCTTTTTTTTTGTCTTATTTTCATACTGCTCTTTCCTCCTCCATTCCCTCACGTCTCTGTCCCTACCTCTCCCCTCTCCATTTCCCTCTCAACAGACACCATCGACAGTGAGCTGGAACTATCAATGGTGCGCCACCAACCCGAAGGCTTAGAGCAGCTCCAAGCCCAGACCCAGTTCACCAAGAAGGAGCTGCAGTCCCTTTACAGAGGCTTCAAAAATGTAAGTCAAAGTCAAAGTCGTACGATTTGTCACACACGTTACCGCAGTGAAATTTGTTCTCCGCATTTGACCCATCTCTTGGAGCGGTGAGCCGCAGCCAAGGAGCGGTGAGCTGTGAGTGTCAAGCAGGGAGGCATTGGGTCCCATTTTTACAGTCTTTGGTATGACCAGGCCAGGGATCGAACCCCGACCTCCCACAAAATCGTGGGATAAGAATTTAAGAAAAAAAAACAAACACGGAAAATCACTCGCTTCAGCTCGCTCGGTGGTGTCACACGTGGCTCAAGTTCGCTTGAGACGGCGGGCCTCCGTCGCGGTCTAGTCCATACATGGGCAACTGGCGGCCCGGGAGCCACATGTGGCCCCCACCATCACTTAATGCGGCCCGCAGGTTATTATCGCAATACTGACATATAATTGATATCACGTGATGTCATGAGGGCAGATCCATATATGGAGATCTATGGGTCTCCATGATGTTCAATGTTCATAGAAGAGGGTTACTCTTCATGTGACCACCGCGCTCCGACTGTATGTGCGCTACCCGTTCAAAACATATCAAAACACACCAAGACTTCAGTTCAAAATATTTATTGCACTTTTGAACAGGGACAAACGTTTCGGCTATCCAGCCTTCATCAGTGTGGAGAGTGACTGCATGTAGGTTCCTTTTAAAGGAGTGGTGACATGGTGCAAGTGCACAAAATCACCGCTAATCACCTCACATCACACCCGGTTGGGTAATCACAGATTGGGACTGTGTAATAAAGTAGCCTGGATAGCCGAAACGTTTGTCCCTGTTCAAAAATGCAATAAATATTTTGAACTGAAGTCTTGGTGTGTTTTGATATGTTTTAACGGGTAGCGCACCTACAGTCGGAGCGCGGTGGTCACATGAAGAGTAACCTTCTTCTATGAATTTCAGAATCCCAATTAGAAATTATTAGTAATTGTTCCATTTTACATTTCAACAGGAATGTCCAAGTGGGCTGGTGGATGAAGAGACATTCAAGACCATTTACGCGCAGTTCTTTCCCCAAGGCGGTATGTAACTGGCAGCCCCATTTCTTTGATTATTTAAACATGGATGGGGTTTAGCTGATCTTATTTTATCCAGCTCATTTAGTTCCAATTTTTCCAGTTCAAACTATTGCTTGCTTGTATATATGGTACCACCCGTCTGGCATACCGTAGGACTACCATTGTTATTTATTTAAATGCCGAACACTTGGTCTAACATAGTGTACTCGTATATTAGGCGTCAACCAATCATATTTGTGTCTGCCATTACAACCAAAATGAAAAGGAGCATGTTTGCATGACTCTGAACACGAGGTCATAATGAAAAAAAAAACAATGTTATTGGATGATTCCGAACACGAGGACACTTATATCATTATTTATGTAAGTCTTCCCCTGCCATCCTAGAAAAGAGAAATGTGTATATTAATGTAATTCTGTGTTCTGTCCACAGACGCTACCACATATGCACATTTCTTGTTCAATGCCTTTGACATGGATAGATGCGGCTCAATCCGGTTCGAGGTAACATACTTATTTATTTTAATGTTTTTTTGTGGCTTTCGCCTTTATTTTATATATTTTATGGAGGGACAGACAGTAGGCTGACAGGAAATGGGGAGAGAGATAGGGGGAGTGACCATTGAGCCATGGCCCAGGCGAGGTAACATACTTATTGTTTCGTATTGTGAAACTTTATCACATCACTGGTTTACAGGTGAATTTGAGGAAGAAGAAAAAAAGGAGGGTGGGCCTAGTCCCGACTCCCTAGTGTGAATGTGCGTGCAAGTTTCAAAGCAATCGGACGCTGTTCATGATTTGAGGCATTTTGTTCAAAACGGGCCACGCCTGCAAACGTTGGAAGCCAATCATAGCCACTAGGATGGAATATGAAAAATCACATGACTATAGAGATATTCTGTAGGAATCTTTAATGTTTAGCAAAACATGGTGGAGCTATACCAATGTGAAACATTTGGAGCAGATTAATTTGTTTTTACAATTAGTTTAGTGCCTTTATCCCCCTACCCTCCAACCCTTCCAACGATTTGTCCACCAGTTGGTGCAGAATAACAACAATAACTGATTTTGTACAAGTCTCTGTTAAACACACACCGTCCAAGTAAGTATTGGCAGGGGCTGTCGGGGATTTTGATGTTATTTGTAGCGAATATTTCTCATTGAGAGTAATATGCCAGTTAGTCCTAACTGATGGCCATTCTTTTTATAGGACTTTGTGATAGGACTATCTGTGCTGCTACGAGGTTCTGTCACAGAGAAACTTCGATGGGCCTTCAACCTATATGACATCGACAAGGACGGCTACATTACCAAAGAGGTGCAGCCATTCTTTTTTTTTAATTTTATTTCTTTATTTATTTCAAAAAATGAAACAGAACAATGAAACAGAAATCAAACATAAATGTGAATGCAAGAAAACAAAAATACATAACAAAAACAGAGACAATAAAAGAAATCAAAGAAAAACAGCTTGACAAAAAATACAGCATTTTTCAGACAGTACAAGGCAAGGCAGGGAACAGCAGGAGACATGACTCATAATATAATATACAGCAGATATCCAACATTAATTGTCACAAGCCCGGCCTGCATCCAGCCCTTGCTAGGTGCAGCCATTCTCTACCTACATTCACAGTCTTCAGGCTGCCCGTACAACCTCTCAGCCTCAGCCTGTTTCACATGGGCAATTGGTATCTTCTGTAAATCCTCGTCAGTACATTTGCCACTTTACTATACCATGTTCTAGCAAGCCACGGATAAAAAATCACACCCGTGTGAAGTAAGTGGTGCAACTCCGTGTGGGGGTCCCCGGGGGAGGGGGGGGGGGATGGTGCGTGTGTTTGTGTGTGTGTTAGGTTGCGCACAGGTGGTGAAAAACAACCATGCTGTTTTCGTGCTCAGACGCACCCAGCCAGCCACCCACCCAGGCACACACATAGTCACTTAAGGAAGTGGTTGCACCACTTAAAAAAACTTGCTGACTTGCTGTATTCATCTGTGGACTTACAAAACACTGATATGAAAAGGAAAGTCACTATAAAGTTGTATTTGCAGTAGTAGTACCTGTTGTTTTATGACCTGGGCGGTTCATTGTGGAAGAATCTGTGTGAATTACCTTCTCTCTAATGTCTCTCATTTCTTTCTCATAGGACATGTTGGCAATAATGACATCCATTTATGACATGATGGGCAGGTATACATTACCAGGTCTACGAGATGACACCCCCTTTGACCACGTGGAAGCATTCTTCCAGGTAGGCTACCCAATCTAATGCAAGGCATTTTCATTTCATTATACATCTTCATAGGAATCTGCAATCTGGCATTGCAAATGTCATTGTTGTAATTGTGCTGAATGTCCCATGACTTCAGTAGGCTCTGTATAAACAGATTGACTCAATCAGCGCATTTAAAAACATTCTAAATATGGCATATGTGCGTGCACACGCACGCACGCACGCACGCACGCACACACACACACACACACACGCACACGCGCACACGCACACACACACACACACTGTGACACACATTACAGATTGATTACCTGCCATAACTTCCCTAGGGCTAATACGGCAGCTGACCAGTTAGTGCAAGCCCAATGTGTGAACCCATCAGCAGAAAAAGAGGAAAAACAGCGCCCTGTTTTCCTTAGAATTTTCCTCTGGGGGCAGCGCCAAACAGAATGTGTATAGCAGGATGTTTCCTCTGGGGGCAGCGTCAAACAGAATGTGTATAGCAGGATGTTTCCTCTGGGGGCAGCGTCAAACAGAATGTGTATAGCAGGATGTTTCCTCTGGGGGCAGCGCCAAACAAAATGTGTATAGCAGGATGTTCCCTCTGGGGGCAGCACCAAACAGAATGTGTATAGCAGGATGTTCCCTCTGGGGGCAGCGCCAAACAGAATGTGTATAGCAGGATGTTCCCTCTGGGGGCAGCACCAAACAGAATGTGTATAGCAGGATGTTCCCTCTGGGGGCAGCGTCAAACAGAATGTGTATAGCAGGATGTTCCCTCTGGGGGCAGCGTCAAACAGAATGTGTATAGCAGGATGTTTCCTCTGGGGGCAGCATCAAACAGAATGTGTATAGCAGGATGTTGCCTCTGGGGGCAGCGTCAAACAGAATGTGTATAGCAGGATGTTGCCTCTGGGGGCAGCATCAAACAGAATGTGTATAGCAGGATGTTGCCTGTTTGCTCCGCCTTAGGCACTCCTCTTCCGGCGGGGCGCCTATGTTTTCATTCCCGCTAATATAACAACAATGTATACACTTTCTGAATGCCCCTGCCGACAGATTCAGTAGCGCAGCTCGGAATCGGTTCTTGAGAGATTAGTGCAAGCCTGTCGATGGGCCGGGGTTATGCTCCCAAGCCCAAGATGGGTGGTGCATAACGCCGGCCCTTGATTGGATAACCTTGTGTAATGACAAAACAAATATATGGTACAATTATAACTACTGTATTATAACCTTTTTCAGAAGATGGATCGGAACAGAGATGGAGTGGTGACACTTGATGAATTCATAGAGACCTGTCAGAAGGTAATCACATTATTCATTCATTTCTTGGTTCTTGGATAAGTGTTATAGAGGTTTTGTGACACCATTGATTTACTTACAATATTTATCAAACATGTAATTCTACTTAAAAAAGTTGTTCTTTCAAAGACATTGACACATCCATGTAAATATAAAGGTATCTGAAAAGAATAGTCCACTGTCGAATAGAAATATGTTGTCCATTTGTGACATTAATTGTGTTGATCAATGTCAAAAACATTTGATTCCCTTCAATGCTGGCATTGTTTCTGTTCTGAACATGGTTCTCTGCTGTCTGAGCCTACAATAATCAGAATTAGTATGACTTGAGTCATACAGTGTGAGTCATGTATACATAGATCATTACTCTTACCGATAAAGAGAAGGAGATATGGTTGAAAAAAGTGCTCCATATATTTTCAGCCAACCATCCTTTTCTCCATGCTGGACACATATAATGTGTCAGTCTGCCATCTACTACAGTACAGTTGAATGCAAATAATGGGGGATAATTCCACAATCCTTGTTCATTGGAAAGAAAACTAACATTGTTTTAAAATGACTACTCAAATGAAATATGAAACTATGTAGCATCATGCTAGCTTTGGCAGAACTGAGGAGAGGTTTATTTTGTGTGGAACTGAACTCTATATGACAGCTGCCTGGCGCTGTGTGTACGATAACCAGTATGATTAAAAGGATGCGTTGAATGAACTAAAAATAATCTTAGACCATTTTTATTTCATTTGTATTATCTATACAGTATAAAGGGATCAATAATTGAATGTCATATTAGTAAAGTGCATTTGCACAGTGACATTTTGGCTTACTGCACTACAGAGCTAACCTGACTCCGCCAGATGGGGCAGCAGAGAGTACACTGGGTTCCCCAGGACTGGGGGGAACCCAGTGTACTCTCTGCTGCCCCATCTGGCGGAGTCAGGTTACTACAGAGCCGTAGTGATTCTGATTTCCTATTTTTTTCCCCCAGGATGAAAACATAATGGCCTCCATGCAGCTGTTTGAGAATGTCATCTAGAGACTAAGGAAAGGAATAGAGTAAAGATTTGTATTACTTCCAGTTGTAGACTTCTTCATCTGATTGGTAAATAACCTTGAGTTCACGTGACAATTATAAAAACACCATTGTTTTGTTGAGAGAAGTCCAAATCACATTTAGAAGGAATGCATGGCAGTCTGTCCTTCGTGTCCACAAATCAAGGGATCATGATCATGCATGCATGTTTGTCTGACACTTTAAGCATGCCATGTAAACCACATGAATTGCAATTTAATGTAATTTTGAAATGTATCGAGGTACTGTTTGAATTGAACAAATTGCATGTTGAAAATGCCCTCATCTCTGAGCTCAACAATATCCACACTTGGCTCTCTGATAACAAACAGTCATTACACCTGGGAAAACGGAATCCTTTATTTTTGGGTCTAATGTAATTGTAAACCTCATTGAGTCTGAAGACTTCGGTCACAGTTGTTGACCATGTAATCACAAGTAATGAACAAGAGGTAAACCTATTTTAGTTGTATTTTGTATAACAAACGTTCCAGTGAAAACATTGCATCAAAGCCAAAGGGGATTATTAAAGTCAACCGAAGAACAAGATTTTTGGTCAGGATCTCCTCTCGAGTCTTTTGTCAACAAGAATGCAATGAGGACTCCAGTTGGATCCCTCATTCAATGTAATTTCGACTGCTTGCTAAAAACAACAAAGCAGACCTCTCTTGTTTTGAGAGGTCTGACTCTGGAGAGGCCTATCTCCCCCAGGACTAACCTCCTACCTCCAGCTGACTTTACTAGTCTGGTTTGGCTCAAGGTAGAAGACAGAGTGCAACATTTGTCAGTGGATTTGGTCTTAAATACTCAAAGAATTAGTGGCCAAGATTCCTGTCAAACTACTTCTCTATATTCAACACCAGAAGGAGATAATCTTACCTTGTTCTCCCAAAATGCAGCTCACACATGCTCTAAACTAAAGGTTCTTGCCTCCCTACTCAAACTCAAAACTAACCTAAAAATAATTCCTGTCCTCAAAATACAAGTGAACGACATAGTTTAACTCTTTGAACATCCTGATAGTAGAATCCGCTGCCCCCCCCCCCCCGCCCTCACTCCTCCTTCCTCTGTAAATATACCTTATGATTCTACTGAGCATTATTCCAAAATGTTTTGTATTGTATTTGTATTGTATGTGATGAATTGCATTTTTATAGCGCTTTTCCAAGTGCTCAAAGCGCTTTACAATGGTCCATTCATTCACACATTGGGTGTACAGTATGTATTGATGAATTGAGTACAATGGACCACAATGGAAACAAGCCCCTGCGGGGATTTCTGTGTACTTTTAGCATAACCTTTTACTGTACCACCTGTCCTGTTAATGATTGTGTTAGTGAAGTATTCAATCAATCAATACATTCTAACTGTAATATACTGTAAAGAAAACAAATTTGTTTCTACATACTCCAGTGCAAGACTGATATGCACACGTTTGTGATGCTGAAAATGTAATTATTTATTTGATTGATTTAGACGTAATGAAATAAATGCCTATAAATAATTACAGTGTCATTAATATTACAGTGTCGTTAATATTATGATGTTTAGGGAACAAATATTCTTTACGTGTCAAGAATTACGGCAGGAGTTGAAACAACTATACTGGGATGCTTGTCAAACCTCCATGTTTTTTTACCAGGGTTTTAGATTTGTGTTAATCTTTCAAGAACAGATTCAGAGCAGGAAAACAAACGGCAGAGGGTGCTGTTTTTACCACTTTCTTTTCCAGTGGGTTCCCGCTTCCCAGATTGGATTTGTGTTAAACATGGTTTAGTGTACACTGTACACTAGCCTTGGTACTGTAGGGGTGGTATTTTCTGTAGTTTGTTAATAAGTCTAGGACTTTATTTTGATTAGTAGTACTTTTATGGAAAAGTACTACTACTACTTTTAAATTGTTGTCAATCCTACAATAAATCACTGGGAAGGAGGGAATCCATATGTTTGTGTTACACCTGGTGACCCCCAGGCTGGGTCATAACAGTTGGTAATACTTAACACTGCAATATTTTAGTTCATTTCACTCGCTAGACGTTTGGGTCAAATGAACAACACAGCATTATGTGTGATAAGTGGTAAAACGAAGCACTTGAGTCAAACCAAACCAGCATGTGTTCTCTCTCACCGTTACCCAGCGGTGGCATCATCATACCTTCAAGTTAAACGACTTTCATGTGTGGAATCTGGAATTCCATAATTCTAAGTAATGTGTGTTCCTGCATGTGTGTTCAGCCGTTGTCACCTACGTGGGTGTTGGCCTGAGACCCTCTTCTCAGGGTGATGGTTTGTTTACACCCCTGGAGCCTCTCCTGTGGCTATTTGTATGACAAAGGAGTTTGTTGGCCTGAAGGTCAACAGTTTGTTCAACAAACAAAACATCTGTCGACACCCCACACTCATGTAAAATGCTTAAACGGTTAACTAGAATACGACCACTTTGTCAGTTGGGCGTGAGCCCTGTGTGTGGAGCATGTCTGCTGGCGTGAGCCTTAACCTGTGCCGTGCTGTACTTCGCTGAAATAAACAACAACATCTCATCTGCCGTGTCTCACAAACTTTCTTCGGTGCTCTCCCAGTTTTAACAGTATGGTATAGACCAGATACAACACCTTGACAGCCCATACATCCAAACAGAAAAGTCCTATCTGACTACATTAAACGATGTTAAACGACGTTAAACTCACTTTGCCACTCACTTTATGCATGCGCATACCCTCTATAGTTATTCCCCTAATAGTTGGCTTTCTGTTGTAAAGCTCTGTCATTGTCTCTTTTCCTGCGAGAAATATCAGTACCAACTCGGCCATACCACCCGAAATTTACATTTTAAAACAAAATGTGAGACGCCAGAGGGGTTTAATAACAAAATTGTAGGCAATATTAGGCCTATGGTCGAATATGACAATCAAGGCACTTAATAAGTTGTTAACCCTGTCCCGTCCCCCCTGTCCCACACAAGTGATACGTAACGTCTGTCCCTCAAATGAACAGTTTGAATCTGGTGGTCACCCTATAGTGTGAACTGTGAACCCATTCTATTAGAATCAATCTGGTTGTCCCCCTGGCTGGAAACCCAGCTCTACGCAGCTCCAATGTCATTATAATGAGAAACTGTCTCGAAATAAATAACTATTTATAATTTCAGAATATTAGGCCTACTACTATTCCCCGTGGCAACGGTATATACAAGGCGGGGTGGCAGGTGTGGGAGTCAACATCCTGTGCCACTTTCCTGTCACTAACATGGTGAACCGCTACATGTCATCGTAGTAGTGGCCATGCAGAAACATGATGAAGTTCCAGACCAGAGAACTGCTACCGCGCCAGAAGTGGTTCATGTTCTGCCAGTACGGCCCAGGTACAATGTGCCCAACAACAGTAGTCTAGACTCTAGAGTCTTGACATTGCACATGTTAGCTAGGACATGTTAGGCCCCAAAACCTTGTTTTTGGGGCCTGCCTGCACCCAACCCAGGTGGTCTATTTCTACAATATAGACACACAAACTGACCAGAGAAGCGTTCACCAAGGCTGTGGTCTGACAGAAACTGACCTATGATTCCCGATGTGCAGCTTTATGTCATTCATTTAAATATTTATTTTATGGCTGAGTATGTATGTGTCAAGAGCTGAGCTCGTAAACCCACCAGTAATTACTAATTACTATAGAATATGATACACATTTCACAGTGTATGTCACAGTTGTAGCATTTCCTCCAACATGAAGTCTGGACTGAATTGGATTAATATAATTTTCTGACAAATGCATCACAAAACAACACGTGTTTATACTGTCTCCTTGTATACCGCCAGATAATCTTCATTATACTTCAGTTTATGCACATGCATTTAACCTTCTGCTGCAGATGGGTTGGTATTCACAGGCCTGAAATAGAGACTAGCTTCTCTGCAGCTTTTCAGTCAGCCTATGAGAATATATATATATAATAGCAATGTATCTGGTAGTTTTAGGACTGTACTGTATGTGCGGTTGTTTTTGTTTGTTTGTTTGTTTTCTTATTTTGACCATAAGACGTGAAAAGCAAATCTTCTACGTCACTACAACTAAACTGTTGGTCTTCACTTGACATACATCTTCACTTGACATACATACAGTGTGCAGAAGAGCGAAAATAGGAACCCATAGCTGCCACTGTAAATGATGCATTTATACAGCGATTTATTTAAATAGGCCTACATTTATTTACTTGGATGTCATGTAAATCAGAATCAGATACCTTCAGAGTCCTATTTTTCACACTCCATCGTTTTGTAGGTAGAGTGAGAGAAAATACAGATAGAAATTGAAGTTGAACAGGTAACAAATAAAGTTATGTACATACGATAGCTTATGAGTATGACACTGTGACCCCCTTTCCACCGGTTGCTTCTCCTATCAGCCTGGGCACATCTGAACTTCCATGCGCGGCCAAAGGAAGCTGTCTGCCGGGGTCTCTTCCTGGTTTTTAGACAGCTGGTGGATGGAAATGAAGCTCCACCCACGCGGCAGAATGCCGCTGGGGCAAGCTTTTCCGGGAATCAGGCCTGGAAGAGACCCCGGCAGACAGCTTCCTTTGGCCGCGCATGGAATCTTAGGTGTGCCCAGACCCAATGGGAACCGGTTCAGTTCTTTTTGGTTTTTAGTCCATGAGCCAGAGCTCCAAAATTGGAACGTTAATTATGAATTGAGTGGGTTAAACTATACACTTGTTTATAGGATCAATATAAGTAAATTAACATATGATAACCCTTCCACAGTAGCTTTTTCATATTTTCAATTGTTTGCATATTTTCCTATATAAATAGGATATATTAAATTTGTAATACAATAAATCATTGTCTTTGTGTAAGTAATCAACTGGGGAAGTTTCATGGTGATAACAATTTAAACCACATTCAACCTGATGTTTTTTTTTTTTTTTTTCACAGAAATCATCTCGGACTTGGGACTTGCATCATGCATGCATTAACACCTACATACTACTGAACTCTGGTCTGAAATGCTATAGTACATATCTTTCATGTGTTGTGTGAGAGGTGCCTTGGCATGAGTACATACTGCACATTAGTGTCTTGGTGAGAAGGAGATGCACGTTCGCAGTTCAGAGAGTTCAAACAAATGGAATGAATGGAACTTAATGAATGGGTTGACATTTGGCTGCATGGCTCTTTTTGACTATGAAGGGTAGGCTATAACCCAGAACCGAAACTTTCCAGAACCTTGTGAATGTGATGTTTTTTTTTAAACTATACACTTGTTTATAGGATCAATATAAGTAAATTAACATATGATAACCCTTCCACAGTAGCTTTTTCATATTTTCAATTGTTTGCATATTTTCCTATATAAATAGGATATATTAAATTTGTAATACAATAAATCATTGTCTTTGTGTAAGTAATCAACTGGGGAAGTTTCATGGTGATAACAATTTAATATAGGTATGGTTTGGTTTTGCACATTCAATTCATAATTAACGTTCCAATTTTGGAGCTCTAGGCTCATGGAAGAACCAAAAAAAACTGAACCGGTTCCCATTGGGAACCAACTGGTGGAAAAGGGGCTTCAGGGATATAGGCTAAAGTACATATTGTCCATGCCCTGAACAATATGTATACTGTAGCTAGGCTAGCTGGTTCAACCGGGTAAACAAATTGCGTGCGTGCGCGTGTGTGTGTGTGTGTGTGTGTGTGTGTGTGTGTGTCGGTGGGGTTAAGATTGGGCTAATTTGTAACCCAGCAGCTTTTGTTTAGGTGAAGCATTGAGAGATAACTTCATAATGATGCGGTCCTTGAAAGGGAGCCGACCTGTATGGCCAAATCGTGTGGAATCTATTCTTGTATCAGTAGGTTATGTGGTTGGACTCGGAAATGTCTGGAGGTTTCCATACGTATGCTTCAAAAGTGGCGGAGGTAATGTAAAAAAAATATTTTAAAATCTGCATGCAACCAGAAAAAATATAGACCAAGTTATAATAATATAATAATAATAAATGGCAAAGTATGAACAGCAGCATTTCTGCTTTCCCATAACTTCCATGCTGACTCAGAGCATTACACTGTAGTATCAGCCAGTCAGATACTGTAGCGAGTCGGTGTATGTGGGTTAATAGTCAGTCAGATACTGGTTATCAGTCAGTCTACACTGGCTAGCTTCATTTTACAAATACAAAATGTAAGCCTCCAGTTCACATTTCTCTTCTTTGATTTAAAAATGTATTTCAAATATGTTCAACACCTGTGTGAACTGAGTGTGTGTGTGTGTGTGTGTGTCACGCCAATTAGCTGACTGCTTAGTGTGAATGAACAGTGTGTGACCCGACGACCCCAATCATCTGCAGGGGTCAATAGGTGTACTCTAAACAGACATTGGGACAGACAGACAGACAGACAGACAGACAGACACACACATGGACAGACATAGCTATTTAAAAGAGCAGTGTGCACCACTCAAAAACGTGAACTATCCATTTAAAGCCACAATAAGTATAAATAAGGATAAAAAATCATGCTGAAGAATATTGTCCTTTTTGTTAACCAGTTATACTCCTAGTCCTAGTCACATCACATACTCGCAGAAAGAAAGAAAGCATTTTTCATCAATTTGTAGGCTACAGTTTTTCACACATTAAGCTTTTTCCACCAATATAATTAAATTTGTTATGTTCTTTTTGCAGGTGCTTATTTTGTGCCATACTTTATTTTGACATGTCTTTGTGTTATTCCACTTGTATTCTTGGAATTTACACTGGGGCAATACACACAGTCGGGACCGATACAAGCCATCTCCATGTGCTGCCCTCTAATGAAAGGTTGGTTCATTGTCTCTGGGTTGTTGGACACAGCCTTTGCAAAAATAATAATTCAACGATACAGTGAATCAATCATCCATGAAGTTTTGTATTGTCTGGCAAAGTATCAGCAAATGTAAGGAAAGATCATTTGAACAAATCACGGTCTTATTGTGCATCCTTATTATTTATTTTGTAGGACTTTTTACTCTTATTTTTGATCATGTCAGTGTTTCTGAGCTTAAATGGCTTTATATTGATATTTTACTAGTATTACTTAACACTGTCTCTTCTAAAAGAATCTCATACTTTTCTATTGCTTTTACAGGGGTGGGAATTTCTACCGTGGTACTGACTTTCATCGTGTGCTCATACAACAATACTGCTATAACCTGGGCTCTATACTACCTTTTCAACACCTTCAGAGCTTCTCTGCCTTGGAACCTGTGCAATGGCACCTGGAACATCCCAGACAACTGCTCCATGGCTGGGAATGCCCCACACACTCAGACCGCCTCCCAGCAGTTCTTTGAGTAAGTTCAGCATAGCCAGTTGTCTTTCTCTGTCTGTCTGTCTGTCTGTCTGTCTGTCTGTCTGTCTGTCTGTCTGTCTGTCTGTCTGTCTGTCTGTCTGTCTGTCTGTCTGTCTGTCTGTCTGTCTGTCTGTCTGTCTGTCTGTCTGTCTGTCTGTCTGTCTGTCTGTCTGTCTGTCTGTCTGTCTGTCTGTCTGTCTGTCTGTCTGTCTGTCTGTCGGTCGGTCGGTCGGTCGGTCGGTCGGTCGGTCGGTCTGTCTGTCTGTCTACACAATATGAGCACTATACTGTAAAGTGCCACATAATTATAATGTAATTTGATAACATACTGTAAAACCCACTCAACCTAATTTGTATTTTAAATGTTGCATTGCATACAATTTGATAATGATTGCCTTTGCCGATTGTACAGCCGTAAACTCCTGGAGGCCACAGAAGGAATAGAGAACGTTGGATACATACGATGGGAGCTTTTTGGTACCCTTCTTTTTTTATGGATACTTATATACCTCTGCACCTTCAAAGGGATCCAATCCACAGGAAAGGTTGTGCACTGCTCTCAATCACATCACAAAAGCAGCTCCACAGTCAAATCCTCACTGTTAATTATGTGACTGTGAGAGTGTAATCATTTGTACACACTGACGTCCAAAAATGTTTTGTGGTGTGACATGCGCATGAATTATTAAACTGACTTTTTGGTATGTGACCCTTTCCTTACATACTGTATGTTTATAGATGACTAGGACAACGCATCAAATCGGAGCCCCAGTGGAATGCCTCAAACAAACAAACTCTCAGTGGGTACAAATGTAACCAAATGGACCCCTAAGAGTAGGGTCCAATATGGTTACGGGTACATTTGTACACTGTCAAGAGTTACAAATGGATATATTGACACTGAGGATTTTACTGTGCGCCCCTTATGAAAATGTACATTACATAATGTACAATAACGTGTCAGTGCTTCAGAACAACACACATTTTTGTGTTAAAGGGGCATTCCACTCATTTTCAACATTTTACTATGTCATTAATATAAAAAAAAAATCGTATGAACAAACACGTGGACACGTAAACTAACAAAGCCAGTTGTTGGAGTGGTTTACACCACTCAATAGCAAAGCCAGTTGTTGGAGTGGTTTACACCACTCAATAGCAAAGCCAGTTGTTGGAGTGGTTTACACCACTCAAAAATCATTAACATGGTGAAACACATCTTGATGACATCATCAAGATGTGTTTCACCATGTTAATGATTTTTTTTCAGATCTCCAGTTCTAGGAAACACAGCATGGGGGAACCTTTTTTGTTTATTTCCACACAACAGCTCTAAGGTATATTAATTACATAGTAACATGTTGAAAATGAGTGGAATGCCCCTTTAATGTTTTTCCTCATGTGCAAAACAGGTGGTGTATTTCACAGCACTATTTCCATATGTTGTGCTGTTAGTACTACTGATCAACAACGTCAGGCTCCCTGGAGCCATGGATGGTATTATTCTCTATCTGAAACCCAGATGGAATGAACTACTGGATATTCAGGTGAGTCCGTGGAATTGATGGAACGGCTACTTTATTACATTTTATTAGCCATATAGTCCTTATTATGCCAAACAATTCAAATATGATATTGATGATGATTCTATTAAGGCTTTCATATACCATGGACTTTGTTCCAATTTAAAGTAATTCAAACAGCTGTTAATAAACTAGGCTGTATTTCAGAAAATGTGCTTATTTAAAGTGCTGAAGGCAAATCGTGTTAATTTATTACGTATACATGTCTTTTAGGGGTATTAAGGGCTGCTGAATCCAAATCTGCTGTATGTAAAGCTCAAAAATGGCCGCTAAGCCCTCAAAATGGACCATTTAAAGATGGCGGCCACCAGTATACTGGAATATATTACATAGCATCTTTTTGTAAAGCTGCAGTCCCATGTACATTTTGTACATTCACAATGTGCGTACATTTTATGTCTTAAGTGGGATTTGAACTTGAGTCTAAAGCATGGGAGACTCAACAAATGAGACGGATAGGCAATACATATGAACCAATAGGCATACTATCTGAAACCAGGGTCTAACTGCAGATGTGTTGTGTTATAATAAGGGATAATGTATGGCTAGGTGGTCATTGTTGATAGATAAATCACAGACAGGGTGATTTATCTATAAACAATGACCACCTAGCCATACATTATCCCGCTTATTACATAATACATAAATTAATAACCCAAAAGTGACAACAAAACAAAGTATTTCCTTGCTTACGGTAATAAAAGTATTCAAAGTTGGCCCACAGAGCGGGCCAGTCTATTTCTCGTTTCAAATGTTTTCAAAAAACATTCTTGAGAGCAATGCAAGTTAAATGACATTGTATGTTTGTTTACATGGCTGTCATGTTGGGTACAGCATAAAATCCAAGCAGGTGCTAGTCTAAGCCTTTGATTAGGCAGCGGCCTCTTATCAAGAAATAACACACCGCTGAATTCAGCGGTTGACCAATCAGAATCAAGCATTCAACCAAGCCGTGTAATAAATTGTATTTACATTCTACCATGCACATTTGTTAAAATAACATTATTCATTGACATAAGTTTGTCTTGTTCTATTGTTTTAACCTAACAGGTTTGGATTGATGCCAGTGTACAGATTTTCTATTCCATAGGGGTTGGGATGGGCGTCCTGATCTCCAACTCCAGTCATAATAAATTTGAAAACAATATGCTCAGGTACATGCCATGTACTTATAATATTAATATTATAAGTATATTATATTATTAATATATAATATAATAATAATAATGTAATAATAATAATAATAATATAATAATAATATAATATAATATAATAATAATAATAATATTATATTATATTATTCTTAATATTTAGAATTCTAAATATTTAGAATGCACAGGTGTTCGGTATCATATTATCATATTGTGGGTCCTTATCCAACATACATTATTAGACTAATGAGTTTTTGCAAACTAGTGAGTTTGCAAATTGTTAGATGTATGGTTAACCGTTAATGTAACTACATGAAGGGCACATGCGGGCACAGCACGAGTAGAATAAGAGAAGGCATAAAATCATTGCCATGATGAGTAGTTTAAATGCTTAAACGTTTGAATGCCTATATAATTTAAAGGCTTAATTCAATGTGATTTAAAGGTATATTCAGTGATTTCACTTAATTCAAATATCACTTATTCTTTCTTCGTTTTTGGATAACCCTCCCTACTATAAAGTGTGCTGACCATATATAAGGAGTTCCCTGTCCCCAGTGAGCCCCTGGGGTCAAAAAACCCTAGTTTCGGTTTGGGCTTTGGGTGGCAAAGCCTTCATCCAATCAGGATGAGAGGGGCCTTCCTCCATTCATGATCGAGTGGGGCGGGCCTTGCTGCACGTGCTGTTGGTTTGTTGTACTTCCCCCCACTGTAGAGCGTGTGCATGTGCACATCTTGTTACCGGGGCGGACCGGGATTTTTTCCAAATCACCCAAATCACTGAATGCTCCTTTAACCCATTTAAACCAGGAAAGCATCTGTGTAACCACAGCCATTATTTTGTACTTTGTGGCCATTTACATATCATTTATGGGGTCCTTGACATGAAAAAGTTTGAGAACCACTGAAAATGTGTTTTTTCAGAAAACTGTTGGGATTTATTAGACATTGTTTGAATCGGGTCTCAGGTCTTAATGGGTTTAATAGGAAGGATACTTGTACCAGATTCCATGTATTGATAAGTCAAACCACATTAATTTCACCTTTCACCAGGGATGCTTTGATCGTGGCACTGGCCAACTCGGCAACAAGCATTTTTGCTGGGTTTGCCATTTTCTCTGGAGTTGGATACATGGCTCACATTCATGGACTTGACATAAACAACCTTGCTGTTGGAGGTAAGACTGATCGAATACGCATGATAACGAAGCACTTCAGCAATTTTCAATCGTTTTCAGATAAGAACAAGTCCAATGCTTACATGGTATGCTGTGGCTTCCAGTTCCAACCACAGTAACCGCTCTGCTCTCTAGTCCTGCAAGCATACAACATAAACAATGTATTTATGGAATTATTAACTTCTTTTAAACAAACCAGTAGATGTCAATCAGAAAACTTTTAACAACTTGAGAGGTCCCCTCTGATAACTGCAGAGACAAGCTAAAATGGCTGACAGTGCTTAAGGCTTTTTTACAGCCAGCATCAGCTGTGAATGGGGAATGGGTAATGGATTCTACCCTCACTATCAGAACAGTTTCTTCAACCTCAACAAAAACCTGGTTAATTTTTTCCGCTAAATAATAGGTGTGTACAGAAGGTTTGAAACACCCACATCACCTTTCTCTGTATGCCTAGTCCGAACCCATTTGCTATTTTACGGTAAGCCCAAACCGCACCAATGACTCACCATACAACTACTTGCAACTACATGCAACCAATGGCAGTTGCAAGGAGTTGCATTGGTGCGGTTGACCTTAAAACTGTTGCACAGAGTTGCGACTAGTTGCATTGGTCTTTAGACCACAGCGTACTTCTGGATAGGTGCCATCTCGTCGCACAGCATATGATATGAGCATGAAAGTTTACCTTTTCTCAACTTTGACACACCGTTTTTTTACTGGCTCCTCCTCCTGCCGCAGCAGCGGGGAAGACGGCAGTCTCGCTGACAATACCCTTAATAAAAAAAAGATGTAATACTCATATATCCCTGTGTGTTTTCTGTGCAGGGCCTGGTTTAGTTTTTGTGGTCTACCCCGAGGTGTTCTCTACTCTGCCTGTCGCTCAGCTTTGGGCATTTCTTTTCTTTCTCATGCTCCTTACCCTTGGTCTGGATTGTCAGGTTGAGTATATTGAAACCAGTGTTTGTTCACCCTACTCTCCTCTGTATATATTCTATCTATATTCTTGAACACAAACAATAGTAGATGCATAAACTTGGAAAACTCAACAAGTGCTTCAGGATACAGATCACGGGTACAGGAAGCATCGCCTCCTCCATATATGGCGACTGCCAATTATCGCAGACACAACATAATTTTGTCAGTGCCTTAGATCTCGGCTTGGGCATTCACACACACACGCACTCACGCACGCACGCGCGCATATAATGATATACATATACCTCATTCGATATAACGAATCAACGATAGACAACCCTTCATTGTGTAACAGAAATGTGTTCTATTCTGTTCTGTTCCAACTGCAGACTGCACACATTGAGCTCTTAGTGACAACGGTAATTGACACCTTTGGTTCCAAAAAAATGCTTTGCCGACCAAAAAGAAAGGAGAGTGTGACTGCATTCATCTGCCTGCTTGTCTTTCTTTCTGGAATTCCCTGCATCACCCAGGTGTGTGAGTGTACGTGTGTGCGTACAATTTACAATTTAGGCATTTAGCAGACGCTCTTAATCCAGAGCGATTTACATTAGGCAAGAACAAAAGCATGGGAATACATCACATATATAAAATGCATTTATCATGAAACATGCGTAAGCTAAGAACGTAACTAGAACATATCTATATAATGACACTATACATATAAACTATACATATATACTATACTATGCTATACATGTACTATGAGGTGCTATGACTACATACAATGCAATTATTGTGCTGTCTACATGACATGCTATAAGTCTGTTTCAAATGCTATCTAAGTCTAAAAAGTGCTATCTAAGGGGGTAGGATAAGTGCTATGGGCCATGATGGAGTCTGAAAAGGTGGGTTTTCAGACTAAGGCGGAAGATTGGGAGTGATGCTGCAGTTCTGATTGCAACGGGGAGTGCATTCCACAGTTTTGGGGCCAGAAGGGAGAAGAGTTTGGGACGTGTGGAGCGTTGTCCCGGCGTTTTTAGTGAGGGTACTTCCAGCTTTCCTGCGTTGGCTGATCTGAGTGCGCGGGAGGGTTTGTAGGGTTCAATCATGCTTGCAAGATATGGGGGAGCCATACCTTTGGTTGCTTTGAATGCCAGCATCAGAGTTTTGTATTCTGTGCGGGCAGCGACCGGGAGCCAGTGCAGGGAGCGGAGCAGGGGGGATACATGTGAGAATTTTGGCTGGTTGAAGACCAAACGAGCTGCGGCATTTTGGATCAGTTGGAGAGGCTTAAGTGCACATGCCGGTAGGCCAGTAAGGAGCGAATTACAATAGTCAAGTTTTGACAAGACTGTTGTCTGGATTAGGCGCTGGGCTGATTCCTGGGTGAGGAAGGGTCTAATTCGTCGTATGTTATAGAGTGTGAACCTACAGGATCGAGTGACAGCTGTGATGTGAGTTTTAAACGAGAGCTGACTGTCCAGGACAACACCAAGGTTCCTGGCTGTTGGGACAGACGTTACCAGGGCGTTGTCTACGGAAATAGTTAGCTCCCGCATAGGGCAGGACTTAGGTGGGAAGAAGAGAAGCTCAGTCTTGTCTGGGTTCAGCTTGAGGTGGTTGGAGGACATCCACTGTGATATGTCAGCCAGGCATGCAGTATGTGCATGCACTTGTGTGGCTGTGAGAAAGAAAGAAAATGCCCGGAATAAAACAAATTGCAAACAGAGATGATCTGAGCCTACAACAAGCCACAACGTGTGCATTGTGAGCTTGTTGATCCGCTATTTTCACTAATTATGAAAATAAAATAAAACTATAAATCTCCGGAGTCAAGTTGGTCGGTTAGACGGTTGTCCAGAACCACAGTGAGCACAGAAGCAACTGATATAACCAATATATGGACTTGTATCATGACTTATAATCATGATAGACATATACGAGAGTTCAGCATTGCTTTATGCAACGTGGATGTGTGTAAATAACACACAATAATGTGTGTTGTTTTGTACTTCAAACCTTGAGTTTTTAGTTTTACATATCTGATTTCATATTATGACATCTGAATTAAACTTAATGAAGGTTTGATTAGGTTTATCAATCTGTTTAAATCCTAGCTGTGATATCATTCTAAAAATATGTTGCTTGATCAGAACCAACTGTATATTATGTCATAATAAAAAGAAAGTTTTTGCTACTCACCAAAACAAAGGCAGGTTATTTTTATTTACGCTAAAGACGAGAGGCTGGTCTGCATTCATGCAAGCCCCGGAAGTCGAGAGTAACATAGCTCTAAATGCAACGCATTAGAGCTATGGACCAGAGTTAGCCTAGTTGTACGTTTGTGATAAAGTAATAAATAAATACATTTGATCTGGTTCTTTACAGGGTGGTATTTACATCTTCCAGCTTTTTGACCATTCCATTGGCATACCATTGGCATTAATAGCTCTACTGGAGACTGTTGCCATCTCCTGGATATTTGGCAAGTAGTCTCAGTGCTTTATCTCATTTTTATATTGCACGGTGGTAGTATTCAAGTATTAATTCTAGCTATACAATCTATTTCCAGGGGTGCGTCGTCTCTCTATCATGGTAGAAAGAATGATGAAGAAGCCCCCAAGTATTTTCTTCAAAGCATGCTGGTTGGTCATCTCCCCCCTACTGATTATGGTAGGTTGAAGTTACATTTTATTTCACATTCAGCCCATCCATCAGATTCACTATTGGCTTCCCTTTCTATTTATACAAGCCAACAGCCTAATAGTGAAACAGGTAGACAATAATAGTTCACTCATACTTGCAGGGCTGGACTGGCCACAGGTCGTACCGGGCATATTCCCGGTGGGCTGTCATGATTAAAAAAATGATTTTGGACAGGCAGGCAGGCCAATAAGCGGCAGGCCATTCTGCCAGTGCCATCATGATAATTTCACTGTACCTGTATCAGTGAGTGACAAATAAACCCTCTACAAAGGGTTGTGTAGTTGTTTGTTGGTTTGTAGCCTATCATTTATGTTGTTCTGTAAAAGTAGTGGTATTAGGGCTTGTTTGTTTGTGTGTGCCTCGACGGAGCGGGCGGTAGAGTTTCTGCTATCTGCGCGCTGGTTGTGGTGGGCCTGCCTGGGCCAAATTCACGCGAAAATGACCGGGCCGAATTTGTGTCCCAGTCCAGCCCTGCATACTTGTCTGCGTCAAATTACATTGGCCATTGTGATGACTTAACAACAAAATACAACATTTCGATTCTCTACTAACATATTACCAGCATAAAAACATATTGCTTGATTCAACTTTCAGGTCATATTGGTGTCGAGTTTAATCCAATACACCCCTCTTCGCTATGGAAAGACCTATTATTATCCACAATGGGCAAATGCTGTGTCATGGCTCATTGCTTTGGTGGCCACTGTGTGGATACCTCTGGGGGCCATGCATGAGTTGTACAATCATAAAGGGACCTTTTTAATGGTAAGGATATTTAATCACACTGATGTGTAAGACTATTAACTACACAATATTGCAAATACGAGGGTTTGCATACACAATATAATAAACCTGTTATTCATGGTATTTTCCCATATAGATCATGCTTGGGCTCTTTAGGCCCTTTAATTTAGACTGACTGACATGTTTTCTTTTCTTTTTGCAACATACTAAGCCACACACCTAGCAAACAAACATAGCATTTGAGATATAGGCCTATTGAAGGGTATGTGGAATTGATGGGTACATGAACTGATATACAGTATGTTAAGCAGAGAGCCTGTTAATGTCATGTCAGTCATGCTACTCCCATCTATGCAGGGATAATAACAAAAGTGGAATATAAGCTCTAGACGTCTAGAACAATATACGGTAGTGCACCAATGAATATGTTTATATATTGTTTACTTTACACTAAATGCTTCTCACATGACACTTCGATTAACATGTCCATCTATGTCTGTTTCAAATGTAGAGATTGAAGTCTTCAGTGACTCCTAAAATGACAATGGAAGATATGGTTCATCCTGTACAATTGTCAATGGAACCCCGGACAAAGAAGCAACATCTGAGCCATGAAGAAAAGGATGGATTGGTTGTTGGTGACGCTCCGTATACTGATCATTCATCTTTATAGCCATCCATCCATCCATCTTCAACTGCTTATCCGTAGTCGGGTGGCGGGGGCAACAGCTCCACCAGAGAGCTCCAGACGTCCCTCTGGGATGTCTGGATATAAACCCTCCAACTCATCCTTGGTCTGCCCCCGGGGTATTCTTCCAGCGGGATGTGCATCGAGGACCTCCCTAGGGAGACACTCGAGACTCCTAACCAGATGCCCGAACCACCTTTTCTTTATATCGAACATAAATTAATTAACGTTCTCCTTCTGTTAAATAGTACAGAAGGATATATAGAAATATATTTCAAAATGATATGCTATCAAATCATTTTGTAACTAAGAAAGAAGTAACTAAGAAAGAAGAAAAAAAGATTTACATTAAATAATGACTGTTAATGGCTTGATATACTTTGTATACTATTAATACAAAAATAAATGTAAATAAAATAGAAATGACTGTGCATGCTTTCTACCAACTATATAGTTGTCGGGAGGTGGGGTGGGGTGGTCCGTGAGGATTGTTCGAAAAATACTAGTGGTCCAGAGCAAAAAAAGAAAAGTTTGAAAATCACTGCCTTAAGCTACTGGTTTGATCTAGAGAGGCATTGTCCTATGGAACCTTTAGCATTAGAACAAATTTCCCTTTTTTTTTGGACTAAATTAAAATGTGCTTCTCTATATGTGCCATATATCATACACAATATTGCAAATGTATAAAAATGGCGACTGTGGCTCAAGAGGTAGAGCAGGTCGTCCAATGATTCATGGGTCGGCGGTTCGAATCCCGGCTCCTCCTGTCTACATGTCGAAGTGTCCTTGGGCAAGACACTGAACCCCAAATTGCTCCTGATGTGCTGGTTGGTACCTTGCATGGCTTCCGCTGCAATCGGTGTATGAATGTGTGTGTGAATGGGTGAATGTAATGCACAATCTATGTAAAGCGCCTTGGATAAAGGCGCTATATAAATGCACCATTTACCATTTACAACCATTCTCTCATGGCACAACTTCGCTTTGCGCTATGATGAAACTATACTGCTAGCTCGCCCAATTTGCTGTCAGGTGGCAAATGATTCGCTCTGGAAAGAAGGGCTCAAGTATACACACTTTGGAAGATGTTTCAGGTCAACAGTCAATTATTCTTCACTTCCTAGAATTCGTTAATTCTGTGTCCCTATACTTTAACAGCGTAAAACCCTGTAACAAACTTGGTTGACTGGGACATTTTTTTGCACTTGCAAAAATGATACGCCACTAGATGAACACAGCTTAACACATTTTGGGCGAGAACCCCTTTTGGTGTTTTAAACATTATGTTATACAATTTACAATTTAGGCATTTAGCAGACGCTCTTAATCCAGAGCGATTTAGCTATTGAAAAATAGCAGATCTACAAGCTCATAGCGCGCCACCAAGTGGCGCGCTACGAGCTTGTAGGTCTGCTATTTTTGAAAAATCGTGAAAATATTTATTTCAGAAAACTGGAGGATTTAGAAGATTTTTTTTAAATTTCGGCCTAAATGGATTAACCCCTTCATGGCTCATGTATCTTGAACCACAATATGAGCCTGAATTCATGTACACAGTCTGCTCCTTCTAGTGTTTTAATGATTACCAGAAGCAAGCACCTAACTAGGACCGTTGGCACAGGGCAATCGATTTCTATCATACACACTGAAATAAGGATCACATTTGCTGCATGGAGGAGAGTGAGGACTCCTGTCATTAGAAAACTATCCCATCAGCAGAAATCATTCAACTTCTACTGTATTACTGATCTCGAACCAATAGCGCGGGTGTTGCAGGGGGAGTTGGGGAGGAGCTATGTGCTTTCTATTGACTGGGTACAGTTAGCACAGGGCAGTGATAACAGATCAATCATGTGCTGCTGAACTGTAAAAGTGGTATGTTCTGAAAACGGTTTGCTGTACGCCAGCATCAACGCACAAGATCTCTTCTCTCAAGGTGACTATTCCAAATGTAAATCTGATTAGTAACTGCTATCACTGTGTACATTTGTTGTGTTGTTTTGAGAACATAACAATAATATTGTCTCTGAAATAATCATATATCGTATATGTACAGTATATGAATATTATATACTGTGTATGTATGTATTATATATATATATATATATATATATATATATATATATATATATATATATATATATATATATATATATATATATATATATATATAATTATTATTCTTTTTTTCCCACAGTATATGAACTATATTCAAACTATATACTTAGTTGAATATCATCTAGACAGTTTTATGGTTTCAATTAGTTTTTTGTAAAGACCAGTTTAATACATTGTGAAAGGGTGGTACACACTATTGTGTTCAATAGATCGAGAAGGCCTGAGCAGTTCTAGTTCCAAAAAGAACATGCGGGTAGTTTTGTTTTTGTTTTGCTTGTTGGCACCGGTGAGCATGTGACTCAAAGCTTTTGATGTGCAATGGGCCATGTATAAGTGGACTTAGCATCCATTTGAATTAGATAGACGCGGTGTGTTTCACTGCATTTCTGATGTCATTGTACATGTCCTCAAAATGTTTAAATGGATGAATAGCTTTGATCTATAATCTCACATTGTGAGCATTATTTGGATTATTTTGACAGTTTTTACATTTTCACTTATGGTATGAATGATGACATGCCCAAAATGAGGACACCAGGTGGTTTAACGAAGTAGCCAAAATATCTGTTATATACCTATTGCCTTTAATTCATGTTTTTTTTTTTTGCCTAACAGGGATCTTCAGTTATGATTGGCCAGCAGAAGCTTGTAATTCTCTGGGCATGCATGTTGCTTATGGCAGCACTGTGCCCAGGTGTACAATCTAAACGTAAAGGTGGGTTCCGTGGAAAAGGAAAGGGTGACGACGACGAGCTAGATAAAAAAGTGAAGCCCTCACCGAGCAAATCCTCCTCCAAGCAATCCTCCTCCAAGCAGTCCTCCTCCAAGCAGTCCTCCAAGCAATCCTCCTCCAAACAAGGCCTGAAGTTGGCGGGGGCAGCAGCAGCTGGTGCGATTGGAGGTGCTGCCATTGGATATGGACTGGGGTCACTTGGTAAGACAAAGCAGCGTTACGGGCATGGCTATGGCTATGACAGATCTGGTGCAGGCCAACAACAAGTATACCAACGTGATGGCCAAGGGATCCACAACCTGTCCAATAAGCGCCTCAGAAGTGCAGCTGCCACTGGGCCCATGAGTAGCATCTTCATTACACTTGGACCCATTGCTCCTATCTTAATTGGTGCCTGGATAAGGGGCATTTAGTGTCACCTTTCATCACTTGAATAAAATCTAATTGTCCAAATCATAGAAACTGAAATGATGATTATGACAATGCTGAGTAGTGTCTGACTGTCTTGTGGGCAGTTTCACAGGAAATTGAAAGTACTCTATCACTCTCTCTCTTCTCTCTCTCTCGCTCTCTCTCTCTCTCTCTCTCTCTCTCTCTTCTCTCTCTCTCTCTCTCTCTCTCTCATACAGCAGCTGTGTGCTGTAGTGTGCCATCTTTGAAAGGTTGAATGGAGACATTTTATGTTTCGAATTAATGATTTACAATGAATATGTGTGATGCTGTTTATTTTATTGAATCCATTTCTATTTCGGACATGTATCCTATACTAAATAACAGCAGTACCAACTAAATATCAACAGCAAAAACATTTACAGGTTAGATGCATATTTTTCATACATGAGTAAGTACAAGCATGTACAGTACTGTACAAAGACATGGCAAAGGCATGAGTACAACAAAAACAGCCTGAGACAGAATATACACTTGTAAAGACAAATAAGAGCACTTGGGTGATATTCTACAAGGTAAACACTGGGGCTAGGTGTTAAAAGAAATGTAGTTTTAATCTGAATTCATATAAAATGGTAAATTTGGTAGAACCGAGTCACAGAGAAGAAGATACAGCAATTAAGATTAAGATTAAGACTGACTGCAACCTACCAGCATCAATACAAATCAAGTGGATTATCCAATTTAAAATATTAAACATGCCGAATGTTGATAAGAAATGTAGATATTTCTGTTAAAACCATTTAGAACAAAGGGTGATCCAGCCAATATATCTAATACTAAAAAAAACAAAAACAATACGTGTTTACGGAAGCAGGGACAATAGAAATGGACACGATAAATGACACTCTACTCTACTTGGCAGCAGAGCATGGAAAGATACAGACCAAGATCTATTGAGAATAAAGGAGAAACACTATGAATAGAGTCTTTATAGTGACTGGAGTGACTAATAAGTGGACTATTTGCCAAATACACTGCCGTTGCTGCAATGGGCAGATACAGATAGACTATGAGCTCCACAAATCTGGTTACTTGGTCCATGTGATTATGGTCTTGTTATTTATGAATTTGTGAGAGTTAGACCTGACGTCGAAATTTAAAAAAAAGTCTTCTAAATCCTGACAGTTTTCTGAAAAAAACATGTTTCTATGTCAGTCAACAAACATATTCATGTCAAGGATCCCAAATATATATGACATTGGCCGCCGACCCCATCTGAAAATAGGTTGTTCCAGGGAGCCCTCCAGAAACAAAGATTTGAGTTAAAAACTTGCTCTGAAAGAATATATATATTCAATGATTTCAGGCACATTTTCACGATTTTTCAAAAATAGCAGACCTACAAGTTCATGCTATGAACTTGTAGATCTGCTATTTTTCAACAGCTAAAGCATAACACAATGCTTAAAAGGGGTTCCCGCTCAAAATGGGTTTCATCTACACCTGTTTGTTTATAGTCCCACATTTCAGGCTATGCCAATACTAATGATGATTAGACATGAATATTTTAAGTTCCTACTGTATATACAGTATGTGGACATTTTAATACACTTTACTGTTGATATATAACTAGCTTTTGTTATTCTGTTTTGTCCTGCCATTTGCATTTCAATATTGTCTTTTGTGCATTTCCCAATAAAGTCAATAGAACAGATACTAGAAATAGGGAAATGCTAGAGTTGGACCTTGAAGTTGTGTTGCTATATCTTTATTCAAGGTTGTATTTATAACTCAAGCCTATTTTACTTGTAATTTACAGCCATGTGGCATGACAGCACTGAACCATTAAAAATGCTGCAAATGAACCTGACAAAAAGATATACACCGTGGTGATTTTTATAGGTGACATTTATACTCCGTTAGTGGGGTATTTAGACGCCTGTGCACTGAGATTACTTCTTCATGGAAAATAACCTTGCTCTGTCCAAATACTTAATTTAAAGGTATATATAATAAGTGGCACCCTGAAATACAGGACTATGAGCAAACGGTGCTGGAATAGTCTCAACAATATAACGCAACTGTTAATCCCATAAATGTAAAATGGAAATCTGGACCTTAATTCCATACTAGGACCACAATGGAAACATGTCCCCAGGACTTGTTGTTATCCTTTTAGCCTTCATATCTGACTGTACCTCGTGCAGTTTACATTTCTGACTAATGAAGTAATTTCCTTGTGTTTGCGTTACTTTAAGCAGAAAAAAGTGTGTACATAAAAGAAATACAAACTCTTACTATGTTGTATTTTACACAGACATGTCTTGTAAAACAAGCAAAATACATGAAATGCCATGCACTAGCATAAACTGTGTTGTTTCATACAGGTATATGGTGTTTAAACATTCATTAATATGATTTATGGACTGATCAAAAACTGCAAGTGTAGTTGAATCAGAATCTGTATTTTCACGAAGTACCAAACAAATACATTCTTGTATTGATACTAGTATTTCGTTTATTTGTGATTGTTTACATGTGTGGAAGGCCTCTCAGGGTGTGGTCATACCAAACTGCATTGGCAGAATCCGTGCAGACCATACCCTGAAAGTGTTATTAGTGCACAACATAAAAATGTGCCATAAGTAAAACAAATAATATTATCCTTAAAAGTGTTTTAGAAATGTACAAAGAATTTTCTTTCCCTTATATTTTCCGGTGTTCTTCCAAGTTACTCATGTGTGTGATAACTAAACGACAGCACTAAAACCTAAACACAAATACAACTATAAACTGCAGTCTTTATGGAATGATTCATCAACAGTATGTGCCGCAGTACAGTGAAATATGTATATGACAATCAATAGGCTGCTTGTTCATTGAAGCAGGAGCATGCTACTCACAAGCATGAGGATGGAGGTGAAAATTTGAATCAGCCCAGAGCTCAGAGGGTTGCTCTTGCTAGGGCTGGCCATCTGCTGCTCAGCTGTCTTTTTCTGCAGATAGGGCTCACAGTAAACCACATAAAGCTCCACACATCGCCGGGACTTAAGTTGCTCAATTAGGGCCGGGTACCCAACCTCCTCAATGCCAACTGTGTCGTCACCTTCCTCATCACCTCCGCCTTTAATGAGATCCGTCCTTTTCATGCAGGTATCCATGAAGGTGTCATACTTCATTGGAGGAGGAGAGCTGTAGTTGTAATCACGCCCAAAGTCATTTTCATCTGTGGATTTGGAGCCATATCGCTGATACATTACGTTGTTGTAATTCTGCTCTTCTTCGTGATTGCGGAAGTTGTGTGGAACATGTGGTCGAGGCATTCGTCCTAACCCATAGCCTATCGCCATTCCTGCCACAGCTCCAACACCCGCTGCCATCATGGCTTTCTTTGCAAAGCCCTGAGAATTGCTTGAGGGGTATTGTCCCATACTGTGCACAGAACGCGAGAAAGGAGACCCTCCCATGCCGTGTCCGCCGTGTCCACCATATCCGTAGCCTCCTCCACCATAGCGGGGACTGAGGATCTGATTATTTGGGTTCCAATTGGGTTGTCCCCCCATTCCTCCACCCGGGTAGCCACCTGGATATGCACCAGCCTGACCATAGCCCTGTCCAGTATTCCCCCCTCTGACCGGATAACCTCCACCTGCTGCAGGGTAGCCTCCAGCACCTGGGTACTGATTTGGATAATTCCCTCTGCCTGGGTTTTGGTTTGGATAGCCACCTGCGGCTGGATAGCCACCTGCGGCTGGATAGCCACCTGCTGGATTCTGGTTGGGATAGCCTCCGGGATTGCTTCTAGCAGGATTATAACCACCTGCGGCTGGATAGCCACCTGCTGGATTCTGGTTGGGATAGCCACCTGCTGGATTCTGGTTGGGATAGCCTCCGGGATTGCTTCTAGCAGGATTCTGGTTTGGATAACCACCTGCAGCTGGATAGCCACCTGCTGAATTCTGGTTGGGATAGCCACCTGCTGCGGGATTCTGGTTGGGATATCCTCCAGGATTGGTGCCTCTGCCAGGGTAACTTCCACCTGCAGGATAGGGCTGCTGTGGTGGCTGCTGTCTGGGGTAGTTACCTACATTAGTGTTTTTTGCTCTTGGTGTTTTTGGGGAGGATGAGCTACGGTCTCTATTGCTGCTGGAACTGGAAGATTTCTTGCCACTGCTGCCGCCGCGTTTGACGGCCCATGTTAGGTCAGTGTGCAGGACAGCAATCATTAGAAGAGACACAAGAACCACCTTGTACAGATTTCCCATCGCGTACCTAAAGTAAGGAAAGCATTTTGGTGAAATGCGCCATGACAATAAAATCAGCCCATTGCAATTACTTACAAATATAAACAAATAGCGTTGGCCTAATTGTCATCACAAAAGAGAGGACTCTTGTTTTCTTCTGTAACCTTTGCAGTGAATTTAATTTCCTTTCAAATGATATGGTTGTATGGTGTATTTTCACTGGACCAGCCAGTGAAAATTATGTTTTTCTTTCGTTTTCCATTTATAATGGCGTATAGGCTACTTGATTGGCAACCATAATCATTAATGACCTTGTCATGATTCATGGGGCTATAGGCCTATTCTCTGTTTACCTCCATGGCTGTGGGTAAAAAATATAAATA
Organism: Electrona antarctica; assembly: GCF_951216825.1. Taxonomy (NCBI): domain Eukaryota; kingdom Metazoa; phylum Chordata; class Actinopteri; order Myctophiformes; family Myctophidae; genus Electrona; species Electrona antarctica. The sequence goes on from NC_136797.1 coordinate 24,354,827, forward strand.
TATTTTGCGGAAATTGCGGGCCGTCATCATCACCCACACCCACAGTGGCAATGACACGAACGGATTGTTTTGGAACAACGCAGTAAGCTTTGTCCGTTACCATGATGATAATATGCGTCATTCATCGCAGCATTCGCTATAAGCCCGATATTACATTTAAATAACATTGCGGCGTTAAATATATTACCGTTGTGTGTGTTTGAATTGTCTTACCCCAAATTGGTGGTTGCTGGTGGCCTCATATTCGAAGGATTTTCATCAACCGCTGATGTGCGGTCGGATCACAGGCTCGGATAGAGGAGAGGCGGCTCTGGTCCTGACTCCTGTCTGGCTGTGCTGTATGGGTGCTTCAGAATGGGTGTGCTCGATTTACTGCGCAGCGTTGCGGACAGTGTCGGATAGCGTTACAACCTATGTAAATTGTAAAATTGACAAATAACGGGCTGTTTTACATGATTAAACTCGTCGTTCTTGCGCCTTACGCATATAATGTAATGAACAAATTTGGTGTAGCCTATATTAATTGCGCTAACGTTATCTCACGTGTTCTTGTTAATGGTGGCCATGGTCATAGCCTATATGGACCAGACTGAGTCCAGAGCATAGCCTAGTTTGGAGGGTTAGGTCATAGCATAACACCATGGTCATAATCACGCGAGAAGTGAAGTAGCCATGAAAGTTTATTTTTTTTAAATGTTGTGTTAGAAGTTGAACTCAATCACCTACTACAAGGAATTCCAGACTGACGACTCCAGTGTTGGTGTGGACTGGAGTGGAGTGGAGTTTATAATTTAATTTGTGTTCATTTTTAATCAATAGGCTACGTATATTTTAAAAATCATATATTTTGTTTTACATAGAATTACCACATATACTTTTGGTTATAGATAACTATTGATATGCGGTTCAGGACTGCAGTGCAGGTGCACCATGCAAATGTGAATAAACGCACATCAGATTTGATTATTTATTTATGGTGCAAATAAGCCATGACGTCAGGATAGTGAGGAGGACCCGTATCGAGCTTGACACAGAGGACCAAGTCACTTTGCAGGTTGCGGATCCGGTCCACAGCGGATAAGGAAACGGCCCGTGTGCGCATTACAGGCTATGATTACAGAACAGGCGGGGCTCTAGACCGGATCTGAGCACTGAGCGGAAATCAGGCGTTCCACTGGTACTTCTGTAAGCCTGGGCGGTGACCATGGTGTTGCCATGTTCGCTTATTATAAGCGACGTTGGGCTTCCTTTTCTGTAAAGTTGCATGCAAATGGTACTTTGCGGGTTTATTTTTTTGGCTTGTTTCTAAAGTATAGTAAAGTTGCTTATTTGGGCTTCCTGATGTTGTGAAGCGTGAATTCATAAGGCTGGCTGTCAGCTGTCACAAAACAGTCATATCCAATCCAATCCACTTTATTTATAAAGCACATTTTTATACCACAAGGTTGAAACAAAGTGCTGTACACAAAGAAATACTAAAATATCAAAGAAAAACAAAAACAACAATACATAAACAGGGCAACATAAGGACACAATGCCGTGGAAGCAGCAACTCTTAATCAGTATTGATTGATTGATTGATTGATTGATTGATTGATTTATTAACAGTTTGCAGAATTACAGTACATTTCAAGTACAACTCAATACAAAAACTGTTAACAGTGAGTGGACGACACCATAAAGCATTACACTTGTTTACAATAGGGCCCACCATTTTCAATTCATCAAAACATTTAGAGACGTACGAATATACACAACTATATAGTCAAAAGGAAATCATCATAGGAGGTAAAAAGGGAAAAGAAACATATAATATACAGTGAGGGGGAACAGGGGTGGGTGGGGGATTCAGATTTTACGGGGGCCAGTTTCGAATTGCAGCCGTCCGTAGGTGCCCTTTGAGAGCAGTTTTGAAGGAGTCAAGGGATTCACATGTCTTAATGACTGTTGGTAGGGCGTTCCACATTTTGGTGGCATAGGAGCGAAATGAATTTAGTCCCTTGTTTGTGCCAAATCTGGGTTGCACATGGTTTGTTGAACTCCCTCTGGTGTTGTGGGTGTGGACTTAAGGAAGTATTTAGACAGGTACATGGGTATCTTGGTGGTGTAGCGAATCTTGTGGACCTGACCAGACCCATTGCAAGGTGCTGTACTCTGTCGTCAACCCTAAGCCATTCCAGTGGGCAGGGGTGAGGCCAAGTAGTAGCCTGACCAGTTTGTTTTGGGAAGTATGGAGCCTTGTTTTTAGGGCCTTAGAGGTGCTGTGGTACCAGGAGGTGCAAGCGGGGGGAGGTGCAAGCGGGGGGAGTGTTCCATTCACCTCCACCATCTGTTCTCTCTGCTGGTCTCAGACTGGAACAAACTGCAGGTTGAAAAGGCCCTCAGCAGGCGCCCGCTGGCCTAGTGGTCCAGGGCAATCAATCAATCCCCCATCTGGCGGAGTCAGGTTACCCCCATAGTACCATACAATGATTATTTTCAAATAGCCATTCCCCAGGGTTTTGATTGATTGAAATATTTATGAACAGTTTGCAGAATTACAGTACATTTCAAGCACAAACTCAATACAAAGACTGTTAACTGTGAGTGGACGACCCAATTAAGCATTACACTTGTTTACAAGAGGGTCCACCATGTTCAATTCATCAAAACATTTAGAGACGTACAAATAGACACTTCTATATAGCCAAAGAACAGAACAGGAATTCATCATGGTTCGCTTCTTTTGAGCTTATTTCCATAGACATAGTTGCTTGTTTCTCTCTCAAAACCTGGCAACACTGGTGGTGACGCGAAGTTAGTACGCAGCACTGGCAGCAGCCCACTGAGTTGCTGAGCCCAGCAGCAGCCCTGTGTGTGTGTTGTTGCATGTGCGTGCGTAGGACTAGGATAGAGTGGAAACATGTCTGGAAGAATAGTGCACACCGGAGGAACCGTGTTTATGAAATCTACCAAAACATAAATACAGTAGCGTTATCGTAATCAGTCGGACAGTGAACGTTTCCGTGTCGTTCTTTTCCTTTCTCCTCCGCAAAATTGGACCGACTAATGGGCGAATAAGTGAGCGTTGTGTGAAGGTTGTCCCAGAAGAAGACGAAAGTGGAGTTTTGGAGGGGGCTGTAAAGAAGGGGGATGTTATCCGTGCTCTCTTATGGCAGACTGGTCGCCAGGGCTGTCCTAGGCGGACTCTCTCAAACGGACGGTCGGGACTACAGTCTCGTCACGGCCAGTTGTGGCTTCGGGAAGGACTTTCGCAAGGGGATCTTGAAGAAAGGGATGTGCTATGGGGACGACGCCTGTTTCATAGCACGAAACAAATCCGCCGATGTCTTGGGTACGTGGCTTGCCTGCATTCATCATTATATATTTGTAAACGTTCATATCTGACTGTAAATGTATTGATCCACTACTATACGTTACGCTCAGTCCTACTGAAGTGAGTCAATATTATGCATCGTTGTGGTTGGATGACCTTCAGTCAGTGAGCGATGCCAACACGTGCACGATCGAATGAAAACAAAACAGACCCTTCTCCAAGTTCTCCACCCCCAGCCCACCCCCCTTTACAGTAAAACCTTGATAGTAGCATGGGAACAACGCAATTAAGGCCACATTTGACAAAGTTCACACAGTGCTCAATGTACACTTTAGTTAGGATGTGTGTGCATGAGTTAAATATTTGTACATTTGAAGAATGCTTTATTGAGGTTGAAAACATGAAATGACCTTTCACCTAGAAGAGATCCGTGTTAAGACCCACGGCAAATACAATCTGAAATAAACTCACAGATCGAGAGAAACGCAAGGCCTTTCCAAATACATTAAATCAAGGTCAGAATAGATCAACGTTTCAGCCTAAACTGTTACTTAGAATAAAGGTCAGAATGGTAGCGCATGGAGGCAGCCATGTTGCTAACGTTGTTAGCTACCTAGCTAGTAGAGCTGGCTTTGAATTGCCCTGTCCTTTACTACGATGGAGTCAATTCACTTTTCTGGTTGTGTAGCCGGTCTAGAGCGGATACGGAAACGGTCTGCGGGCGTTTATGTATGTGTATGCGCAAATTACCCGTATACAGTAGGTGGGTTCTTGACCGGATCTAAGCACTGAGCAGTAAAACCCTAGACGGAAATTAACGACTAAATAACGGGACTCTAGTCAACATTTGTAACTGAAATGTCTTTTGATCTTTTTTTTTTTTTTTGTGTGCATTGTCATTTGGATAGAGAGTTAAAGGACCACTTCACCACTTTTCAGTATCTTCATATAATAGGTCCTCACTAATATTCATGATAAAATGACAAAAGTTTCTACTCTGTCTGTGTCTCATAGGAGGGCTGTGGGCAGTTCAGAAACCCGTCCGCCGATTTTTTTTTACAAAAATGTTTAGATTTTTATTATCGTGAGAATGATGGCTTCCATTTTCGCATTGCAACTTTTCAGGACTAGAAAGACTGCAGTTTCTATTAGCTTGGATTCCCCATCGATGATGTCACTGGTGGATGGGTTTCTGAACTGCATGCCCACAGCCCTCCTATGAGACACAGACTGAGTAGGAAAAAAATGGTGCTATTTTATCATGAATATTAGTGAGGACCAATTATATGAAGGCAGGTTGAAAAGTGGTGAAGTGGTCCTTAAAGCTTTTTTTAAGTGGTGCAACCACTTCCTTAAGTGACTGTGTGTGTGTGTGGGTGGGTGCCTGCCTGCCTGGGTGGCTGGGTGCGTCTGAGCACGAAAACAGCATGGTTGTTTTTCACCACCTGTGCGCAACCTAACACACACACAAACACACACGCACATATTAACTGTATATATGGTGATTTTGGGTGTGCCAGTATAGTACAGTACAGTACAGTAGAGGGACCCCCACACGCTAACTCTGTCATTTCTCAACCGTTTCGGACGCGGGGCGGCTCGCCGGAATCGGGTGTGATTTTTAGTCTGCCCTCTGACTGTCACCCTTCTGAAGTGCGTTCCTGCAAACCTTGGAGGATGCAGAGGTCCCAGCTTGTGTGCTCAACTGTCCATGGCCCTTTCTCCTCCGTTTACCGTATTTACTAGGGATATTTCTTCCTGGGGCACTACAAATAGAAACAATTCATAGTTTTAGTTTCTCTCAGGTAAGAGAGGGATTATAGGCAGAGATGGGGTTTATCTGAGGCATATCTTCTGATGTTACCCGTCCCCTACCTCTGGTGCCTTTAACCAGTGTGTCCAATATATTGGATATTTAATTGTAATGATAAACGTTATGTCAATGTTGAATGTCATTTGGGTGTTTGCGTATGCTACCTAATGGCTCACATTGAAAAAAAGTGGTGTCCTCATATGCAGAAATGAAAGGACACTAAAGTAAAATGTTCAATATACTCGTGCACTTTATTGTAGAATTTGTGAGAAAGCAACAAACATCTGAAAAACGGAAATGAACACATTGCATCACTGACACTCTTGCTATTTCCGTGACAGAACAGTGGCAGAACAACACTCACTCACACAACACCTGCTATGCTATGTCATGCTGTTACTGTTACCGCAGCAACCGCTGCAGATCTCAGGTCTGAATAGATGTCTGCATATGCAGTTCAGATCACTTGCAAATAACAGTGTATAAAACCTGTCTTTGGACTTTCAGTCCAAAGACAGGTTTTTTGAAAGAAATCACATTTGCCTGCAGTCTGAACAAAGCCTTACAAGTTATAAATGTTCAAAGAATGTGAAAGTGACCTGACCACCAGTTAGTTACCCATTTGGATTCAGTATATCCAGTGTAAAACTGCAGCCACTAACCGCTCTAGAAATAATGAGTTTATGGATTGTGAACTACTTTGCCATTTATTATGGACTTTCTATCCTGGTGTTTTGTTTTGGGAAAACGACAATGGAATTGCAATTGGTGAAACGCATACCGGTAATATGTTGGGTCCTACACTAAGTGGAAGAAAATTGAATCATTTTTTTTATACCAGTCAGTCATGCGTGTATTACACTGACATGAGTGACATCGTTACTAAAATTAATGTTGTTATTTTACCATCAGGTGTAGCAGATGGCGTGGGTGGTTGGCGTGACTATGGCGTCGACCCCTCCCAGTTCTCTGCCACTCTGATGAGGACATGTGAGCGACTGGTGAAGGAAGGCCGGTTCGTACCCACTAACCCAGTGACCATCCTCACCTCTGGTTACTATGAGCTCCTACAGAACAAAGTACCCCTGCTGGGTGAGTATAGGTAGTACACAGTACACACACATATAGGGAAAAGGGGTATTTTTGTCACAGTATATTTGCAAATACTAGTCCCTGACTGACGTGTGAAATACAAGAATGCAGCAAGCAGCTCAAAACAGCCGTGCCAGTAGCCTACCTACTCACTTTTAGCAAACGGTCAAAGCTTAGCGTAGCATGTGGCAAGTCAGACAAACGTAAACCGTTAACTTCCGGTTTGGTAGACGTACGTTTTTTATTATTATGTTCAAATGGTATCGGGACATCTATTTACTTACTTTATGGCAATGTCACTCCCATCACTCAAGAACGAGTCGGTAGTTCTCTACTGGTGGTTTATTAGACCAACTTCTTCAAACCAACAAACCAACATCAAACTGTGTAAAACACAGTGTCAAACTGTGTAAAACATAACGATCAGAAAAACCATACACATTTAACACATGTGAAACAAAGAAAACAAAGCAAATACACTTTGAATTTACCGTACCTCACTGGCAGCATAGTGCAGTGAAGGGAATGCGTGCAGTAGTAGGAGCCCAAAGAACACAACAAACTGTAACAATAAACAATCCATCAATTAAACTCATATTGAAAACCTAACATAAACCAAAGACATAACTTGTGTTGACTTGACATTGAGACAACATGCATACCGTGCCAGCGACACCACGCTGCTTTAATACAAACATCCCTCTCACGGAGGTGCAAACATGCTTTACATATATGGATTACATATGGTAATCCACCGGAAATCACCTGAATTAGCTACTTCCGTTATCAAATACATGGGAAACCCAAACTCAAGAGAAATACATTAAAGAATACAAAATATAACCATGAACTGACATTGTATGGCAGTCACAGGCAAGTCAATAGCAGAATAAAGCTACCAATTTAAACGGTTCAGTGACATAAATAACATAGCTGCAAGATGAGTCAGAGACAGTCGACAGAGGCCCAGCATACCAAATTACCATGTTCTTCCGCTATGTAAACATAATTCGCTAACACTACTACCTTTGCACAAATCCTTAGAATGAACAGGATTATACATGTAATTAGAAGGAACAGTAGACCTCAATGTTAGTTCTGTTGAATGGTGTAATACCGATGAAGTAACAAACTCTACTTGAAGGTGATCAGATTGTATTTCATTCAGCCCAGGCGCTGAGACTCAGCGAGGTCATAAGGACAAACCTTGTGCCCTTGACCCTTCCTTAATGCGGATCTACATTGCATGTCATGGTCCAAACTATCTTAAAGGCATAGGAAAGGAACTGTAGCTGACTAGCTGTCACTGGGCCAAACAGACTTTAAAAGCTGTCATGTCAAACGTGATAGAGGTCACATTTCTACTGAGATTCAGTATGTCTGGAATCCGGCCAGAGCTGACACTAAATGTTAACCCGCTTGACACGATGTTTATCAAAAGGTCTAGTGACAAGGTGTGTGCTTGACAGTCAGTGCTCAAGGTTACTGGGCTGTTAGGACTGCTCTTACTTGAGTGGCGATCACTCAAGTAACAGGTATGACAAGGAACATGGCCTTTTTGTCAGCTCGAGTGCAGCCTGACTTCATCTCAAATGTACCTCCTCCACTATCGGCTTCTTGCAGCACAATTATGCTTCTTTTTTTTCTTAAATTTTTGATCAATTTTCATTAGTGCGAAGAAAACTGGCACTCACGTTAAAGGCTTTATTGATAATCGTGCACTTTGTAAATAGAAAGGAAATGCCTGCACTGGACTTAAGACCAACTTGGAGCTGGTATTAACCCATTTTGGGTGGGAACCCCTTTTGGTGTTAGCATTATGTTATGCTTTAGCTATTGAAAAATAGCAGATCTACGAGCTTGTAGGTCTGCTATTTTTGAAAAATCGAAGAACGACTGACATAGAAACATAGCTTTTTCAGAAAACTGTAGAAGATATTTTTAGAATCTGATCTCTGATATCTGGGAACGATTCTATGAATTTCTTCTAAATCCTGACAGTTTTCTGAAAAGGCTATGTTTCTATCACAATCAGTTGGGGACAAGATTATTTGGTGAATGTGGGGAATGTAGGAAATGTACAACTATGTTGGTAGCAAAATAGCAAACATAATTGTGCTGCACCTCGGGCTGTCTTGCGCCTTGTGGAAAATTGGGCCCTTCATCTTGTTCACCAAATAGCCCCTCTCTCTCTTTATCCATACGCTTATCAATCTTTCTCATGTCTCCAGGGAGCAGCACAGCCTGTATTGTGGTTCTAGATCGTCGAAGTCACCGACTGCACACGTGTAACCTTGGTGACTCGGGATTCCTGGTGGTGCGAGCAGGAGAGGTGGTACACCGATCAGATGAGCAACAGCACTACTTCAACACTCCCTTTCAGCTGTCCATTCCCCCCCCGGGGGCTGAAGGGGTGGTACTCAGTGATAGGTCAGTACTGTTAACGTTTAACCACATAGCATCTGCCTAGATGCATAGATGACATAGATGACATGCCTATAGTCATATAGGCATGTCATCTTCCCATTCCAACCTTTCCTGTCTCTCTGCTTATTTGTCACTAGCAGAAATTGAGGAGAAATTACAAACTACCGAGGGCCTTTGCATGGTTTCAGACAAAGTTAACTTTATGGGTTCCATTATTAGCTAGAGTAAGTCACATGATGCTGTGACCCCCAAAATCTCCCCTCCCCCTGTAGTCATTTACAACTTGATCTACGATGCACATGATTCCCTATGTGCTGCCAACATGTGCTACTGAACTAGCATGTGACAACATACCTTCACTTCAGCTGTTATGCCAACAGTGTGTGGGGTCACATACTGAAGACACCGAACCCCAGGGGGACAATCAGAGGGTGGACTTTATTGTGTACCCTGTTGTGGTTCTTTTCAATCTTTTTTTTCTGCTACATTTTTAAACAATCTTGAAATAAGATTTCTTTTCTTTTCTTTTCTTTTCTTTTCTTTTCTTTTCTTTTCTTTTCTTTTCTTTTCTTTTCTTTTCTTTTCTTTTCTTTTCCCCACACGTCTCAAATGCCATTGACAATGAAGGGAAAATTTACGTCATCGGCTAACCAATCACATAAATTCAGTTGTTCTGAGTTCACGAGATGATGTATAATGATAAGAGCGCCCCTCACTTCACATGGGTGCGAGTGAAGACTTGTAGAGAGACAAGAATCAAAACATGGAGAGAGCAGTGGAGTGACATACAGCAAATTATAGCTCATGTGGTATGCAGACTATGTACCCTAACCATTCGGCTATCTGGTCGCCCCTAAGATGGGTATATATATGTTAAAACTTTTCATGTACTGTATATCTGTTTTCAAGTAAACTTACTGTGTTACTTGTATTGCATCCCAGGCCAAGCACAGATATACAACATCCATTCTGGGGGAAAATAGTTCCATCTTTGTTGATATCCATCATTATCTTTTGTTGTGTGAAAGTCTATTGTGCCTGAGAGCCTGTTGTGTGCAATTGCAAAGAAAGTGTAATAACAAGCACACAAAAGCTGGCTGCATGCATTCAGTAGCAGTAATTGGTGTTGCAACATTCCGTTTCCTACCATGGCAGTTTTAATAGGGGCTAAACCTTATGCCATCACTAATGCAAAGGCAGCAGACTTGAGATGACATAAACATGGTATGCTGCTTTAGAGTCAGCTGTGAGTGTGACTACCATCCCAACCACCCTCAAGACTTGAGAGAATTACCTTACACCTAGATAGTACTCATGCAGTACTCCTTCCGCATGCTACTGTTTAATAACCTGTGACCGACCTGTCTGTGCCCTCGTCTTTCCACCAGCCCTGACGCAGCCGACAGCTCCTCCTTTGATGTCCAGCTTGGTGACATCATCCTCACTGCCACCGATGGCCTCTTTGACAACATGCCAGATTACATGATTCTGCAGGAGCTAAAGAAACTCAAGGTGGCACTTTTGGGAGTCCATAAATATAAATCATGCAGCAATCCATATGCAGCTCAGTGTTATAAGTATTATTCAGAAAACATGCCTTCTCCATGTTGTAATGCATTGTAATGTTGTTTCAGACCACCAACTATGACAGCGTCTTGCAGACTGCACAGAGCATTGCAAAGCAGGCTCATGACCTAGCCTATGACCCCAACTACATGTCCCCTTTTGCACAGTTTGCCTGTGCCAATGGCCTGAATGTAAGAGGTATGTCAAATTTCAATTATCACTATATTCCCATTTGAAAGACCATGTTCCTGTTCCACGTCCACCGTCCACCCACCCAGCATCCACAAGGGAATTTCTATATATAGGTTATATACAGTATAGTTTAGTGTGTATTATATTTCTCAGACAGGGACCCAACCATCGAAAAGGCTGGAGCACGCTGGACATCTTAAAAAACATTGAATAGGTGCAAAGAGAACTGACCTGTCAACAGCACAGAATGAAGATACATTGTGCTGGCAAAAGGTCTGTAATTCTCTGTGCACTTAAAGTATTAAAGAGAATTACTGCCGAATCACCATGACTGCTGACAGCAGCCATGATTTTTAGTACAATTGAAAGCTAAATTATAAGCTAAATTACTGACTGCCAAGATTATTCAACTCGGCTAAACTAACTAAAGAACGGAACATCACGGAAACACACTTTTTCCAGATGAGAGTAGAGACTCTTCTTTCTTTTGACATTTGGTGTTTACATAGTCATAGAACAAAATATTGTGTGGGTCTTGAAAGATTAGTGAAAATGCTGTCAGTGGCTGCAGACTGTTCCGGCAGTTAATACGTTTGAGGATGACTGAGATTGAAAATGCTCCCCATTTATAGTGCTCAGTAGTGACTATTAAATCATGACTTTCAAATTGAATCGTGGATTTGGAGAATCTAAAACATAAATACAGATTGTGTAATAGCCATGACAAAATAATCAAGTACTGTACCTGTTTACTATTTGTATACCCTTCATTTTCTTGTGCACCAGCCTAAAGAAGACAGATTTTTGGACATAGGCTACAAAATTAGAATGAAAGTCACTTTAATTGTCATGTCACAGGTTTACAGGTGTTAAGAAGTAGTTGAAATTCTTTAGGCATGAACCTGTTCATTAATTGGTCAAACACCAATTGATTTATTTTGTACTTGAATTGGACTTGTCCCTAAAATGATTCAGGCCTGTCAAATTCTTATCATTGTCGTTTTTTCTGCAGGAGGGAAACCAGATGATATTACGGTGCTGCTGTCCATTGTGGCTGAATATGCAGAGTCAGACTAATGTGTGTTTGAGTGTGTGCTGATCGTTCCTTTCTCTCTGCCCGAGTCTTCCACCTGTGGCCCTCTCAACTGCACTGCTTCCATTGGGGCTGACAGGGGAGTCACGACCCCACACCACACACTCCTTACTGTGGGACTGAAGGCTACCCGGTTGTCCGTTTTAGTGCTGGAGCTCAAAAGGTTGACGGGAAGCGGGCAGCTACAGTAGGATATTTTCATGTTGATCATGAAGCATGTGAAGCTGAGAAGAGTGGGCTAGGGGATATTTTGTTGCATTGTGTTGAACACTTCCTAGGTAATGTGAGTGAGACTTATACTTAGTTGCGTGCCGGTGTTGTCTGTTGTGTAACGCAAATAGCCTAACTACAAGCTCACAATCTGTATTGTGAGCATACAAGCATTGTGAGCTTGTATATCTGCTACATTCAGTGCACGACACCGGTGTTCAGCTATGTATAAATCGGGCTTAAGGCGGCCAACTTTGACGTATAGCCCTCATTTATAAATGTGATATCATCAAGAGGAGTAAGCCATGGGTTGGATTTCTTTTGGAAAGTACACTGTAAAATCCTTGGTTAATTTATCTCTGTTACAAGTGGATAAATTAACTTTGTTTTGGTAGTGTTGCCTAATGAAACCGAGTGGCTGTGTCTTTGTGTTTTAGACCAGGGTTGCACAAACCTTTTCAGCATTGATCCAGAAATATTGATTCGTGCTTCTCGGTGTCACAACCCTACCCATTGTAGTATTCATATTCATACATGTTTTTGATCATTAGAATCTAAGGAAAATGATTAAGTTCCAGTAATGAACAGATAATAATTTTGACCAAAAGCTTCTTTCTTTATGCAAAACCCAAGTTTTTGCTAACCTTTTCATTTTAAAAATAAAGTGGTTGTGACACACAGTTTGTGCACCACTGTTTTAGACGATGTCCAATGTTGTTGATGTGGGGGTTATAAGAAAGATGGATTTGTAAGACCGGTTTATGGATGTGAGAATGGTATCGAGAGCTACGGTTTGGAGATGCAGAAGTGAGGGTTTGGGTCCATCGCTTTGGTTTGATGGAATACAGTACCTAGTGAGTGCGTTATCTTAAGTATATATCCTATAAATGAAGGGTAAATATGTTTTTGTCACATGGCGTAGCCCGTTACAGAATGGATCCATTGGTGTACACGTTCATATGCATTGTAAATATTGTTTATTGTGTTTTAGGGGTATGTACTGGCCTTTACATGGTTTTATTGCTTTGGTTGTTAAAGCAAAGAGTTATATAACTACCGGTATTTTGAACAATGTACAGTACACATGCATCCAGAAATATGTTTTTAGCTAATGGATCGGATCTTGAAGTAAGCTTTATCAATCCTGCACTTCCACTGGCTAAAATAAATAAGATGTCTGCTGAGATTGACAGCAGTGCCATGAGGGTTGTGCATGTTCACAGTCCACAGCAGGTTCTTGGGGTGTCTGTAATGTGGAGAGGTGTGTGTGCGTGTGTGTATGTCATATGTCTGAGTATGTGTAAGCTGTTGAATTTGTGAGATATATTTAATGTTGACACTTGTTATTTTGCAAAGCTAGCATCTGGGAATGCTTATGACTGCAAAGATAGGTCAGGCAAGAAATGAAACAAAAGATTTATTTTTGTAGCTTTGTTATTTAGTTTTATGAGTAAGATTTCCAAGTGTCATCTGACAGTGTGATGGATGGTTAAAAGATTTGAATGCTATCTTAATATGAATCAGATGTTGCGCAATGAGTGTGATTTATTTCCGTTTGTGTATGTTTTTGTGTGCGTGCGTGCGTGTTTATATTTTTCTTTTTTCCACTTCTTGATCTCCTGACCCTTTGTAATAATTTGCTGCTTCTATTTTGTAATGCAATTGTCTGTGTATACCTGTACATGATCTACGTGAACATGGTCATCATGATTGTATTAATTGTATGTAAATGTGCGCTGGATTTAATGGAGTCATGCTCTTCAAATTCATGATGCTGTCCTGGTCTTGGTATTTTGTCCATTCCCTTTCTTATAACTGATGATATGCTGCCCACACTTGTCCATGTGGTTTGGAAGATGTTTTAAGAGCAATTGCACCAAAGACACAGTTATTTACCTACATCATTATACTTTTTTTAGCAAGCAAAACCTGTAACAGTACTGTAAAATCCTCCGCGTATACACTCGTGCTTGATGTCCCGCGGTCTTTTTCATGAAAGTATTCTGAGAGATTTCACTTCCACTTCCTTGCCTAAACTTATTTCACAGACTAGTGGTTATATCATATCAAAAAACAGGAATTAAAAAAATTCCAAAAAGGTAGCACATCCAAAAATTAAACAAGCGGTGGACAAAGTACTCCCATTTCCATTTCTTTATTGGCACACACCAAAAAGGAACGCTTACGCGTTTAGGCTATGCAGCCTTCATCAGAGCATATGCTCTGATGAAGGCTGCATAGCCGAATTAATTTTATTTATTTTTTTAATTTTTGGATGTGCTACCTTTTTGGAATGTTTTTAATTCCTGTTTTTTGATGTATACTGGATTTGGGTCTGGCACTCCACTGAAAACCATTGCTGATGCGCAACCTCTTTTTCTCATTTGGTTATATCATAGGTATGGCTTTAGATGTTTGCGACTGGTTATCTGTGCTGAACTACAAGGCATGTTTAAAAAACCAAAGAAGGAAAGCCATAGACGCGTCATTAGGGTACTGTTCTCTGGGCCCTGCTGTCAAGATAACGTACGTACAGTATATGTGGTGTCACTGTCTAGTCTGAAAAAAGAAAGAAAACGAGCAGCAGTAGACGATAGACATTGTAGACATCTCTACAAAGCATCTTCCTTGAAACCTTCAAACAGGACTTCATAAATAATTATAAAAGCTGGAGTACCAGTGCAACATATACTTGAGTTCTCCAATGAAAACATAATATCATTTGTGGTTTAACTCTTATTCAGACATGATGCCCTTTGTGTGCATTCATTTTCATTGCATTAGTTTTCGTACTGTATGTTAGTTACCCATAAATATATGTCCTTTAAACTACTCCGCACTTCTGTTTATTTCAAAGTAATTTCTAATGCTATTTTTCAATCAAGCAAAAAAAAAAGGTTTATATGTAAAGCTGAATCTAGTTTTACTGACATTTGAGATAAAAATAAATATTCCATGCACAGAAGCAGGAGCGGTGAGCTGTGGTGCTGTTAACTGAGGTGCACAGTTTCAGCCTTAACAAAAAGTTAGACCTGTAATATTAAAGAGGCCTTTCCTTGCTTGTCTTTTCATCATGTTCAGTGTTTAATGTGAATGAAATCTGCCCCCGTTCCTCCTGTCTCCTCTAAAGTAGTTTTTCCAAAGGTGCTTCTGTACGTCTGAGTACAATGGTATGATTGTCCTTTTTTTCCAGCAAGCTATGTTTGTGTGTATGAACGTTCCACACATATATACTGTGTAACAATGCAGGTCTAATTTCTGTATATTTTAAAAGATGTACAATATTTAAATAAAGAATCTAGTATTTATACAAAATCTTTATCTGAGGGTTTTTATTATGTAGACACTTAACATCTTGTGTTTGAAATATGTTGTCATACTGTTTTTTTCAATTTACAAAATACATGTTAATGTAGTGTGTAGTGGCTACTTGGGTGATATACTGTATCACTGATACCGTATATCTGTGCACAGACGGTGTACTGATTTGGGGGCAGTTAATAGATGGGAATCTAAAGAAAAACCTTTGTGTTACTTGGGTGGGCACAAGGGAAGGGACAAGTGCCCATACCATTTTGTAGGAGTACTGATGATCACCAACTATTAACATTTAACAAGTCAATAACTGTTTATGAATGATTGTCTAAGAATAGTTATTCTGAATCTAAAGTGTTACGCATATGTCATTTTTGTGTGTGTGATGTCTTAAAATGAGTGGAATGTTGAGACATACAAGACTTTGTGTCATTTACGGTGGAAAAACTATACCAACAGATTAATACCATGGGAAAACTAGTTATCCATGCCAAACAGAATTTGTATGTTGAAACAATGAAACATTTCACTAAAATTATATTCTAGGGAGGCAATATTACCTGTGTGTGTGCACTGTGCAATCTGTGACAGTGTAACTCAGATCATAGTCATGACAAAAGTCATTGTTCAACCACACCAAGCAGAAAGGAATAGTTTAAAAGAAGACATTCAGTGTTGTTGACTTATTAAACAATGTTGACCCAAGTACACTCACCAGCATGGCTGCACCAGGCTCATTTTATTCTAATACATGAGGGAAAAATGTTTACAGTAAACAATAATGTTTACTTGCCCGCCATCTGTAGATGTTTGCTTAATCTATTCGTAAAGTATTATTAAACTGAAAAAATACATTTGGATGCCAATGTTGAAACTGTTTATAATATGAAGGCACTATACTGTATTGGTACATGTTATTTACAATGTAAAACCAAAAAGCTTTTTGTTAAAAAACAAAAAGTTAAAGCTCTATATTCTGATTGTAATCATTGCTATAATATTTTCCAAATAATAATACAAAAAATACATGAAATACATGAGCCATAATGAGGTTGTCATTTGTAGCACTAGATGGCAGTACAGGACAGGTGTTTTCAGCATTCTAGCTGCTCTCAGATACTTGCTGACAACAGAGATTCAGTCCATTCAAGGTGTGTGTCAGTCAGCTGACAGCTGTGATGCTAGCAGGTTAGCCACTTTACTTTGCTAGCAGCTAGCTAGCGACGTTTTATTTAGCATCATTATTCGAACAGCTGGTTGCGGTTCTTTGTCACTTTAACCTCTTTTTTTTCCACGACGGCAACATAACCTATGTGATGACGACAAATATTTTTAGATGACATAAAAAAGCTATCCAGCCTACTACTGCTGGCACCAGCTATAGTTGCTAGGCATTCCTCTTGGCGACTTAGGTGAAGCACCAAAACATTAGTTATCTAACTACTGCAATCCAGTGGGAACAGCTCGGACGCTCTTCGTGTTCATGGAGATGTCACACACTGACACCGTCCAGGAAGTTTGTAAGGCTGACCTTAGTGAGTTAGATGTGAACTAGCTAATGCTAAATGTTAAGTTAAAGTTAAATGGCAAGAATTGAGCAAGGCAATGGACTCCACTCAGCAGAGTCCAGCACAAGTTTGCGAAGCACCACGAAGACAGCTGATGACAGCTCTTTGGGCTCCGACTCGGAGGTGAACGGCTATGCAAACTCTGGAGAAAGACAAACTGACAGATATGGATTCCTCAGGGATGGCCAGCAATGTGCCGACGAATCGTAAGTGGCATTTCTTGATATTAATTAATTTCACGTGAATAGTGTTGGTGAATCAGATTCAGTTTCAAATGTAGGCTATTGTAACATCATCTATTTCCCTTATAGCTCCCAACATTTGCAGTTTAAAGAAAATGATAAAAAATAGAAAGGAAGACAAACAATATAGACACAGAATGGACTGAATTGGCATGATCTAATTAAACAGGTAACCACAGAGAAGTGAAGAAATGTATTATTGTATTAAAGGAACACTTCACCACTTTTCAACCTATCTTCATATAATTGGTCCTCATATGTTCATGATAAAATAGCACAATTCTTGTTCTACTCGGTCTGTGTCTCATAGGAAGGCTGTGGGCAGTTCAGAAACCTGTCTACCAGTGACATCATCGTTAGGCAGATTTTCTTTTAACACTATATATTTTAAACTATTTAGATTTGTATTATCGTGAGAACGATGGCTTCCATTTTCACATTGCAACTTTCCAGGAATAGAAAGCCTGCAGTTTCTAAGCTTGGATTCCCCATCGATGATGTCACTGGTGGACGGGTTTCTGAACTGCCCACAGCCCTCCCATGAGACACAGACTGAGTAGAAAAAGAAATGTGCTATTTTATCATGAACATTAGTGAGGACCAATTATATGCAGATAAGTTGAAAAGTGGTGAAGTGGTCCTTTAATGAAGTTATGAACTGCATAGTGCATAACACACACTAACAAATGCAAGCTCTATAGGATTGCCAGACCAGATGAACAGGAAACACTCCTCTAGTCTACCTGGTGTGGTCATCAGAAAAAATGTTGCTTGTTATTTAACTTGAGTTGATCCTTCGTCACTTCCTTTTGATTTAGTAAGGCAGCACAGGGAATGGCTGAATGATGCAGTTGATTTTTTATTACCTGCACCCTGTTGATTAAAAGGGCTTAAACTGTCCGAGTTGCTCCAGTGCCTTCTTTCCACTATTGATTGGTACTTGGTCATTAATCCAAATTTGATTCAAGTAAATAAATAGCCTTGGGAACCAACAGTTCCTGATCCATGTGGCCCCAAAGGGCAGGGGTCTATCTCTATCTATCTCCTGTTTCTGTAGCGTTAGGTGGCTTGATGTACAAGTGCATCCCTCAGCCACGATGGGCAAGTACGTACGTCCCCTGACACTGGTATGTTGCAGGGACTTACCCCCAAAAATCCAACACTTGACAGGCAAGCAGGGAGGCATGGGGTCTCATACTCTCATTATAGTCTTTGGTATGTTTGTTTGATTGATTGAAGTATTTATTAACATTTCAAGCACAACTCAATACAAAGACTGTTAACTGAGTGGAATGTGGATGACCCAATAAAGCATTACACATGTTTACAAGAGGATCCGCCTTGTTCAATTCATCGAAACATTTAGAGACGTACAAATAGACACTTCTATATAGCCAAAGAACAGAACAGGAATTCATCATAAAGGAGGTCAAAAGGGAAAAGAAATGTATACAGTGAAGGGAAAAAGGGGTGGGTGGTGGGGGGATTCAGATTTTACGGGGGCCAGTTTCGAATTGCAGCCATCCGTAGGTGCCCTTTGAGAGCGGTTTTGAAGGAGTCAAGGGATTTGCATGTCTTAATGACTGTTGGTAGGGCGTTCCACATTTTGGTGGCATAGGAGCGAAAATAATTTAGTCCCTTGTTGTGCCGAATCTGGGTTGCACATGGTTTGTTGCACTCCCTCTGGTGTTGTGGGTGTGGACTTCGTTCACATTAAGGAAGTATTTAGACGGGTACAAGGGTATCTTGGTGGTGTATCGAATCTTGTGGACCAGACCCATTGCAAGATGCTGTACTCTGTCGTCAACCCTAAGCCATTCCAGCCTGTCAAAGTGGGCAGGGGTGAGGTGGGTTCGGGGGGTGAGGCCAAGTAGGAGCCTGACCAGTTTGTTTTGGGAAGTCTGGAGCCTTGTTTTAAGGGCCTTTGAGGTGCTGTGGTACCAAGAGGTGCATGCGTAGTCAAAGAAACCTTGTACGAGGGCTCCTGTTAGGGTCTTCAAGGTGTTTTTGTTGACCAGTGAGGAGATCCTGTAAATGTCCTGGCCAGGGGATTGAATCCAGACCTCCCAAACTCCGGGCGGACACTCTTAACCAATACCCACAAGGCCACTGAGCTGGTCAAATTTTTATTCAAGTCACCTGAATCAGTTTTGTAGAGGAAATACTGTAAGTCAAATGAGAAGTCATTTGGTAATTGCTTGATGCATTCAAGCTTTTTCTTCTCTCTAGTATGATGGATGACAAGCTTAGCCTAAATAGTCGTATTACCAGACCACCTGAGCTAGCCTAATTCTTAATTCTATTTAGTTTGTTAGCGTTTTTCTACATTTTCACCTCGATGTCAATTCCCGGAGTTAATTATATCAACCACACAACTTGTATAATCAATAACTTGTCCATTCAATAATATTTTAAAATGACGTTACACAATGGCTTGTATCAGACTTACATCTCAGCAAAGATGTTTGCATGTAGGGTATTTGCATAGCTTTTGAGCTTAGTAGATAGTGATCCATCGCTCAGTTCTAGTTAATAATCGCATTGTTGTACAGTATGTGAAATATGTTATGTATGTATTATGTAAGTCTACTTATTTGGAAAGCTTTGGCTCGGACAAATTCTTCAGTTACAGTAGTGATGTGAGATGAGAATTTCTTCAAAATCATGCACATTCTACTTTATGAAAAGAAGTGAGACCGGGCCCATGTTGTGCCATGGATCTTGTCCTTGTAACATACCGGGGGCAAACCTCTCCAGCAATATAATAATCTGTCATGTAGGATAAAAACATATAATGCTAGTTAGTGCCTGTCTCAGTATTTTTTTTACAACATCACAATGTAGGACTTTAGTGAGATATTAGAGAATGTCAAGAGGCCGTAAAGAAAATAACTAGAGGAAAGTTCTCTCTCAACTTCCTGTTTTTCCATATACTTCACTGGCAGTGGCAAGTGTTCCACTGTTTTGTCTGAGGACAGATTTCCTGTGTGGAAGAGATCAGGCCAACTGTCCCACCCCCTCCCATGACAGGCCTCTCCCATCATGAATACCAGGAAGTGATGAAAAGTGTGCATGCTGCCACACCTTATGGCCATTCTTCATTCATTGTTACTATTGTGTGTGCGGTTAGCACGGCAGCATGCACCTACTACTACGTACTGTAGCATCCTCATTTGCCTTATCGTATTTGTATTCCTGAGATTTATCTGTGTCCACTTGGTTGTAAATCTGATCCTAGTCTACACCAGTGGTTCCCAAACCTTTTCATGTCAAGGACCCCCAAATTGACACTAATTATCCCCGCGGACCCCCATTTGAAAATATATGCCAGGGACCCCCCATAAGAGAAGATTTTTACGGCTCTAGCAGTGATTCTCAACCTGTTTAATTTCAAGGACCCCCAGTTTGACATGCATTTAGTCTACGGACCCCCATTTAATGGCATTTCTATCTCTGGGACCCCCAATTTATATTGTAAAATCAATGTTATTGATTGAACTCTGAGAGCGTACAAATGGATCCATTTGGTTCCATTTGTACACTCTGAGTTACAGACCCATAAGGGTCCATTTGGTTCCAAATGATCATTTAGCTGGGTCCCCCCTGGAACTCCCTCAAGTACCCCTGGGGGTCCCCGGACCCCACTTTGGGAACCACTGCTCTACACAAATCCAGCTTATGATAATCAGCCTGCATGCACGGCCTCTAACGCCGCTCCTTATGAAGAAGTTGCCTTATTAAAAAACAAACAAATTGAATTCACAAAGTACATTTTATTTATCTTAAAAGTACATTATGTTGAGTGGCTGAAATCTGAATGCATCATTATGCCTATCCAAAGTGTACGCTCCCATCATCATTGCCTTCCATCAACAACCTCCTTTCAACTTACATGTCGGCCAAATTCTATTCTATTTGTTCTCTGAATGATGGACAAAAATCTTATTATATTGGCTATTTTCTAACGTCCTTCTTAGGCCCATACATCTTCCTTGCATTAGTGTTGTTTCCATCTGGGTATACAAACTCAAAATTCGAATGGCAAAACTGTTACCACACTAATTTGTTTGCTTTTTCTGGCCCTAATACCTGTCTTCCTGTCTCCAAAGTGCTGGAGACATCCCTCCTGAGGTGTTGAGACAGAGGGAGGGAAAATGGTTAGAGATGCTCAGCAGCTGGGACAAGTGGATGGCCAAAAAACACAAGAAGGTACGCTTTGATATGGGTTTGGTTTTACCAAAAATACATTTCTTGTCTTTTTGAGTGGTGTAAACCACTCCTACAACTGGCTTTGTTAGTTTACGTGTCTGTTCGTACCAAAAAATGAGCATGGTTGCTACGGTCACCCAGTTCACCCGGGTGTGATTTCAGCTTTGTTAGTTTACGTGTCTGTTCGTACCAAAAAATTAGCATGGTGCATTGTGATTGGCCGGAATGAGACATTACGTCAGTGACCACAGCTGATCAGGCTATATAAGACCTTGCACCACTCAGTTCACACGGGTGTGATTTTTCCTTTATCATCTAATGTTACATTTTAAGTAGGACATGTAGCCTGATTTTCTTTTAAACGTATTGAATTCTCAATTGACAAAAATATTCATGCAGATATGTCTCTCTCCCCCATACACACAAATGGCAGTACGAAAAAAAAAAACAATAATTGAGTACCACAGACGAATAACAGTCTAAGTCCACACTATTGATCCATAATATATAAATGATAGATAAGGGTTCAGGACAACGAGGCCTTTTCGTGGAGGGGTCAGTCTGAAATTTGGACTTAGACTGTTTTTCGTCTGTGGTACTTATTCTCAATAGTAATAATAATAATGCAGACACTGGTCCTTGTGCTTTAACTAGTCAAGTAATACGTCCCACCAAAGCCAACACCCATAGTATAAAAATAATTACAAATAATTCAATTAAAAGGATAAATTGCTTGTTTTGATTTTAACTTGGCACTTATATTCTGCAAATATGTCTCATTAGCATTTTTCACATTCCATCTAAAAGAACAAGCCCTTATCTATTATGGGTTGAAGCTGGTTTTTCTCCTTGCCTCCTTCATGTTTGTGAAATGTCACAAATGCATACTGGTATACACAGTGCACACCATGTTTTAATTTATCTGAACACTTAAAATAAGTGAAAAGCAAATAGCAAATAGACCACTTGGCCCGCTGGCCAAGTGGTCTATTTGCTATTTGCTTTTCACCTTGCTATTTGCTTTTCACTATTTGCCTTTAACATATAGGCTCAGCACGTCGCATGTTTGAGTCCCGTTCATGACGACTTTTGCTGCATGTCTCTCCCCTTCTTTCCTTCCCACTTTCCTGTCTGTCTTCACTAATAACTATCTATAAAATAGCTCAAGGCTGTATTGCTGATTACTTAGGTTAGAACCCACCGCAGTGGTTTCCGGTTAGAACTTAAACCAGGATGCTTCGACTTCTTCCTTCTCCCTGAAGCCGACCCTTGTTATATACTCGCCGACTATGCTTGTCACGATGACTAAGCCAGTTAGATCTATCCATATATGGTTCTACCACATCTATCTGATATCAGCATTAGGTCGGCTTGGGCCAAATATAGGGATTGTCATACTAGACATGTCATATGTCATATAGCCCAACGTCCTAGTCAGAGTCTTCGTTACACTATCAATAAAGGCAAATAGCCAAAAACAAATCATTACCAAAAGAAAAAGCAAATAGCCAATCAAGTTATCCTGTTGTTTAGTTTCTTCACTCCATAGATGTCTCTAGTAATAACAAATGTGGTATTCTTTTAATTGTCAGGTGAAACTGCGCTGTCAAAAGGGAATCCCACCCTCGTTACGGGGGCGGGCATGGCTCTACCTGTCTGGGGGGAAGGTGAAAAAGGAGCAGAACCCGGGCAAGTTTCAGGTCAGCCATACTTTCGTTGTTCAATTCACTGATTATGTAAGGCAAATCTTAAGTTTCCTGATGATAAAAGATTCAAGGTTTAATTATATCATTGTAAAACATTCCTTGAGACATTGTATAGCGAAAACAAAAACATCCTCCACAAAACCGATTCAGCCAGCTTTTTTTGGGAGGACTTAACAATTGACTTAACCCATTTAGGCCTGACGTCGAAATAAAAAAAACGTTCGCTCTGAAAGAATATATACCGATTCAAAGATTTGTGCCGCATTTTTACGATTTTTCAAAAATAGCAGACCTACAAGTTCATAGCGCGCCACTCGGTGGCGCGCTATGAGCTTGTAGATCTGCTATTTTTCAATAGCTAAAGTATAACAGAATGCTTGAAACACCAAAAGGGGTTCCCGCCCAAAATTGGTTAAAGCTTGCAGGTAACCCAAATTAAACTATGACCACTGGTTGTGCTGTTAATACCGTATTTGCATGATTGACTACATTTCAGGACCTGGACAGCCAGCCAGGAGATCCCAAGTGGATAGACGTGATACACAGGGACCTCCATCGACAGTTCCCTTTCCACGAGATGTTTGTGGCAAGAGGAGGCCATGGGTGAGCTGAGCATAAGTCAGAATCTACAGCAGAAATTCCAAATGTATTGGCCACTAGGCAGTTTTGACAAGCAAAATATGTATATGAAACAGCTATAACCGAATTTGCTTATCCAAAATATGATTTATTACATATCTGCATGATAAATCAAGTAGTATTTGTTCTTGGTTGTATAATGCGTTGGATAAGCAGCATTTTGAGCTTGTCGGAGTGATTTGAAATGGTGGTGTCTCTTTTGCATATCGCGTGCAGGCAGCAAGACTTGTTCCGTGTGCTGAAGGCCTACACTCTGTATCGTCCAGAAGAGGGCTACTGTCAGGCCCAGGCTCCCATCGCTGCCGTGCTTCTGATGCATATGCCAGCAGAGGTACGCACACATGCGCACCTGCTTACGATGTTGCCAAAGATATGCCAGTTTGTTTAAGGCAAACACACACAGCCTTAAGCCATTTAGGCCCGACGTCGAAATTTAAAAAATGTCTTCAAAAATCCTGACAGTTTTCTGAAATACCTCATGTTTCTGTATCAGTGGTGGTTAATATTTCATGTCAAGGAACCCCGAAAATTATATGTAATATGCCTCCGTCCCCCCCCATCTGAAAATATGTTGTTCCAGGGAACCCAACCCAGAAGCAAAGAATTGAGTTAAAATGTTCATTCTGTAATAATATATATTCAAAGATTTGAGGCACATTTTCACGATTTTTCAAAAATAGCAGACCTACAAGCTCGTAGCGCGCCACTCGGTGGCGCGCTATGAGCTTGTAGATCTGCTATTTTTCAATAGCTAAATTAACCCAAAATGGGTTAAAGGGGTATTCCGCTTTAAAACACTTCCGGGACCGTCATTTTAACATCTACTCAGGCTTTTAAGTTGCTTGATTCAATATTTAGACATTTTATATGAATTTGTATTAGACATGTCATGATAAACTCATTGACAATACTCTTGTTGTTTCAATGAACTTGCTTTGCCTTGCCTTTTGACTTTTAAATATGAAATATTTTCGTTTTATTGTAGGAGGCGTTCTGGGGGCTGGTCCAGATCTGTGAGAAGTACCTTCCTGGATATTACAGTGTTGGACTGGTGAGACTGACATCTTGTTGGATTGAGTGAAAAAAGTCTGCATTGTGGCACATTCTCTAGTACCTAGAGTGAATGCCTTGATGCAAAGCGTGAACTATAGAAAGTGCTACAGTTAAGCTGACTCTTAAAATTAGATTACATATTCACAGTACTCAGCATGTTAATAATTGTCAGGGATATGTTAAAAAAAAATCTCAGTCAGCTCAAAAACTAAACACAATTTTCAACATTTTATTATGTTGGAAATTGAACAACTTACAACAATTGTCCGTGTGTACTAAATGTAGGACAATTCTAGTATGAAGACTTCGAATGTGTCTATAATTACTACACAGTAACATTCTCAATGTTCATTTAACTCTCTGAACACAGAAGATTTTGTATGGACTACTGGAACTAGAGCTGTCAAATGAATCCTGGCATTTTACCACTTAAAACTCTATATACCCTATTGGACCCTATTAAAGACCAAGTTTTTTCCAATGGAAATATCCTAAAAAAACAGGGTTCTACTATTATAATCGGGGACTAGACTATTTGACATTCGATGTTATTTTTCCACAAATTAGTCTTGAAAAATGGGGGTCGTCTTATAATCAGAGTCGTCTTATATTCGGGACAATACGGTACAGTACTTTGGTAACTGGGTTCCCCCAAGGGTCTATACTTGGTTTGATTGAACATTGTATTAAACAGTTTGTAGAATAAGCAGCACCCGTCCTCTTTTTCCCACTACACCAAATCTTTCACCGATTCACAAGCACTGTCGCTGTCGTCGTAGATGTTCTATTTTGTTCTGACATGCCCAGAATAGAGACACTAGTAACCACACTAGTTCATGTGGTTAAAGGTCTCTAGAGTGAGACAACGATCACCTGATTTGACAAGCAAAACAGACACAAATGGCACACGTATGTCAGACACCAGCTGATTCCTCCTACAATGTGTCACACAGTCGGGCTTAAGACACTACCGGGTATGTTGCTGCTCGTGTGTCTCTAGCCTGACCATAATATACACTAATTGCTTAAGTGGGTGACCAGGCAATGAAGCCTCGATAAAATTTCAATCGGATTAAAGAGAGAGAGAGAAGATTCTGTTCATTCTTACTTAGTTACTTCCCTTTCCCTCCCCCCCTCTCTCTCTCTCTCTCACAAACGCACACACACGCTCATTCTCATTCTCTCTCTCCATTTCCCTTCCTGTCCATCTCCATGCTGACCCGTAGGAAGCGATCCAGCTGGACGGAGAGATCCTCTTTGCTCTACTGAAAAGGGTGTGTCCTGTGGCCTTCCGCCACCTGAAGAAGCACAAGCTGGAACCCATTCTGTACATGACCGAGTGGTTCATGTGTGCCTTCTCTAGGACCCTGCCGTGGGCCTCAGTTCTGCGTGTTTGGGACATGTTCCTCTGTGAAGGCAAGATGAATGAATTCATTAAAAACACTTTCAACCTGGCATTCCTATTGGCGGCAAAAATGTGAGAGAGAAAAAAAAAGCAGATCTACAAGTGTGGGCTTGTAGGCTGGTGGTTCCCAAAGTGGGGTCCTTGAGGGAGTTCCAGGGAGTCCCCACCTAAATATAGTTAGGAACCAAATGGACCCTTATGGGTCTGTAACTCAGAGTGTACAAATGGAACCAAACGGACATTGATTTTACAATATGAATTGGGTTCCAGAGATAAAAATACCATTAAATGGGGGTCCGTAGCCTAATGCAGGTCCAACTGGGGGTGCTTCAAATGAAAATGTTTGAGAATCACTGCTAGAACCGTAATAAAAATCTTCTCTTATGGGGGTCCCTGCAGGCATATCTTTTCAAATGGGGGTCCGTGCAGGCTAATAAATGTCGATTTAGGGGTCCTTTACATGAAAACGTTTGGGAACCACTGTTGTAGAATGTAGACGACATGTACGACGAAGTATAACATTGGGATTCATGTATTGCTCCATTGGACAGTTGTGCAAATCATAAGTGGCTCATTACAACAGTAGGTTTGTAGATTGCATTATGTTGCAGACGAGACCACACACACACACACACACACACACACACACACCCCTTGACATGACTGGACAAGAAGCAGACATTACAATGCTCAGAAGCTTGTCTTTCTTCTGGTTGTCTGTAGATATAACATAAGTGCAGATCAATGTAATACTCGCCCCCATTTACTTATTTTATCACATTATAATCAATGTATAAAATAGCTCAAGGCTCTATGGCTGATTACTTAGGTTAGAACCCGCCGCAGTGGTGTCCGGTTAGAACTTAAACCAGGATGCTTCGACTCCTCGCTTCTCCCTGAAGCCGAATATTCTCCGTCTATGCTTGTCACGATGACTAAGCCAGTTAGATCTATCCATATGGTTCTACCACATCTATCTGATATCAGCACTAGGTCGGCTCAGGCCAAATATAGGGGTTGTCATATCATACATATCATATAGCCCCAACGTCCTAGTCGGATATCCCCATATATGGGGACTGTATATCCAACGAACACTCTCCCAGTTCTGCTAATATAAATGGAAGTGAGAGTCTTCGTTACAAATGCCATAAATGAGCTAGCCAAATTCACAATCCTTAATATTGCAAAAGTTTAACATTGGCAGACATACTGTGTTGCAAACACAGAAGCGTGGGGAGGTGCAGGCGCTAGAGCGCAGACATTTGAGAAATTTGATGATGTGGAAAAACATTTCCCTGCAAGGCATTTCAGTACAATGCACATTGCGGTCACCATCTAAAAGAAAGGGAGAAGCACTGTTCTTAATGTATGTTGCTGTTCGCAGGTGTGAAGATCATCTTCCGAGTTGGCCTGGTGCTGCTGAAATGCATGCTGGGCTCTCAGGAGAAACTTAAGAGCTGTCAAGGCCTCTATGAGACGATGTCACTGCTAAAGGTGATCGAGCCACGCTACATGCAAGACAATTTCCTAGTGCGGGAGGTATGTTATATTGGCAACAATTCACAAAAAGCATTTTCGATCAGAAATGTAACAGTATATATAAGTCTATACAGTAGATATTTCTAGAGTAGCATCATAGTTGATGTGTGGTTGCTCAGCCATCCTTAATTTAATTCATATTTGAATACTGAAATAATATGTCAATAATCTTATATATTGTATTCAGTCTCATAATACAGTGTTGCCACCTTGTGGAAAATCAAATACAAACTGCAGGCTAAAGCCTACAGTAATTATCACCTTTTTGAGTGGTGGCAATGTCCGTGTTCACCTATGTGTTCACCCACCCACCTATGTGACTATGTCACTATGAGCACGAGTACCAATGACTACCAAAAGTGGCGCTGTTGTGCCAGAAACAGAGAGAGAGAGATAGTGCTGCACTGCTGCCTGCTAATGAGAGACAGAGAGAGAGAGAGAGAGAGAGGGAGGGGGGGGAGTTGCACCACTCAGTTCACACGGGTGTGATTTTTTTTAAATTGACAATACCGTATTAATTCAAAACCCTGAATATGTATTCTCATATTTCAAAGTAAAAACTTGGCAAAGCCATGTATTACATCTGTAGCCCATTCTGGACGGGAACCCCTTTTGGTGTTTTATCTAAGCATTATGTTATACTTTAGCTATTGAAAAATAGCAGATCTACAAGCTCATAGCGCGCCACCGAGTGGCGCGCTACGAGCTTGTAGGTCTGCTATTTTTGAAGAATCGTAAAAATGCGGCACAAATCTTTGAATATATATTCTTTCAGAGCGAACGTTTTTTTTTATTTTGACGTCATGCCTAAATGGGTTAGTATTACATTTAGAAATGTTTATTAATATACTCTCCTTGTCTTCTCTGCGTGTTTCAGGTCATCGAGTTGCAGGTATCGGAAAGAGACATCGAGAGGGAGCACCTCGCCCAGCTGCGGCAATGGAAGGAGACGCGCGGCGATCTTAAGTGTAAGTCCCCTCCGAGAATGCACGGCGCCAAGGCCATCATCACCGCCGATCCCCCCAGCCGGCAGGATCTGAGACAGAGGCCCACCATCATAGTGGAGTCTCCGCTGGCATCCAAGAGCGACGTGCAGGGAAGAGAAGAGACGGAGGAAAAGACCGGAGGGGGAAACGATACGGAAGCAACCTCTCCACCACCAGAGATGACCAAACCATTCCTTTCTCCTGGTGACCCCTCACCTCTCCCCAAACGCACGTCCATCCAAGGGTCCAATGAGAGTCTGAGTAGTGCAGAGCACGACACGTACCTGTAACGGTGAAGATTACATTTAAAGAGATCCTTCCACTCCTTCCAGTAGTTTAACCACGTTAACCCTGGCATGCCTATTTTGGGCAAGAGTTTCATCAATAGCGATCTACACGCTTACATCGTCACCCCATTCGACTGGTATCATGTATTGAATCGGAGAAATCATCCGTTATCAGCACGTTTGAATGGTGCCAAAATGTCCATACTGGCATCCTCACTGTTCAGTATGTCATTATCTGCGATTGTAGCATTGTCATTATCACTGATGTCCTGACGGAGGCGTGCCGTGTCTGGTGGCCATGAGCTACGAAGGCCACCAGACCCGACTCAGCGCCGTCCGAGTTACGTCCTGATAGTCAGAGAATAGTATATATTAGTAGCTCCTAGTTCCATGCACCACAATAGTTGGAAATGACACGTCCACCAGGGGGAAACCTTGACCAGGCTATGTGGTGAGGATGCCAGTATGGACATTTTGGCACCATTCAAACGTGCTGATAACAGATGATTTTGCCGTTCCAATGCAGAGATAACGGTCGAATCCGCTGACATCGTGTTGCGAGGTGACGTGTTGTGAGCTTGTACTATTTTTGCTATCAGTCATAGAACTACAGTATAAGTGTATATAGGGCTTAAGTGGTTAAACATATACCATTCCGTCCGATCAACTGACCTGCAGAGCGCGCACACACACACACACACACACACACACAACGTACACACACATTTGCTTGCATGCACACAGAAAAACCACAGCTGACAATCATCAAAGAACTCGGTGTAATTAATACCTTCCACAGCCCTGGCCTGAATACATACACTGACAATTAATTGTCAAAGGGGCAATTTGGGTCGGGGAGAAGGGACCATTTTGTTTTGCACACAGAAAATGCTGGAGAGTCGGATAGTAACGGTCTTTCTTCATAGTATTGGACATGCAGGAAAATACACTTAACTATAACAAATGTTGGTGCAATGATTTGCCTCAATTATTCCTGTGATAATTATGATAATAGTAAATTCTTATTAATTTTAGTTTTAACTGATTCCTAGAGCACTTTTCCTTTTGATACTCTTCCTCTTGACACACTATATTCACTACATCATCGGCACGGCAATCTGAGAACCCATCGGCAAATATAGGAGAAATAGTGCCCTCTTTTCCTTTTGAATTTGACGTGGAGAGACTAGTATCAGCACAGTAGTTGCAAGCTTATACTAAGTTATTATACTGAATCGAATCGTTCACATTTAAAGGTTGTGTAAAGGATTATTTTACATTAAATAAGTGTTCAAAAGCTCTATATTCTGATAGCAATCATTGCTGTTTAATCCCGTCTTTCCAGCTCTTGGAACAGAAAACGCATGTTCTGGTCAGGATACCAATTGTATCCAATCAGGAGAGAGAACTCATACGTGACGATACAGATTAAATATGAACCCAAAAACCTTAGCAGACAAATTTGGACCTGAACACTATAAAATTGAAGCTAACAAATGATCTTGCGTGTGATTCTCTCTCCTGATCAGATACACTTGCTATCCCAACCTGAAATTGTATTTTCTGTTCATTAAAGAGGTGGAGAGACGCCTGTTACCGAACAAGCATATCAATGATTCAACAATCTTTTCTAGTTTACCAAAGAATATCACTTATAGTACCACCTTTTAAAAGTCAAAGTGAACTGCGTACAGTTTGGAATGGTGATGTCTGTGTCTTTTTGTTTGCTATTGTTGAACACTCGAGGGCACCGTGAAAATGGTGAAAAGTCAGTGGTTTTCAACCTTTTTCATATCCATTATTTATTCGGCATAATAGCCACGGACCACCAAACGTTCAAACAAACATCAAAATAACTACATTCTTTAATGGTGTAGACTTCGTGTAAATTAAGTAATGAAATGAAATGATTACTATATTTACCCAGGGTATCTGGGCTAAGCTCAAGAACTTGTTTCCAGCCAGGCCCTGCTCATAGAACATTTCATCGTAGTGGTTCAATGCCTTGTTCAAGGGCACTTCAGCGGTGGTAATTTTAACGTGTCGGACCGCTGATTTGAACTGGCGACCTTCTGGTATCAAGACCGCTCCGCAATCCGTTCGGCCACCGCTGCAGATGTTTAACAATAAATTAACACTTGAGAGCGTAAAATGATTTGGTTTAATTTTACACACTCAAGAGTTAAAGATCTATAAGGGTCCATTTTGGTTACCAAAGCTCCATCATTTAGCCGGGGGCCCACCAGAACCCCCTCAAGGACCACTGGTTGAAAACCCTAATCTTTAGGTGTTGATTCTGACTCCAATGAAGGTAAAAGTTTGCAGGGAAAGTACCAAACCAAAGACGTTTTTTAATTATTTTTTACATGTTTATACTTATTCTGAGTTTTGACATATTATATTCTATATCAGAGTATGGGAGAGGGACAGCAGAATTTAGATTTATGTTCTGAATTAATTATGGGAGAATATGTATATAGTATATTACAGTGCTTAAAATGTGATTCCCTCGAATCCATCAAATTGCTTGTCCATTTATTTCTGTGGATGTCCGTGAAAATGAAGTAAGACAAAGTTGAGAAACGCCACTGAAGGTGCATACTTTGTATTTTTACGTTGAACAGTGAGAGAGTGATTTGTTTTTTTCTTTGAAACCTCGCAAACTGCACTCTAAATGAACCGCACAGTCTATGCTTATGTTTTGGTCCTCCACTTAAACCTTCATTAAACGTAATTGGCAGAAATAGCAGACTTACAAGCCCACAACACGTTCCATGACAACATGTTGCACGCTTTGTAGATCTGTTATTTTCACAGAATGTTTGCCTATTGTAACATGCCAAGAATAGAGAAGCAAGGGTTCATGTGGTTAATGGGGATCACGTCTACATGTAAAAATCGTATCCAGGTCAATTGAAGAGACCTAGCATTAGAAGAACAGTATGTTGTTTATGGAAAATGTTGTTCCAACTGCAAGTTAAATGTTAAGTGAAGAGTACACAAAGCAACATATTGGACACACATGTTCTATGGATTCCATTTGGATGAAAATGAAACAAGGATGTATCTTTTGCACTAGATGATCACTAGAGTTGTCTTGTATATGAATTTTTTAAGCCCATTATAGGAAAATCAATGCGCTATTTTCTTATCAATCATATGTACTGGTATATATTTGATTTACTATAGACACTAATTGCAAAGAAGTTAACAGTGGAGAAAATATGTTTATTTTCATCCGTTAGAAAGCTCAATTTATTTGCCAAATCCTTTAAAGAGTCTTAAGAGATAACAATGAAGCTTTTATAGCTGCATGTATTACCATTTGTAATTTCAACACTAATTTAGAAGAGATTACCTGTACATACTGTGAATTCATATAGTTGATTTATAAAGTGCAAGTCAACATTAAACTGTCTGAAGGCTATGCACATACAACTGTTATCTGGTTAGAGAAGTGACTCTCCTTTATTATGACAACAAATACAAATCAGAAGCATTCCCGAAACTCGCTGTAATAGATTGTGCATTGTGATTTTAGTGCCATTTAAGTTAGCCATTTCTTGTTAAGAGATTAAGAGTATATATTTATGCTTATTTTAAGCTTTGGTGCAGTGGTGTAGTATGCACTTATACGCTATTTACACAGCATACTATACTGTGTCAAGGTTTTTAATGAAAAGCTCATACCTTCTGCTAATCATTTCATCCATTCTTGACCACACGCAAGCCTAGATACGTGTGCATGTCGCGAATGGAATAATTATGGTAGGCCTATAGTCTACCGTCTGAAAATCCTGGACTACAGCACTGCTTTGGTGTATGTACAATTTATCCAACACAAACAAACTGATAAGCTAGTATCAACTGACAGAGCAGGTACTAGTAGTTCTCTATACTGTCATGTAGAGGGTGCCAGTTAGCTTTGTCACAGGATTGGGACGCTTTCATCTTTTTACTGTCTTCGTGGGTTTTTCATCACAATATGTCCAGACTCCAGTATGTAGCTACACAATTTGCTCATTACTGAATAATTAATTTAGTAAGAAACCTGCTTTGTTAACTTGTCGTCCTATGTTCAAATATTTATAGTACAACCTCCCTCTCATTTTACAAATTAAATCAGTAAATAATTGTATGTCCCAAATGTTTTGTACCAAATCACGTTTATATTAATAAAATTTCATACTCAAGGTTCAAGGTTGTCTTTATTTGTCTGTCTCAGGCTGAACAGCTGAACATACTCTTGAACATAACACAAATTTATGTTTTAATAACAAATTATGAGAAACACTCTTTTCACTTGCATCAGCAAATAATGACATACCCATAATCCAGATTAATAGAGGTCGCCCCCGCACATGCATATTTCATTTATTTTTATTTTATTTTGTTATTTTGAGGGCTATACACAGCACCCCTAGCGACCTGAGAATGGAGTTTCTAGGTGAAAGTGATTTTTTGACATGACATAATCTGCCATTGACCCCTATTGTACATTTCTCAAATTTGAAAGCATTATATTTCTAAAACTATGAAACATTTCAAAGATTCATTTTCAGGCAAACATGTCCACCATAAGATGAAATAACTCAGAAACTACAAAACATTTCAAAGTGAAAAGTTCCAGCATGTGTCTCCACAGTAAGCTGAATTATAAAAAGTGTGAATGGAGTTTCTAGGTGAAAGTGCTTTTTTGACGTGCCAATATCTGCCATTGAGCCCCATTGTAAATGTCTCAAATTTGAAAGCACTATATTTCTAAAACGATGAAACATTTCAAAGATTCCTTTTCAGGCAAACATGTCCACCGTAAGATGAACCGAAATAGGTTTGAATGGGGTTTCTAGGTGTAAGTATGTAGGACTAGTAGCATGCCAAAGTTTGTGCTATTGCCATTGGGAATGCATTGGGCGTTTAACTTAAATAACTCAGAAACTACAAAACATTTCAAAGTGAAAAGTTCCAGCATGTGTCTCCAAAGTAAGCTGAATTATAAAACGTGTGAATGGAGTTTCTAGGTGAAAGTGATTTTGACGTGCCACTATCTGCCATTATAAATTTCTCACATTAAAGCACTATATTTCTAAAACTATGAAACATTTCAAAGATTCCTTTTCAGGCAAACATG
Organism: Electrona antarctica; assembly: GCF_951216825.1. Classification (NCBI taxonomy): domain Eukaryota; kingdom Metazoa; phylum Chordata; class Actinopteri; order Myctophiformes; family Myctophidae; genus Electrona; species Electrona antarctica. The sequence goes on from NC_136797.1 coordinate 24,388,619, forward strand.
TCCACCGTAAGATGCACCTAAATAGGTTTGAATGGGGATTCTAGGTGTAAGTATGTAGGACTAGTAGCATGCCAAAGTTATAATTTTTTTTGGACGGCATACTATAGCATGTCGTTTTTCGTGATTTTGGACTATTTGAAAAAAAGATGAAAATCATGAAAAAACGACATACTATAGTTCATGGTTTCGGACGGCATACTATAGCATGTCGTTTTTCATGATTTTGGAGGATTTGAAAAAAATATGAAAATCATGAAAAAACGACATACTATAGTCCATGGTTTGTCATATTTTCGGGACACTATGTCAGAGACAGGACTTGAACCTGCAGCCTCTTGGTGAGTTCAAACCCCACTCAAGTCTTTACTTTCAAGACCGATTTCAGAAGAAGAAAACCAACGACCTATCAACCAACACATTCAAAGGCATATCAATCCCATTAATCCGTTTTCTTATCAAGTTGAAGGCATCCCGGATTTTGTTGAGGGTGGGTTGGGTGTTTCACGGTTTCTCATCAACTCCATGTTAAATCACCCAATTACCCCCCAACGGACACTAGCCATAACCCTAACCCTAGCCCTAACCCTAACCCTAACCCTAGTTGTCTGATACCAGATTGGTTACCATATAGTACCAGAACAAAACAAACAAGAAAGCAGTGTGAATTGTCTGGAACCAGTGGCGCAGTGTGTTAGAACGCTGCCACATGATCGGGAGATGGTGAGTTCAAACACCACTCAAGTCTTTACTTTCAAGACCGATTTCAGTAGAAGAAAACCAACAAAAAAGCAGTGTGAATTGTCTGGAACCAGTGTGTTAGAACGCTCCACATGATCGGGAGATGATGAGTTCAAACCCCACTCTAGTCTTTACTTTCAAGACCGATTTCAGAAGAAGAAAACCAACAAAAAAGCAGTTGAATTGTCTGGAACCAGTGGCGCAGTGTATTATGACACTGCCACATGATCGGGAGATGGTGAGTTAAAAGCTAGACCGATTTCAGATGAAGAAAACCAACAAAAAAGCAGTGTGAATTGTCTGGAACCAGTGGCGCAGTATGTTAGAACGCTGCCACATGATCGGGAGATGGTGAGTTCAAACCCCACTCAAGTCTTTACTTTCAAGACCGATTTCAGAAGAAGAAAAGCAACACAAAAGCAGTGTGAATTATCTTGAACCAGTGGAGCAGTGTGTTAGAACGCTCCCACATGATCGGGAGATGGTGAGTTCAAATCCCACTTAAGTCTTTACTTTCAAGACCGATTTCAGAAGAAGAAAACCAACAAAAAAGCAGTTGAGTTGTCTGGAACCAGTGGCGCAATGTGTTAGGACACTGCCACATGATCGGGAGATGGTGAGTTCAAACCCCACTCAAGTCTTTACTTTCAAGACCGATTTCATAAGAAGAAAACCAACGACCTATCAACCAACACATTCAAAGGCATATCAATCCCATTAATCCGTTTTCTTATCAAGTTGAAGTCATCCCGGATTTTGTTGAGGGTGGGTTGGATGTTTCACGGTTTCTCATCAACTCCATGTTAAATCACCCAATTACCCCCCAACGGACACTAGCCATAACCCTAACCCTAACCCTAACCCTAACCCTAACCCTAGTTGTCTGATACCAGATTGGTTACCATATAGTACCAGAACAAAACAAACAAAAAAGCAGTGTGAATTGTCTGGAACCAGTGGCGCAGTATGTTAGAACGCTGCCACATGATCGGGAGATGGTGAGTTCAAACCCCACTCAAGTCTTTACTTTCAAGACCGATTTCAGAAGAAGAAAAGCAACACAAAAGCAGTGTGAATTATCTTGAACCAGTGGAGCAGTGTGTTAGAACGCTCCCACATGATCGGGTGATGGTGAGTTCAAACCCCACTCAAGTCTTTACTTTCAAGACCGATTTCAGAAGAAGAAAACCAACGACCTATCAACCAACACATTCAAAGGCATATCAATCCCATTCTTATCAAGTTGAAGGCATCCCGGATTTTGTTGAGGGTGGGTTGGGTGTTTCACGGTTTCTCATCAACTCCATGTTAAATCACCCAATTACCCCCCAACGGACACTAGCCATAACCCTAACCCTAACCCTAACCCTAGTTGTCTGATACCAGATTGGTTACCATATAGTACCAGAACAAAACAAACAAGAAAGCAGTGTGAATTGTCTGGAACCAGTGGCGCAGTGTGTTAGAACGCTGCCACATGATCGGGAGATGGTGAGTTCAAACCCCACTCTAGTCTTTACTTTCAAGACCGATTTCAGAAGAAGAAAACCAACAGAAAAGCAGTTGAATTGTCTGGAACCAGTGGCGCAGTGTATTATGACACTGCCACATGATCGGGAGATGGTGAGTTAAAAGCCCACTCAAGTCTTTACTTTCTAGACCGATTTCAGATGAAGAAAACCAACAAGAAAGCAGTTGAGTTGTCTGGAACCAGTGGCGCAATGTGTTAGGACACTGCCACCTGTTCGGGAGATGGTGAGTTCGAACCCCACTCAAGTCTTTACTTTCAAGACCGATTTCAGAAGAAGAAAACCAACGACCTATCAACCAACACATTCAAAGGCATATCAATCCCATTAATCCGTTTTCTTATCAAGTTGAAGGCATCCCGGATTTTGTTGAGGGTGGGTTGGATGTTTCACGGTTTCTCATCAACTCCATGTTAAATCACCCAATTACCCCCCAACGGACACTAGCCATAACCCTAACCCTAACCCTAACCCTAACCCTAGTTGTCTGGTACCAGATTGGTTACCATATAGTACCAGAACAAAACAAACAAGAAAGCAGTGTGAATTGTCTGGAACCAGTGGCGCAGTGTGTTAGGACGCTGCCAAATGATCGGGAGATGGTGAGTTCAAACCCCTCGCAAGTCTTTACTTTCAAGACCGATTTCAGAAGAAGAAAACCAACAAAAAAGCAGTTGAATTGTCTGGAACCAGTGGAGCAGTGTGTTAGAACGCTCCCACATGATCGGGAGATGGTGAGTTCAAATCCCACTTAAGTCTTTACTTTCAAGACCGATTTCAGAAGAAGAAAACCAACAAAAAAGCAGTTGAGTTGTCTGGAACCATTGGCGCAATGTGTTAGGACACTGCCACATGATCGGGAGATGGTGAGTTCAAACCCCACTCAAGTCTTTACTTTCAAGACCGATTTCATAAGAAGAAAACCAACGACCTATCAACCAACACATTCAAAGGCATATCAATCCCATTAATCCGTTTTCTTATCAAGTTGAAGTCATCCCGGATTTTGTTGAGGGTGGGTTGGATGTTTCACGGTTTCTCATCAACTCCATGTTAAATCACCCAATTACCCCCCAACGGACACTAGCCATAACCCTAACCCTAACCCTAACCCTAACCCTAACCCTAACCCTAACCCTAGTTGTCTGATACCAGATTGGTTACCATATAGTACCAGAACAAAACAAACAAAAAAGCAGTGTGAATTGTCTGGAACCAGTGGCGCAGTATGTTAGAACGCTGCCACATGATCGGGAGATGGTGAGTTCAAACCCCACTCAAGTCTTTACTTTCAAGACCGATTTCAGAAGAAGAAAAGCAACACAAAAGCAGTGTGAATTATCTTGAACCAGTGGAGCAGTGTGTTAGAACGCTCCCACATGATCGGGTGATGGTGAGTTCAAACCCCACTCAAGTCTTTACTTTCAAGACCGATTTCAGAAGAAGAAAACCAACGACCTATCAACCAACACATTCAAAGGAATATCAATCCCATTCTTATCAAGTTGAAGGCATCCCGGATTTTGTTGAGGGTGGGTTGGGTGTTTCACGGTTTCTCATCAACTCCATGTTAAATCACCCAATTACCCCCCAACGGACACTAGCCATAACCCTAACCCTAACCCTAACCCTAACCCTAGTTGTCTGATACCAGATTGGTTACCATATAGTACCAGAACAAAACAAACAAGAAAGCAGTGTGAATTGTCTGGAACCAGTGGCGCAGTGTGTTAGAACGCTGCCACATGATCGGGAGATGGTGAGTTCAAACCCCACTCTAGTCTTTACTTTCAAGACCGATTTCAGAAGAAGAAAACCAACAGAAAAGCAGTTGAATTGTCTGGAACCAGTGGCGCAGTGTATTATGACACTGCCACATGATCGGGAGATGGTGAGTTAAAAGCCCACTCAAGTCTTTACTTTCTAGACCGATTTCAGATGAAGAAAACCAACAAAAAAGCAGTTGAGTTGTCTGGAACCAGTGGCGCAATGTGTTAGGACACTGCCACATGTTCGGGAGATGGTGAGTTCGAACCCCACTCAAGTCTTTACTTTCAAGACCGATTTCAGAAGAAGAAAACCAACGACCTATCAACCAACACATTCAAAGGCATATCAATCCCATTAATCCGTTTTCTTATCAAGTTGAAGGCATCCCGGATTTTGTTGAGGGTGGGTTGGATGTTTCACGGTTTCTCATCAACTCCATGTTAAATCACCCAATTACCCCCCAACGGACACTAGCCATAACCCTAACCCTAACCCTAACCCTAACCCTAACCCTAACCCTAACCCTAGTTGTCTGGTACCAGATTGGTTACCATATAGTACCAGAACAAAACAAACAAGAAAGCAGTGTGAATTGTCTGGAACCAGTGGCGCAGTGTGTTAGGACGCTGCCAAATGATCGGGAGATGGTGAGTTCAAACCCCTCGCAAGTCTTTACTTTCAAGACCGATTTCAGAAGAAGAAAACCAACAAAAAAGCAGTTGAATTGTCTGGAACCAGTGGAGCAGTGTGTTAGGACGCTGCCACATGATCGGGAGATGGTGAGTTCAAACCCCTCGCAAGTCTTTACTTTCAAGACCGATTTCAGAAGAAGAAAACCAACAAAAAGCAGTTGAATTGTCTGGAACCAGTGGCGCACTGTGTTAGGACGCTGCCACATGATCGGGAGATGGTGAGTTCAAACCCCACTCAAGTCTTTACTTTCAAGACCGATTTCAGAAGAAGAAAACCAACAAAAAAGCAGCATTATTGTCTGGACCCAGTGGCTCAGTGTGTTAGGACGCTGCCACATGATCAGGAGATGGTGGGTTCAAACCCCACTCAAGTTCAAACAAAAAAGATTAAGGTCCAGGGTGCAATCCCACCCCAGTCTTTACTGTGACACTTTGCTTTCCACACTGACATCAAGTAGCACAGAAAAGCTGTGTTGTAGTAACCATCAGTTAGCTCAGTGTGATGAGAGGCTGTCCTTGGGAGCCACAGGTCCAGGGTTCAAATCCAACATTAGGCATAACTGTGACACTTTGCTTTGCACACTGATTTCCTGAAGGACAACTTTAAAGCAGCCCAGAAATTCACCATGATTGTGTGCCGGTAAGTGGCCCAGCGGATAAGTCAGATGATATCCGTAGTATACCTAGTAGAAGTATGCCGGTTCAAACCCGACATACTCCTAGTAGGCGGTGATGGTTCAAATCACTGACACCTAGAGTTGGAGTGGCCCTGTGGATAAATCAGATGATATCCGTAGAATACCAAGTAGAAGTATGCCGGCCGACATACTCCTACTAGGATGGTGCTAGTTCAAATCATCAACACCTACAGTAAGTAGGAGTGTGTGCAGTTAAGTGGCCTGGTGGATAAATCAGATAATATCCATAGAATACCTAGTGGGATGGTGCTGGTTCAAATCACCATCACCTAGAGTAGGTAGGACCGTGTGCCGTTAATTGGCCCGGTGGATAAATCAGATACTATCTGTAGAATACCTAGTGGGATGGTGCTGGTTCAAATCACCATCACCTAGAGTAGGTAGGACCGTGTGCTGTTAATTCGCCCGGTGGTTAAATCAGATAATATCCGTAGAATACCTAGTGGGATGGTGCTGGTTCAAATCACCATCACCTAGAGTAGGTAGGACCGTGTGCCGTTAATTGGCCCGGTGGTTAAATCAGATAATATCCCTAGAATACCTAGTGGAATGGTGCTGGTTCAAATCACCATCACCTAGAGTAGGTAAGACCGTGTGCCGTTAATTGGCCTGGTGGATAAATCACATAATATCCGTAGAGTACCTAGTAGGATGGTGCTGGTTCAAATCACCATCACCTAGATTAGGTAGGGGGTCAGGTAAGAGTATGTAGGGGCAGAGTAGATTGAGGTGTACATGGGGGGAGAGTAGGCGAGGGTTGGTCAGGTAGCGGGAGATTAGGCGGGGGGGGGGGGGGCAGGCGAGGTGGAGAGTAGGCGAGGGGGGGGGGGCAGGCAGGGGAAGAGTAGGCGAGGGGGTGGCAGGCAGGGGGAGAGTAGGTGAGGGGGGGCCGGGGAGAGTAGGTGAGGGGGGCTGGGGAGAGTAGGTGAGGGGGGCCAGGCAGGGGGAGAGTAGGAGAGGAGGGAGGCAAGGCAGGGGGAGAGTAGGCGAGGGGGGCCAGGCAGGGGGAGAGTAGGAGAGGAGGGAGGCCAGGCAGGGGGAGAGTAGGAGAGGAGGGAGGCCAGGCAGGGGGAGAGTAGGAGAGGAGGGATGCCAGGCAGGGGGAGAGTAGGAGAGGAGGGAGGCCAGGCAGAGGAAGAGTAGGCGAGGGGGGCCAGGCAGGGGGAGAGGAGGGAGGCCAGGCAGGGGGAGAGTAGGAGAGGAGGGAGGCCAGTCAGGGGGAGAGTAGGAGAGGGGAGAGGCCAGGCAGGGGGAGAGTAGGTGAGGGGGCAGGCCAGGCAGGGGGAGAGGGGGGAGGCCAGGCAGGGGGAGAGTAGGAGAGGAGGGAGGCCAGGCAGGGGGGGCTCTTCCTATTTTATTTTTAAATAATTTTAGAAAAAATATTTATAATATTTTTATAAAAAACGTTTTTTTTTTTAACTTATTTACTAATTATTAAAAAAAAATTCAGGAAGACCCCTGCCTGGCCTCCCTCCTCTCCTACTGCCTGGACCCCCTCGCCTACTCTTCCTCTGCATGGCCTCCCTCCTCTCCTACTCTTCCTCTGCCTGGCCTCCCTCCTCTCCTACTCTCCCCCTGCCTGGCCTCCCTCCTCTGCTACTCTCCCCCTGCCTGGCCCCCCTCTCCTACTCTTCCTCTGCCTGGCCTCCCTCCTCTCCTACTCTCCCCCTGCCTGGCCTCCCTCCTCTCCTACTCTCTCCCTGCCTGGCCTCCCTCCTCTTCTACTCTCCCCCTGCCTGGCCTCCCTCCTCTCCTACTCTCCCCCTTCCTGGCCTCCCTCCTCTCCTACTCTCCCCCTGCCTGGCCCCCCTCGCCTACTCTGCCCCTGCCTGCCACCCCCTCACCTACTCTTCCCCTGCCTGGCCCCCCCCTCGCCTACTCTCCACCTCGCCTGCCCCGCCCCTTGCCTAATCTCCCCCTACCTTACCCCCCTCACCTACTCCTCCCCCTAACCTCACCTACTCTCCCACTATCTACACCTCAACCTACTCTGCCCCTACATACTCTTACCTGACCACCTACCTACTCTAGGTGATGGTGATTTGAACCAGCACCATCCTACTAGGTATTCTACAGCTATTATCTGATTTATACACCGGGCCAATTAACGGCACACGGTCCTACTTACTCTAGGTGATGGTGATTTGAACCAGCACCATCCCACTAGGTATTCTACGGATATTATCTGATTTATCCACCGGGCCAATTAACGGCACACGGTCCTACCTACTCTAGGTGATGGTGATTTGAACCAGCACCATCCCACAAGGTATTCTACGGATATTATCTGATTTATCCACCGGGCCAATTAACGGAACACGGTCCTACCTACTAGGTGATGGTGATTTGAACCAGCACCATCCTATGTCGGGTTTGAACCGGCAGACTTCAACTAGGTATGAATATTATCTGATTTATCCACCAGGCCACTTAACTGCACACACTCCTACTTACTGTAGGTGTTGGTGATTTGAACTAGCACCATCCTACTAGGAGTATGTCGGCCGGCATACTTCTACTAGGTATTCTACAGATATCATCTGATTTATCCACTGGGACACTCCTACTCTAGGTGTCAGTGATTTGAACCATCACTGCCTACTAGGAGTATGTCGGGTTTGAACCGGCACACTTCTACTAGGTATACTACGGATATCATCTGACTTATCCGCTGGGCCACTTACCGGCACACAATCATGGTGAATTTCTGGGCTGCTTTAAAGTTGTCCTTCTGGAAATCAGTGTGCAAAGCAAAGAGTCACAATTATGACTAATGTGGGATTTGAACACTGGACCTGTGGCTCCCAAGGACAGCCTCTCATCACACTGAGCTAACTGATGGTTACTACAACACAGCTTTTCTGTGCTACTTGATGTCAATGTGGAAAGCAAAGTGTCACAGTAAATACTGGGGTGGGATTGCACCCTGGAACTTTATTTTTTTGTTTGAACTTGAGTGGGGTTTGAACGCACCATCTCCTGATCATGTGGCAGCGTCCTAACACGCTGAGCCACTGGGTCCAGACAATTCACAATGCTTTTTTGTTGGTTTTCTTCTTCTGAAATCGGTCTTGAAAGTAAAGACTTGAGTGGGGTTTGAACTCACCATCTCGCGATCATGTGGCAGCGTCCTAACACAATGCACCACTGGTTCCAGACAACTCGATTGCTTTTTTGTTGGTTTTCTTCTTCTGAAATCGGTCTTGAAAGTAAAGACTTGAGTGGGGTTTGAACTCACCATCTCTCGATCATGTGGGAGCGTTCTATCACACTGCGCCACTGGTTCCAGACAATTCACACTGCTTTTTTGTTGGTTTTCTTCTTCTGAAATCGGTCTTGAAAGTAAAGACTTGAGTGGGGTTTGAACTCACCATCTCCAGGTCATGTGGGAGCGTTCTAACACACTGCGCCACTGGTTCCAGACAATTCACATTGCTTTTTTGTTCGTTTTCTTCTTCTGAAATCCGCCTCTAAAGTAAAGACTTGAATGGGGTTTGAACTCACCATCTCCCGATCATGTGGCAGCGTTCTAACACACTGCGCCACTGGTTCCAGACAATTCCCACTGCTTTCTTGTTTGTTTTGTTCTGGTACCATATGGTAACCAATCTGGTAACAGACAACTAGGGTTAGGGTTAGGGTTAGGGTTAGGGTTAGGGTTAGGGTTAGGGCTAGTGTCCGTTGGGGGGTAATTGTGTGATTTAACATGGAGTTGATGAGAAACCGTGAAACACCCAACACACCCTCAACAAAATCCGGGATGCCTTCAACTTGATAAGAAAACGAATTAATGGGATTGATATGCATTTGAATGTGTTGGTTGATAGGTCGTTGGTTTTCTTCTTCTGAAATCGGTCTTGAAAGTAAAGACTTGAGTGGGGTTTGAACTCACCATCTCCCGATCATGTGGCAGCGTCCTAACATACTGCGCCACTGGTTCCAGACAACTCAACTGCTTTTTTGTTGGTTTTCTTCTTCTGAAATCGGTCTTGAAAGTAAAAACTTGAGTGGGGTTTGAACTCACCATCTCCCGATCATTTGGGAGCGTTCTAACACACTGCGCCACTGGTTCCAGACAATTCACACTGCTTTTTTGTTGGTTTTCTTCTTCTGAAATCGGTCTTGAAAGTAAAGACTTGAGTGGGGTTTGAACTCACCATCTCCCTATCATGTGGCAGCGTCCTAACACACTGCACCACTGGTTCCAGACAATTCACACTGCTTTCTTGTTTTCCGGGATGCCTTCAACTTGATAAGAAAACGGATTAATGGGATTGATATGCCTTTGAATGTGTTGGTTGATAGGTCGTTGGTGTTCTTCTTCTGAAATCGGTCTTGAAAGTAAAGACTTGAGTGGGGTTTGAACTCACCATCTCGCGATCATGTGGCAGCGTCCTAACACACTGCACCACTGGTTCCAGACAACCCGATTGCTTTTTGTTGGTTTTCTTCTTCTGAAATCGGTCTTGAAAGTAAAGACTTGAGTGGGGTTTGAACTCACCATCTCTCGATCATGTGGGAGCGTTCTATCACACTGCGCCACTGGTTCCAGACAATTCACACTGCTTTTTTGTTGGTTTTCTTCTTCTGAAATCAGTCTTGAAAGTAAAGAGATGAGTAGGGTTTGAACTCACCATCTCCCGATCATGTGGCAGTGTCCTAACACACTGCGCCACTGGTTCCAGACAATTCAACTGCTTTTTTGTTGGTTTTCTTCTTCTGAAATCGGTCTTGAAAGTAAAGACCTGCGTGGGGTTTGAACTCATCATCTCCCGATCATGTGGAGCGTTCTAACACACTGTGCCACTGGTTCCAGACAATTCACACTGCTTTTTTGTTGGTTTTCTTCTTCTGAAATCGGTCTTGAAAGTAAAGACTTGAGTGGGGTTTGAACTCACCATCTCCAGGTCATGTGGGAGCGTTCTAACAGACTGCGCCACTGGTTCCAGACAATTCACATTGCTTTTTTGTTGGTTTTCTTCTTCTGAAATCCGCCTCTAAAGTAAAGACTTGAGTGGGGTTTGAACTCACCATCTCCTGATCATGTGGCAGCGTTCTAACACACTGCGCCACTGGTTCCAGACAATTCACACTGCTTTCTTGTTTGTTTTGTTCTGGTACCATATGGTAACCAATCTGGTAACAGACAACTAGGGTTAGGGTTAGGGTTAGGGTTAGTGTCCGTTGGGGGGTAATTGTGTGATTTAACATGGAGTTGATGAGAAACCGTGAAACACCCAACACACCCTCAACAAAATCCGGGATGCCTTCAACTTGATAAGAAATTGAATTAATGGGATTGATATGCCTTTGAATGTGTTGGTTGATAGGTCATTGGTTTTCTTCTTCTGAAATCGGTCTTGAAAGTAAAGACTTGAGTGGGGTTTGAACTCACCATCTCCCGATCATGTGGCAGCGTCCTAACACACTGCGCCACTGGTTCCAGACAACTCAACTGCTTTTTTGTTGGTTTTCTTCTTCTGAAATCGGTCTTGAAAGTAAAAACTTGAGTGGGGTTTGAACTCACCATCTCCCGATCATGTGGGAGCGTTCTAACACACTGCGCCACTGGTTCCAGACAATTCACACTGCTTTTTTGTTGGTTTTCTTCTTCTGAAATCGGTCTTGAAAGTAAAGACTTGAGTGGGGTTTGAACTCACCATCTCCCGATCATGTGGCAGCGTCCTAACACACTGCGCCACTGGTTCCAGACAATTCAACTGCTTTTTTGTTGGTTTTCTTCTTCTGAAATCGGTCTTGAAAGTAAAGACTTGAGTGGGGTTTGAACTCACCATCTCCAGGTCATGTGGGAGCGTTCTAACACACTGCGCCACTGGTTCCAGACAATTCACACTGCTTTCTTGTTTGTTTTGTTCTGGTACCATATGGTAACCAATCTGGTAACAGACAACTAGGGTTAGGGTTAGGGTTAGGGCTAGTGTCCGTTGGGGGGTAATTGTGTGATTTAACATGGAGTTGATGAGAAACCGTGAAACACCCAACACACCCTCAACAAAATCCGGGATGCCTTCAACTTGATAAGAAATTGAATTAATGGGATTGATATGCCTTTGAATGTGTTGGTTGATAGGTCATTGGTTTTCTTCTTCTGAAATCGGTCTTGAAAGTAAAGACTTGAGTGGGGTTTGAACTCACCATCTCCCGATCATGTGGCAGCGTCCTAACACACTGCGCCACTGGTTCCAGACAACTCAACTGCTTTTTTGTTGGTTTTCTTCTTCTGAAATCGGTATTGAAAGTAAAAACTTGAGTGGGGTTTGAACTCACCATCTCCCAATCATGTGGGAGCGTTCTAACACACTGCGCCACTGGTTCCAGACAATTCACACTGCTTTTTTGTTGGTTTTCTTCTTCTGAAATCGGTCTTGAAAGTAAAGACTTGAGTGGGGTTTGAACTCACCATCTCCCTATCATGTGGCAGCGGCCTAACATACAGCACCACTGGTTCCAGACAATTCACACTGCTTTCTTGTTTGTTTTGTTCTGGTACCATATGGTAACCAATCTGGTAACAGACAACTAGGGTTAGGGTTAGGGTTAGGGCTAGTGTCCGTTGGCGGGTAATTGGGTGATTTAACATGGAGTTGATGAGAAACCGTGAAACACCCAACCCACCCTCAACAAAATCCGGGATGCCTTCAACTTGATAAGAAAACGGATTATTGGGATTGATATGCCTTTGAATGTGTTGGTTGATAGGTCGTTGGTTTTCTTCTTCTGAAATCGGTCTTGAAAGTAAAGACTTGAGTGGGGTTTGAACTCACCATCTCGCGATCATGTGGCAGCGTCCTAACACACTGCACCACTGGTTCCAGACAACCCGATTGCTTTTTTGTTGGTTTTCTTCTTCTGAAATCGGTCTTGAAAGTAAAGACTTGAGTGGGGTTTGAACTCACCATCTCTCGATCATGTGGCAGCGTCCTAACACACTGCGCCACTGGTTCCAGACAATTCAACTGCTTTTTTGTTGGTTTTCTTCTTCTGAAATCGGTCTTGAAAGTAAAGACTTAAGTGGGGTTTGAACTCACCATCTCCAGGTCATGTGGGAGCGTTCTAACACACTGCGCCACTGGTTCCAGACAATTCACATTGCTTTTTTGTTGGTTTTCTTCTTCTGAAATCCGCCTCTAAAGTAAAGACTTGAGTGGGGTTTGAACTCACCATTTCCCGATCATGTGGCAGCGTTCTAACACACTGCGCCACTGGTTCCAGACAATTCACACTGCTTTCTTGTTTGTTTTGTTCTGGTACCATATGGTAACCAATCTGGTAACAGACAACTAGGGTTAGGGTTAGGGTTAGGGCTAGTGTCCGTTGGGGGGTAATTGTGTGATTTAACATGGAGTTGATGAGAAACCGTGAAACACCCAACACACCCTCAACAAAATCCGGGATGCCTTCAACTTGATAAGAAATTGGATTAATGGGATTGATATGCCTTTGAATGTGTTGGTTGATAGGTCGTTGGTTTTCTTATTCTGAAATCGGTCTTGAAAGTAAAGACTTGAGTGGGGTTTGAACTCACCATCTCCTGATCATGTGGCAGCGTCCTAACACACTGCGCCACTGGTCCCAGACAACTCAACTGCTTTTTTGTTGGTTTTCTTCTTCTGAAATCGGTCTTGAAAGTAAAAACTTGAGTGGGGTTTGAACTCACCATCTCCCGATCATGTGGGAGCGTTCTAACACACTGCGCCACTGGTTCCAGACAATTCACACTGCTTTTTTGTTGGTTTTCTTCTTCTGAAATCGGTCTTGAAAGTAAAGACTTGAGTGGGGTTTGAACTCACCATCTCCCTATTATGTGGCAGCGTCCTAACACACTGCACCACTGGTTCCAGACAATTCACACTGCTTTCTTGTTTGTTTTGTTCTGGTACCATATGGTAACCAATCTGGTAACAGACAACTAGGGTTAGGGTTAGGGCTAGTGTCCGTTGGCGGGTAATTGGGTGATTTAACATGGAGTTGATGAGAAACCGTGAAACACCCAACCCACCCTCAACAAAACCGGGATGCCTTCAACTTGATAAGAAAACGGATTAATGGGATTGATATGCCTTTGAATGTGTTGGTTGATAGGTCGTTGGTTTTCTTCTTCTGAAATCGGTCTTGAAAGTAATGACTTGAGTGGGGTTTGATCTCACCATCTCCCGATCATGTGGCAGCGTCCTAACACACTACGCCACTGGTTCCAGACAACTCAACTGCTTTTTTGTTGGTTTTCTTCTTCTGAAATCGGTCTTGAAAGTAAAAACGAGTGGGGTTTGAACTCACCATCTCCCGATCATGTGGTAGGGTCCTAAGACACTGCGCCACTGGTTCCAGACAATTCAACTGCTTTTTTGTTGGTTTTGTTCTGGTACCATATGGTAACCAATCTGGTACCAGACAACTAGGGTTAGGGTTAGGGTTAGGGTTAGGGCTAGGGTTAGGGTTAGGGTTAGGGTTAGGGTTAGGTGATGGACAAGATGGAAGTGATGATGAATGATAATTTTAACTGACAAGAAAGGAAACGGGTAACAATCAGTAGTGCAAAAAAACCAAAGGCATAATCAAGCAGCTTCTTGCTTCGTGCTCCCATGTTATCTCTATGTATACCAGCTTTTTCGTTTTGAAGCTTGGAATAAACAGCTTTTTTTTGCGTGCTTTTTTTCTCCTGAAAACTCAACTTTGGGGCATCTTTTAAAAGCTGGGTTTTGGCTTCGAGTTTTCACATTTTTCAAATCTGAACAAAAAAAAGGAAAAAAATAGCAAATTTCTGTTTGCTGGACTCAAACAGAATTATACTAAGGCACCACCATTTTTGTGATTTTTCGGTTAGTGTTTTCCCATTTTTCAATTCTGAACAAAAAAAGGAAAAAAATAGCAATTTTCTTTTTGCTGGATTAAATTGAACAAACATACTTATACTAAGGTCCCTTGACCAGTTTTTGTTATTTTTCGTTTAGCGTTTTCCCATTTTTCAATTCTGAACAAAAAAAGGAAAAACTAGCAAATTTCTGTTTGCTGGAATCAAATTAAACGAACAAAAATCACAAATATGTTTTTTATATGTTGGATTCAGATTCAAATAAGGCAATTATACTAAGGTCCCATGACCTTTCTAGGTGTAAGTATGTAGGACTAGTAGCATGCCAAAGTTTGTGCTATTGCCATTGGGAATGCATTGGGCGTTTAACTTAAATAACTCAGAAACTACAAAACAATTCAAAGTGAAAAGTTCCAGCATGTGTCTCCACAGAAAGCTGAATTATAAAAAGTGTGAATGGAGTTTCTAGGTGAAAGTGCTTTTTTGACGTGCCAATATCTGCCATTGAGCCCCATTGTAAATGTCTCAAATTTGAAAGCACTATATTTCTAAAACGATGAAACATTCCAAAGATTCCTTTTCAGGCAAACATGTCCACCGTAAGATGAACCTAAATAGGTTTGAATGGGGTTTCTAGGTGTAAGTATGTAGGACTAGTAGCATGCCAAAGTTTGTGCTATTGCCATTGGGAATGCATTGGGCGTTTAACTTAAATAACTCAGAAACTACAAAACATTTCAAAGTAAAAAGTTCCAACATGTGTCTCCACAGAAAGCTGAATTATAAAAAGTGTGAATGGAGTTTCTAGGTGAAAGTGCTTTTTTGACGTGCCAATATCTGCCATTGAGCCCCATTGTAAATGTCTCAAATTTGAAAGCACTATATTTCTAAAACGATGAAACATTTCAAAGATTCCTTTTCAGGCAAACATGTCCACCGTAAGATGAACCTAAATAGGTTTGAATGGGGTTTCTAGGTGTAAGTATGTAGGACTAGTAGCATGCCAAAGTTTGTGCTATTGCCATTGGGAATGCATTGGGCGTTTAACTTAAATAACTCAGAAACTACAAAACATTTCAAAGTGAAAAGTTCCAGCATGTGTCTCCACAGTAAGCTGAATTATAAAAAGTGTGAATGGAGTTTCTAGGTGAAAGTGCTTTTTTGACGTGCCAATATCTGCCATTGAGCCCCATTGTAAATGTCTCAAATTTGAAAGCACTATATTTCTAAAACGATGAAACATTTCAAAGATTCCTTTTCAGGCAAACATGTCCACCGTAAGATGAACCTAAATAGGTTTGAATGGGGTTTCTAGGTGTAAGTATGTAGGACTAGTAGCATGCCAAAGTTTGTGCTATTGCCATTGGGAATATATTGGGCGTTTAACTTAAATAACTCAGAAACTACAAAACATTTCAAAGTAAAAAGTTCCAGCATGTGTCTCCACAGTAAGCTGAATTATAAAACGTGTGAATGGAGTTTCTAGGTGAAAGTGATTTTGACGTGCCACTATCTGCCATTATAAATTTCTCACATTTAAAGCACTATATTTCTAAAACTATGAAACATTTCAAAGATTCCTTTTCAGGCAAACATGTCCACCGTAAGATGAACCTAAATAGGTTTGAATGGGGATTCTAGGTGTAAGTATGTAGGACTAGTAGCATGCCAAAGTTATATTTTTTTCGGACGGCATACTATAGCATGTCGTTTTTCGTGATTTTGGACTATTTGAAAAAAAGATGAAAATCATGAAAAAACGACATACTATAGTTCATGGTTTCGGACGGCATACTATAGCATGTCGTTTTTCATGATTTTGGAGGATTTGAAAAAAATATGAAAATCATGAAAAAACGACATACTATAGTCCATGGTTTGTCATATTTTCATGATTTTGGGACCCTATGTCAGAGGCAGGACTTGAACCGGCAGCCTCTTGATTCCCAGGCAGGCTCTGTACCCAGTGAGCCACTGTGCATGCTGTTTTTAAAAGGCCGAATAGATAATGACAGAAGAGCCAGAGACTTGTTTCCATTGTGGTTCATAAACATTCAAACGTCTAGAGATAAACAACAGCAAAAGAAACAATAGACAAATCTCCTGTTATTTTATTTTTTGTATTTTATTTTTGTATCAATGTTGTACTCAAAGGGAACAGGAGACTGTGTTGTGGCAGGTAGCAAGTAGATCAGTGACTTAGCACACTGGCTGCACGCCCGGTCGTGTATAGTCGGCACAGCCGAACAGCCAATGAAACGAAGGCTTGCCTTTGTTGCCAGGCAGTTTTGCCATCTTTTTCACCCAATCAGAATTTTTCACTTTGCTTTGTAGGGGATTTGGAGACTGGAGTTCGATTCCCCCTCATGGAAGATAGATCCATAGTTAAAGTTAGTTATTGACCTGTTAACTGCCTGGTAATTGCATACCTGGATGTAAAATAATAATAAAATATGTTGAGTTGTAATTGTACCACTGTGTCTGTGACTTATTTCTCTGCCCTTGATTTTCTATACTGCTGTAAATTTACATTGTCAGTAGTTATGATTGAATTCATGAATTTGGATAATTCTTTCCATCTAGATGACCAAGTTGGTTCCGGGGACCCTCAGGGGTCCTTGAGGGAGTTCCAGGGGGTCCCCATGCAGCTAAATGATAGTTAGTAACCAAATGGACCGTTATGGTTCTGTAACTCAGAGTGTACAAATGGAACCAAATGGTTCCATTTGTACACTCTCATAGTTAAATTAACATTGATTTAAAAACAAAAATTGGGGGACCCAGAGATAGAAATACCAGAAATGGGGGTCCGTAGACTAATGCATGTCAAACTGGGGGGGTCCTTGAAATTAAACGGGTTGAGAATCACTGCTATAGCCGGGGAAAAAAGGAAAGAATATCTCTTATGGGGGGTCCCTGGCATATGTTTTCAAATGGGGGTCTGCGGGCTAATTAGTGTCAATTTGGGGGTCCTTGACATGAAAAAGTTTGGGAACCATTGGTAGATAGCAGTAGTACTCATCATCATTGCTATCTAGTGGCTGTTATAAATCATAGCACAGCAAATGGAAGGCAGCCTCTGTAGACATTTTTAAAGCTCAGCTCAAGACCCACTTCTACACCCTTGCTTTTAATTGATTTATTTGTCTTTTTTTTAAAAGTTATTCATGTCCTCACTGTATTGTTTATGCCCTGCCTTTCTTTCTTTTTTGTGTAAAGCACTTTGAGCTGCATTTCATGTCATGAAAGGTGCTATACAAATAAAGTTTTATTATTATTTTTATTAGCAACAAAACATTTCTGTTGAACTCTGTGAAATTACACAACTCTTATATACATACAAAGATAAAGATAAATAGTATTAGAAAATAGATAAAATATCAAAAAACTGTGGGATACAATATATAGTGCAAATGTATCGGCTAGCAGCAGTTGAAATCCCATCCTAAAAATAAAACAAATGAAGAATGTATGTAACAGAATTTCTTTATACAGATGTAATTTGCTGTAAGCAGTGTATGGGTATAAACAGTGTACACACAATGATTTGTATTCCTTAAGGTGCTTCCATTCCATTCCTTTCAGAGTGCATTCTCTCTCTATGAAAAAGGTTTTAGTCATTTGTTTTTATCAACACTTGTATGTGTGTGCGTGCGTGTGTGTGTTCCTCAGGCACAGTAGAGGCGTACAGACAGTTGGACTGTGAGGTGATGTGGCAGCCCTCCTCCTCGCCTCCAGAAGGAGACTTTGACCTGTGCGTCCATGAAGGCAGCGCCCAACGCCTGCACTGCGTTGCCACGGTCTGCCGCTCACTCACTCGTTAACTAAAACACCTAAAACAGGCAGGGAAAGCATATTGTTTTTTAAATGACCGGTTAGTTTGATTAGAAAGTTCTGCATTGTCCCTATAACTCATGCATCAAATCACAAAACGTGTCGGCTGAGTAGAGATACAGAATGGATTCTTCTAATGGTTTGTTTGATTTATTGATTGAATACTTTAATAACAGCTTGCAAAGAAGTACAGAGATACAGATAATGCTAAAAGGATAACACATGCCTTGTTTCCATTCTGGTTCTATGTATTAAACTCATCAAGCGTGGGCAGTGTGTGTACTATACAGGCTACACATCTGTCAGACCCCACTTCTGCATTGCTGTACTGAAACGTCACACCTGTCCTCAGACGATTGAGGGTTGTCCACTCCATGCAGGGCAGGTGCTGGCTGGCCAGGAACATCTGTGGGATCCTTGATGTAGTGGTGAAGCCTGGATGTTCTGCTGCCTTGCACTGATCCCTCCATCTCGCCATCACCCAGGAAGCCTTGGAGGTGTCAGCTGGTGTTGTGTGAAGCAGTTCCTGAGCCTGTGTGGCAAAGGGGCACAGGGACTGGTGTTTTAAGGATTATGTTGTACTTTAGCTATTGAAAAATAGCAGATCTACAAGCTCATAGCGCAGTGCTGCACTACGAGCTTGTAGATCTGCTATGTTTGGAAAATCTTGAAAGTGTGGCGCAAATATTAGAATATATATTCTTTCAGAGCGAACGTTTTAAACTCCAATCTTTGCTTACGGGGGAAGACGACTTGCAGCAAGCTATACACCTTGAAAAGTACAGTCATGACTCTTACTAAACACCAAAACTCAAGTGTACACTTAAACTGTATGTTGGCTTGTTTACTGTTGAGTGAGAGACCCACAGTTTGGAAAACACTGCATTAGCTGTCTGGGTGTTATACATATTGATATGACAATTAAAATTGTATTGCTATATCACACAAATTATGTTGTATTACTGTTGTATGGTAGACAATATATTTGGGTTTCAAGTGTGGTCATCTGAACACAGCGTCTTTACACTCTAGTGAAATAGTGCATTTCATATTTAATGTAAACATACAAAGAGGACTAAGGTGAGGCAGTCAGCAGGTCACAGCGCTGTAGGGCTTCGAACCCTATATCCAGCAGAAGCTCGGATAGTACTCTACCAGTGCTTTTTTTGCTTTGCAACACCATGCCTTTACTTGCATGTGAATTATTGATGACACCATGATAGGAGTACAATAACTTTGCATTGTGAATAAAACATATTAACCACAGTGTGGTTGCAGTGTAATGCTAACGATGTAATCACAGGTCTGTCTGCTTCATGTATTATAATTAAAAGTGCATTCTGGTATTGTGAATCAATGTACTTAAATGAAAGCACCAACTTCAGTGTTTACTGACTGACCTATAATAACAATATAGCCTCCAATAGCACAGCGAGGGGTCCGGGGACCCCCAGATTTTGTAAATAGCATCAACATCAGCTAAAGCCACTATAAAGCCTATTTGAAACTAGGCGATCTACGAGCTTGTTGATCAGCTATTTTCAACAAATCAGACCATTAAACTCAGTCAAATAAATGTTAAATCATGAAATATAACATCGGGTCTTGTGTAGGGTCTAAGGAGTAAACACTGATACAGTGAGTTATTATTTTGTCTGCTGGTTGCACGAGTTCAGCCCCATGTACAGTAACAGCTCAGCACAGTACTCAATTAACAGATCCCTGATCGATCTAAAAACGAATCCACTACATTAACCAAATCACCAAGACATTAAAACGTTTCCTTTGACAAGTCAGAGAGTGATCTGTTCGTCTGTTTACGATGATGCTAACACGCTAATTCGATTAGCATCCCTTCCTTTGTCAAAGACGTGCAAAATAAAAAATCTGTCAATGTATACACATTATGTTACACGTCTTTATCGGCGTTTCTGTGGTCAAGACAAAGCATTGTACCGACCTGTCAGTTTCTGCTGCTGCTCGGGACTTCACGTAAACATTAAACAGGCAGAGAGACATATATGAATCCAGGCATTAATCTCGTCCAACAATATATAAAACGTAAACGCCAAAATCGCGAGAGAGTCAGCTATTCATTACAAAATATTTCACAGACCTTGATGTGATTGTTCGCTGTGATAAAGTAACACAAAGGTGATGATGATGATGAGCAAGAAAAAATACAACGAGACGAGAGGATAAACATAACTCGAGAGAAGAAGAACAGACGCATTTGGCAGAGACATTCAGAACAGCGCCACAGCCAGCCCATCCACACCCACTCTGTGGCCAGACGTATATTACATCGGCAGTGAGATTAGGACAGCGCCACAGCCAGCCCATCCACACCCACTCTGTGGCCAGACATATATTACATCGGTACCGAAGTTTAGGACAGCGCCGCGGCCGCCGTCCGCACCCACGTTGCGGCCGGAAGCGGTACTGCGCCCGTAGCGAAAATTCACTACCATAGAGAATGAACGGGACCTCGTTTAGGGCCGTTTAGCTAAACAATACGCGACGGCCGCGCGCCTGGAGATTGTGCGTTCAAACCCCACTCAAATCTTTACTTGCCAAAATCTGCCATTGACCCCCATTCTGAATTTCTCAAATTTAAAAGCACTATATTTCTAAAACTATGAAACATTTCAAAGATTCCTTTTCAGGCAAACATGTCCACCGTAAGATGAACCTAAATAGGTTTGAATGGGGTTTCTAGGTGTAAGTATGTAGGACTAGTAGCATGCCAAAGTTTGTGCTATTGCCATTGGGAATGCATTGGGCGTTTAACTTAAATAACTCAGAAACTACAAAACAATTCAAAGTAAAAAGTTCCAGCATGTGTCTCCACAGAAAGCTGAATTATAAAAAGTGTGAATGGAGTTTCTAGGTGAAAGTGCTTTTTTGACGTGCCAATATCTGCCATTATAAATTTCTCAAATTTAAAGCACTATATTTCTAAAACTATGAAACATTTCAAAGATTCCTTTTCTAGCAAACATGTCCACTGTAAGATGAACCTAAATAGGTTTGAATGGGGTTTCAAACCTATTTAGGTTTGAATTATAAAAAGTGTGAATGGAGTTTCTACCATAGACTGTAAAAAAATAGGTTTCTACTTGAAAAAAGCGTGACGAAAAGGCGTGACGAAAAGCGCGACGAAAAAGCGTGACGAAAAAGGGGGTTTCTAGGTGTAAGTATGTAGGACTAGTAGCATGCCAAAGTTTGTGCTATTGCCATTGAGAATGCATGAATGAATATTAGTTATTAGTCGTCTAATGATAGGACTCTCATCACAGATATTTCATGTTCAAATCTCAGTCCTCTCATACACTTATGCTTTTCAAGTAGGCTAAAATAGGCTACAAAAGAACACTTCAACAATTCTGAGAGATGGTGTACTGGTCTGATGATCAGGCTCTCAACACAGAGGTTTCATGTTCAAGTCCCAGATTCCCATGTCTTCTACTAGTTCATTTCTGGATAACTTTGAAATATAGGCTATATATTTCTAGTAAAATGCATGAGCAAAGTATAAATTCAACATTGCACAAAGAAGTTAATATGATGTATTTTCTCTCTGCATAATTATAGCCACACAACGTCCAACACTCAGCAGTCAGCTCACTCTAATTCAATGTATTATTAATATAATTAAATGCAATGTGTCTTATAAACCATATGGGGGTTGGGCACTTTGTGTGCAGGACACGAAAATAAAATAATCAATCAAAAAGCAAAAAGTTTTTTGGACTATTTTTGTGTTTTCAGACAGTTGAAAGTGAACTGAAAATGAACTACGCCGACACGCCGTGCACACAACGTTGATACGCCGTCTCTCTCTTGGACAGCGTAGTAACGGCGTATGGACGTCCGCTCACGCCGCCGGTGCTTTTGTGGAAATGTAAGAGATTTCCTCAGTGATAGAATGAATAAGTTATCTTTAATGGATTTAACAGATGGAATGAATTATTACAACTAGGCCTATAGTCTTTAGTGGATTTATTTGATACAATTAAGCGATGGAATGAATAATTACAACTTGTCTTTAGTAAATAAGTCAAATGTAAATAAACATTTATATAAATAACTAATTTGTAAACCTGACAAATTGCTCTGTTTGTCCTTGGTTAATTTGGGGTTGGTTGTTCATCTGGTCTGGCTCTTTAGTCCACTGGTAAGGTATGTGCCTTGTTGATATGAGGTCCGGGGTTCGCCTCCCAGCCAAGGTTACACTTTGAACCAGTGTTTCTTTCTACCGTAGCTAGTTTTTCCATCACTGAGTGGAATCAAACCAAGGAGGATCTCTCACACTTAAAGACTTGAAGAGACGGGAGACCACTGTTATTAATTAACTCAATAGAACTTTTAATGATTTGCAAGTTCAAGCTGGTTTAAAGTTAAATGTTGTTATCTAAAATGCCTAACAACACCAACGACAGAAACATCTAGCTGCCCTCTGAACACTAGCCACTTTACACAGCGAGTGAGCTGTACATAAGAAATGCATACATTCATTATTTGATCCCTGCGATTAAATCCAACGTGTCATCATAGCTCTGATCCGTAGCTCTAATGCGTTTAGAGCTATGGACCAGAGCTAGTGTCATCATAGACATTATTAGTCAC
Organism: Electrona antarctica; assembly: GCF_951216825.1. Classification (NCBI taxonomy): domain Eukaryota; kingdom Metazoa; phylum Chordata; class Actinopteri; order Myctophiformes; family Myctophidae; genus Electrona; species Electrona antarctica. Next base: position 24,411,342 of record NC_136797.1, read on the forward strand.
AAGGGGGCGCTCTGTACCATAACGATCTGACGACGAACTGGAAGAAAATGTATTCGTGCGTGGTCCTTCTGCTTGAGCTGAGCAGGAGGCGAGTTTTCTTTCCTAGGATGGCTGGGGAGGTCAGAAGCAGAGAAAGGTGAAAAGGAGGAGGCAGCAGCCATGGCGTCACCCTCAGCGGTGACAATCTACTCTCTGAGTCTGGAGGTGATGGAAGGAACCCATCATCATCATCAGCCACACTCAACGATGGATAAAGTTCCATCATGTGTCTCCAAAGTAAGCTGAATTATAAAATGTGTGAATGGAGTTTCTAGGTGAAAGTGATTTTTTGACATGTCATAATCTGCATTGACCCCTATTGTAAATGTCTCAAATTTGAAAGCATTATATTTCTAAACCTATGAAACATTTCAAAGATTCATTTTCAGGCAAACATGTCGAGTTGGAATGGGGTTTCTAGGTGTAAGAATGTAGGACTAGTAGCATGCCAAAATTTGTGCTATTGCGGCTTTGACTGCAATTCCTGTACCGTTAACAAACTTATGAATAAAGTATTATTCAATCATTCTAGTTGACCAATAGGTTCCCTTGTTCTCACTGTAAGGTTCCCATTCAATAGAAAGTGAATTCAGCTCTTGTAAAACAAAACGACAACATAGCCAAATGAGACATTTATTAAAAGCACGGGGAACATTGTCACATCCTCAAAAGGAACATAAATACAAAAAAATATATATGTACATATCATCATGGCATGCCAGTGACAAAAAGGGGTTGGATACCAGTTAGTCCGGAAGCATGTTCTTCTGGGAGGAGAAAGGAGGGGGGGGGTAACAGGTGTTTTCATAGCAGGGACCTGTTCTTTATCATTAACCTAGAACAAGGCCTAAACCTTTACTGTCCGCGACCCCCCAAAATAATCATATTTGAACTGTTGAGTGAGAAAACAATGTTGCACATTAAGCTAATGATCTGGGGACCCCCCCAAAAAAATAAGTTGGGGAAGCCCCTGGGAGTCCTGACCACCAGTTTGGGAACCACTGACTTAGAAGAACCTTCCATAAACTGAAAATGTCCAGAACCTGTGAAGTTCTGTGATGATTTTCTTTTTACATTAAAACCACAGGCCGGGGGGTGGTATCAACTCTTGTAAATTGAGAAAGAAAATAACTAAATCAAAATAATTCTGAAAGTACAGTGGGTTCCCAGAACTCAAGGTTAGTAATAGTATAGTATGTATCATCACCTCCAGCCGTCGCGTGTGTAAAAACACATCCTCAACCCGTGAAATATGTTTCACAGCACGCCAGGGTTCACTCAGTTTGTGTAGTTCAAAACAGCCATAAGAGAAATACAGACAGTATATGATGATCACCATGTACTTGTTCACGTAGTATTGCTTCGGCTGACCTTTGAGGTACAAAAAGGAGGTGTGCGCTATTATTTAATTTTACAGTGAGCCCCAAAGAGAGGACAGTACAGATATGTACAGTGAAATGATTATACTTATGTTTCAAACTCACTTTGACCCCAAAACATTTCATTTTAGTGTGCACCTCTCTTTGGTGAACTTGGCTGCACTGTAAGGGACTCGGAAATGAATAGAAATGTATACTATTAGGCACTAATTGCATTTATGATAACACTCTAATCTTTACAAAATTATTCTCAAAAATATGCAAAGGATATGGTACAGTTAAGAAAAGCTCATCAATGAAATATGATAAAAGTGCTTAAAATCATTATAATTTGAGCTCAATATCATTACAATAACTTTCTCCTTCAAAATATTCAAGATCAAAGGCTGGCTTCTATCCCCAAGGGCTAAATTAACTATAATTTATTAATCAGTGGTAATGTTTTTTGTTTTGTTTTTACCACAAAATTGGCCTGAATAGGGATGCCAGGGTTAATGTGACAAACAATTCAATTGTTAAATTATATGAAACATAAAATACATTTGCATTTCCCCAAAAGAAAATGCATGTATTTAACTCAGTCTGACCAGATGTAGTGATAAAACATATCCCTCACTGGCGATAAAAAAACAATAATGACCAGCAGAGGGGGATATCAAAATCAAAGACATGGATTTCCCCCCCCCGATACGTCTAGTAACCGAACCGTGATTCTGGTCATCAGATTGATGATAATACTAGCAATGTACGGATTCCGCTCGTCTACTGTTGGCCGTCCTTAATACTGTTTATACAAATGACACCAGTGTTCCACGTCAATCCTTCATGGTTAAAGGGATAGTTCAGATTTTTTGAACTTAAGTTGTATGAAATACTTGTATCAATACTTGTATCTTGATTGCCCGAGTCCTGTGGTGGGAGTTCTGCTCTGGTTTTGGTGAAATATCAAGTAGTTCCGGTCATTTTGTGGGGGGCACTGGGGGCCACGCAGTAAAAGTAAATTAATCCACAAAACTAACGTAATGGTGGGAGTTCTGCTCTGGTTTTGGTCAATATCAAGTAGTTCCGGTCATTTTGTGGGGGGCACTGGGGCCACGCAGTAAAAGTAAATGAATCCACAAAACGAACGTAATCTGTATTGTTGACCTATTTCTAAAATATTAGTGCAACGTCCGTTCTTTTTTTACCCCTCTATCACACAGAACTATGTTTTTTGTGTCCATATCACTACGCCCAAAAAAGGGTTCCATGTGATAGAGGGGTCAAAGTTGAACGAAAGTCGCGCTAATATTTTAGAAATAGGTCAACAATACAAATTACGTTCTTTTTGTGGATTCATTTACTTTTACTGCGTGGCCCCAGTGCCCCCCACAAAATGACCGGAACTACTTAATATTGACCAAAACCAGAGCAGAACTCCCACCATGGGACTCGGGCAATCAATTAATACAGTTGCAACCACTATATTAATGGCAAGTATTTCATACAACTTTCAGTTCAAAAAATCTGAACTATCCCTTTAATACTCATCATGCACGTATCAACCACAAGACATGATGTGACACTTGGGGAATTACAATCTGAGAGTCTGACAAAATGTTGATTAAGGCATTCGACACGGTAAACATCTTGTCTTTTTATCTTAACGTCCCAAAATTATAAAGTCAAACCGTAGCTCTTTTGCCCCACATGTCCTGGCTCAAATTCGGCTTGATTTCTTATTTTATGTACAGACATTTAAAACATAATACGATGAGCGACAGCTGGCAGGGCACCACCTATTGCACACAGGATTGACCTCTTCATCAAGAACCGACACATTCTCGCCCCCGAACTCGTCACACACTCGCGCTTTGGCCAGGACCCCATTGCATCACCAGTGAACCCACCGGGTACAACTTTAACATCACTTTTCAACATTCGGGATAATCTGTGTCAGACGGCGCTTCGTGCTGACCATGTTTTTTTAATTTTTTTTATGTGAAAATAATGATCCGTCCACATTCATACGGGACACAAACGGGGTACCGTTCGCGCCCGCACCGGACGTGAAAGAGGTCTTGACCAAGCGTCTATATATATATGACGACTTACGAGCGAGAAGAACAGGTCACAAAAACATAGTGAGTTCAAACCCTTCACCTCGAAATAGCTACTAATATTTCCCACGTATTCCCATTTCTTTGACACAGAGTTTCAAGTCCTAGCTGGAATCTTCCCCGGGGTGCTCGGGATCAGGGCTGTCCGGGTCGTCGGAGGGCAGATGGACGCGCTGCTCGTCCATGCGCTTGGCCTGCACCCTCTGGATGAGGCTGAAGAAGTCCTCGTCGGGCACCGTGGGCGCGTGAGGACCGGCCTCTGGCGGGGAGCAGCGCTGGTCGTCAATCCGCGAGGACTGTGAGGACAGATGGTAAATGGTAAATGGTGCATTTATATAGCGCCTTTATCCAAGGCGCTTTACAGAGATTGTGCATTACATTCACCCATTCATACACCGATGGCAGCGGAAACCATGCAAGGCACCAACAAGCACATCGGGAGCAATTAGGGGATCAGTGTCTTGCTCAAGGACACTTCGACAGTAACTCTGGGGGAGCCCGGGTTCGAACTGGCAACCTTACGGTTACCATCCAGACACTCTACCCCTGAGCCGCCGCCACCCCATGAGCAGAGAGTGACCGAGTGAGAGAGGTCAAAAAGGCAAACAAATCAGGACTCTGAAAATGGATAAACTGGTCCTCTTATAGAGTCATCTGAGGCACTACTTGAGGACGCAAACACATAGCGACTGTACCTGGTTTTTTGTAGCACCGGGGGAATTATCATTATCATTATGTATTTTTTTTTGTACACTGTGATCTTGTTGTACTCGGGGCATCCTTGCAAAAGAGAGCATGCGCTCAATGGTCTTCCCTGATTAAATAAAAGGTCAATAAAACATGCAGTCAGACATTGTAAAAGTAGTTCAAAGGCTCACAATTCTAGAACTATTAAATTAAATTAATTAAGTTAATTTTTGAATTGTCGAGATGTGGCGCAGGTCTGCTACTACTGCTATATATTTATTGTATTTTAAAAGCGTTTGGAAAAAACGAATGTTGGGATATGTGCCGAAAATAGGGGATGCCAGGTTGAAAGTATAGTTAAGCAAGCTTTTCAGAGAACATTGGTGATTTACCGTCAGAAGAAAAAAAAACACCTTTTTATGAACACTGTTTTCCGTCCATTCCGTCTGAACTACAGACATCTGTTGGATACCTGGACTACCTTTACAATTTACATTATGGATACAATGTTCACAAGAAATTATGGAAGAGCCGGAACGTAACGCATGTTTGTCTTCAATTGCAATTAAAAGGTTTTAATTGCATTTGAGTCTTTTCTTTCAACCCCCTTTTCACCCCAATTCGGTCGTTATACAACCCGTTGAGCGCCTGTTATTTCTGAAGTGTGTTCCCACCTGGCACTTAATGAGCATATTGAAGAAATCGTCGCTGGGTTCCTGGGGGTCACCTTCGCCCACCAGGCTCCCTAGGTTGTTGTGGGTGATCCGCAGGCCTGGCAGGTTGCCAACATTAACCCGTTGGTCGTCAAGGCGTCGACCCTGGGTGCTGGCGATCAAATCAAACAGCTCCTCTGTCTGGGGCGACGTGGTGAGTGCAGGATCTGAGAGACGCATGGCATGGGGAGTCCATTTGAGTCAATCTTTGCACAGACAAGACTGAAAGACCGGGAAGCATTTCTTCCCTCCCTATTCCCTAGTCACCACTTATCCTTTAAAAAAAAAACATTTAAACCATGCACCTTATCCCTGGTGAAAAGTAACTGGGCCCATTTACTCAAGTGCTGTGCTTCCATTTCTTGATGCTTTACACTTTATACTCCACTACACCTCCGAGGCAAAACGTTTTTTTTTACTCCACTACATTCGTTTGACAGCTTTAGTTGTGCAAATTTAGATGACAAATAATTAATCAAATTATCAATTAAATCAAAACATTTTTCTAAAATAAAATCTATTTTCAAATGGCCAAAGTATAAAATAGAGCTTAAGTGGTTCATGATCAATAATTCAAATCCCAAATTTTTACTTTTTGATTTTGATGCCATTAGCATCATTTTGAATCCAGGACTTGTAAAAAAGTATTTTTAAACTGTGGTAATGCTACTTTGACTTAAGTCGTAAATCTTCCACCGCTGCATACGATGGCAGATACAGTACAAGTGATTACAATGTGATCACAGTGTCGAGGTCAAACTCAATGTGATCACAGTGTCGAGGTCAAACTCAATGTGATCACAGTGTCGAGGTCAAACTCAAACGACAGAAGCGGAAAAAAATTGTCCTGAGGTTCAGTTGTTCCTAAACGTCTCTACTAAATGTCAGAAACAAAGATAACACTGTTTCTTATCATTCTGCTTCAAGGCAATAGTTTACCAGTATGGACTATTTCCTTACTGATTATTTAATTGATAACCTTTTCGATTCTTCGCATAATCTAGAAGCAATTATTAATGGATTGATATGATTATTGATTAACCATTAAAGCCCTATTTTATACTTTGTTTTACAACTGTTAACACATTGGATCCCTAGAACAGGTATACTCGTCCTATACATTCATTACGCTGGGTACTCATGACGAGCAGGCTCGTCTTAAGGCGTTTGATATCGCTATAAGATTGCCTCGCTGCGTTTCATTTTTGGAACCGCTCTGGTTGCTATGCACAGTTGCCAGGGCCCCGCCCGCACTGTTGTTGTTTCTCCATAGCCATTAGCTTCTGTTTCAGTCGCGGCCTTTGCACACTCTTTTCTCGGAAACACCACCACTTTTGTCCACCAGATGGCACTCAGTGAACAGTGGTCGCACAAAAAGAGCGAAAAAATGTATATAAAACCTACCTATCATGTCATGTAGTGATGGAATGGAGTCAGCAGCACCGTCTCCGTTTTGGGTCTCATCTAGATTGCAGCGCTGGTCATCCATGCGGCTGCTCTGGAACTTGCTGAGGAGATCAAAGAAGCAGTCTTCATCTGAGGGGTCACGACCCAGTTTCTGAAAAACAAAACAGAATACATGTAGTGGTGGAAAAAAGTACTCAATTGTTTTGCTTAAGTGAAAGTATCAATACGGCAATATGGTACGTAAAAGTCCAAATACTTGAGTAAAAGTACAAAAGTATTGGCATCAAAATGTACTTAAAGTACCAAAAGTAATCAAAGTGCAGAATGCCAGTGCCCATACCCGAGGTGGGGTTGGCGAAAGGGCCTTTCTGTGTGGATTTTCTCCCCGTGTCCCCTAGGGTAGGTACCCTCACAAAAAACATGCAGTAATCCTGGTCTCTATAAACGACCTCCCCCTGCCCAGCCGGGGTGCCTGATGGAGGGGAAAGGAACTGGTTGGAATAACGTGTTCCTTCCACGTGCTACGTCCAATCGGGGAAACTCCCCCCCCCCCCCCCCCCTGTCAGGTGAAAGGAATCGCCTTGACGCTCATGCATTGAAGGAAGCATGAGGTCAGTCCGCTGCTCTCCCCAGGTTGGCAGAGGAAGAGTAGAGCCCAGGATTAGATTAGATAAATTTGACAGTTGACACTTGGTGAAAAAATGGGTTACGTGAGCTTGTAGATTGACTATTTTCACTAGTTTGACATCACACTTCTCTTTTTGGTCTCGAGCCAAAAAGTTTGAGAACCCCTGATCTATGGCATACTGTATGTACAGCGGGGGTGCCCAGACTTTTTTTTACTTGAGAGCTACTTTCAAAATGACCAGCTCAACAAGATCTACCTACCAAAAGAATATGATCTCATTGCTGAAAATAGTTAAAAATGTACTTGAGGGGGCTTTGGAATACTGGCTCTGGCGTTACATAACATGACAAACACACTTGGATGTAACTTTGTAATGCTACTGAATACTGATACGTATTCCAAGTATTGCAAACAAAAGTATTCCATTGTGGCTTTACTGGCTTAACAGGCCATTTTTTATGTAAATCAATCAAGTCACCTTAATTCAAGTGTCAGATGCCAAATTATATATTTTTTTATGTTTGATGTTATGTTTTAGGGACATGTTTTAGGGACATGTCATGTGATCTACCTTCACAGCCTTTGTGATCTAACCTGACTCCGCCAGATGGGGCAGCAGACAGTACACTGGGTTCCCCCCTCCTGCTCCCATCTGGGAACTCTCAGGCAGACTTGATGCTCCGGCCACAAAACGGCCTGGCCAATCAGCGGCAGCTAGAGGCGGGATCAAGGCATACACAGTGCTGCCTTGATCCCAGGAGGGGGGAACCCAGTGTACTCTCTGCTGCCCCATCTGGCGGAGTCAGGTTATTTGTGATCTACTGGTAGATCACAATCTACCTTTTGGGCACCCCTGACGTACAGTATCTCTTGTACGACTCCATATTTGGCCATGGTTCCAGCCCGATTCAACCACCATTCACTTCCTGATGGACGGGCTCTTAGAAGAGTCTAGCCGATGTTGACGTCATCCGTGGCAAAATTGGTATTTCTTTTACCTCTTCTAGAGATGATAACAAATAGAATGGCCAGCTCACACGGGATGGCTTTCTCAGAAAGAACGCTGTGACCTAGATGTTCAAGGTGCTAATGCAGACCATCTCCCATGATTAATATAATACATCATAAAAATAAACTACCCATTTCCAGTCCAGGACAAAGTCCCCAGCAGCGTTGACCTCTAAAAATGTCTTGGGAATATAATAGGAAATTGCCTTTTGTCAGCTTCACGCTGGCACAGTATACTGTACAGGCTTCCATTTTGGCAGGTCAGTTTAGGACTATTCCTACTGTACTTTTACAGTAGTATGCCTGTAGGAGAAAACTATCGCACACCTAGCAATCAGGCGTATGCACAGGTGCGTAGGCCAGTGGACATCAAAGAAAGCAATAAGGTACACCCGCACACTGTGTATCTGCTCGGCACAAGAGTATTGTCTTATTTAATGAAGCAACGTTTCGGTCAGGCATGGTAGTATGCCTGAAATACACCAAAGCTCTGTGGTTCTTGTGGTTTGAGTGTCCGCCCTGAGACTGGGAGGTCGGGGGTTCGATCCCCGGCCGGGTCATACCGAAGACTCTGAAAAATGGGACCCAATGCCTCCCTGCTTGGCACTCAGCATCTAGGGTTAGACTGGGGGTAAGTCCCTGCGACATACTAGCGTCATGTCCAGGGGGTGCACTTATAAAGCTGCCTCACGCTACAGAAACAGAAGATAGGCTCCTGCCCCTATGGATGCTGAATTTTATTATGATGTGTAAAAAAATATATCGTTAATTATTATCATTATTATTTAAAATATCTCCTTTGTTTTTGTTTTTCTAATTATTGTTTAGACTGGGTGCAGAGGTTAGACATGAGGGGCAGTGTTGCCATGTACGCTTATTATAAGCGACGTTGTGCTTGGTTTTCGGTAAAGTCCCTTGTAAATATTGGTAGTTGCTCACACCATTGTGAGCTTGTAGATCGGCTATTTCCAATAATACTAATAATAATCCTCACGTCTTAATGGTGATTCTCACCACTGCTTTTTCATTTTAAGGAGCTCCAGTTGGATAATATCATTGCTGTCGGACAGAAACCTCAATCAATCAATCAAGCTCCCTTGGGCAACGCTGGCCTGTGCAAGCTGTTGATTACACGGAGTTAGGCGATGTGTTTCCGCTTGTGAATGATAATGATCAAAATGTCTAAAGATGACATTAAAAAAAACAATCACGCTCCTTGGTCACAAAGGTTTCAGTAAAATCAGCACAGGACACAGCAGTCCAAGAACATGTGATTCGGTTAAATGAATGACTTCCTTTGCTTAGTAAATTCTCTTAAGCACACTGGTTCTCAACATGGGGTCCGACTCCCACAAGGACACTCTTTGAGATAAATGTTAGAAGACACATTTGAACACCTTTCAGAACGTTTTTACAGGACTTTACAGTGTGAATTGGGGGCCGCAGAGATGAAAATAAAATGGGAGCAAGTTGTGGCCTAATGTATTTAAAAATGGCGGGTCCTTGACATTAAAAATAATCTGTTTTAGCACAACCAGTGCATTAGTCATTTTACACCCTGTACAATGTTTCTCCAACCACAACACAACACAACACAACACAACACAACACAACACAACACAACACAACACCAGGTGAAATCAACAATGCTCCTTGTGTTGTAAAATGTGATGATCTCATATTATCGCGGTCGGACAAAAAAACACAATCCAGGTTAACCCATTTTGGGGCGGGAACCCCTTTTGGTGTTAGCATTATGTTACGCTTTAGCTATTGAAAAATAGCAGATGTACAAGCTCATAGCGCGCCACCGAGTGGCACGCTACAAGCTTGTAGGTCTGCTATTTTTGAAAAATCGAAGAACCACTGACACAGAAACATAGCTTTTTCAGAAAACTGTCAGGATGTAGAAGACGTTTTTAGAATCTGATCTCAGGTCAAAATGGGTTAATGGAAAAACAGAACAGAAGAGGCCTCACAGATCAATAGAGTCTGATGCCATCCTCCATTCTAAAAGCTCTTTGATTATGGCCCCTGGAACAATAATGCTCAGCTCCCTAAAGTGCAACACTAGCAGCTTACAGTATAGTCAACAATACGTCTACTGTGTGTTCCATCATCATCGGCAGAATAAGAATCATTTACCACATTAAATAAAAATTAACCCTACCCTGGGGCGCAGCCTGACACTCTGAAGTCTCCATTTTTTCGCCAGGAGACATTTTTATTTATTTAATGGTAGCGATTCATGGCTGGAGCCAGGCTAACCCTGGCGTGAACATTCTGGCGAAAATAGCAACATGTTGTGGGCTTGAAGATCAGCTATTTTCAGCACAAAAAAAAAATATATATATATATATATATATATATATATTATATATTTTTTTTTAACAAACTGTACATTCACACAGAACGCAGCAAAACACGGATGTTTTTTCACACCAAATAAAGGGTGTCAGCCTGTGTATATTGTAATGCGAAATAGTTGCGTGTGAAAAGACCTCATGTAAATCAGGCCTAACGATGCTCACATTTTGATGCGCTACCAACACTTACTAAAAGTAACTTACTAAAAGTGTATGCTTCTATACAGTATATGGAGTAGCATAATTATTAAGTAGGTCAGCAAAACACAATGTGCTCGCTGCTCGTTTGGTCACATCATCGGGAAGAACGTGTAACCATATGAACGCCAGTGGTCCCTATGTGCTGGTCATAACAGGCAGACAAAATATAGATCTTGTAGATCACAATATTTTCAGCAAAGAGATTTGGTCTAGACTCAGAGGGAAAAAAGGCGCTGCTTTTTTCAGTCTACACCAAATCTCACACCAAAAATAGACAATCTACAAGTTTACAACACGTCGCAAAAATGTGCCATCTTTGGCTAATGTCACCCCCAGAATACGGATGCTGGGGTTCAAGTGGTTAAACAAATTAGGCAGTTTTTCCTCCTTATCAGACCAAAAAAGAAAGGAAAACCAACAAGCCGAGTCTTGACAAACTGACAGACCAATATAATACAAGAGCAAAGCAGGGACCAAAGTTAGGTGGGCAGGCAGCATGCGGGGTCACAAATCCACACACACACACACACACACACACACACACACACACACACACACACACACACACAAGTCATTTTGTATAGCATCACTCCACTCCAGTCACGTTGTTACCGAAGCATGACGCATCTTACCGCCCCGGTTCTGCTCTACTCTATCCTGCTGCTCTCTCTCCGTCCGCTCGGCCCTTCTCATCCGTCTGCTCCACACAAACCCTCTTATCCCCCTCCTCAACTCACCATTTTACACTGCTCTCCTCAGTCCTTCTCTCTAGTGCCCCCTCCCTTCAACGTCCGACAATCTATCCCTCCCCTCTCTCTCTCTCTCACTCACACCCCCCCCTCTCCCTCCCTCTCCTCTCTCTTTATCTTCCCCCCCCCCCCCCCCCCCCCCTCTCTCTCTCTCTCTCTCTCTCTCTCTCTGTGTGTCACTCCTTGCGGGGCCATCATTGTGCCCCAGCTGTAGCCCTGTTCTCCCCAGTGTGGGAAAACAACTCATTATGGGGAGCAGGCGCGTGCGTGGGGGCTGTAAGGGGTGGCGGGGAGAGGATGGGATGGGATGGGGTGGTCCCTCCGATCGAGGTCGCACTGTCAGCGGAGCGATGGCTGAGGGGACAAGCGAGGGGTGACAATGTCCCCGGGTTGAGAGAAGCGTATGTATATACAGCCACAGCTATACATTCATTCATTAGCATGCCACCATTATCAGTATCTATCTTGCACAGACGCCCCACGACAAAACGACACGCTTTAAAATGTAGTATGGACCGTTGTGGGAAAATAAAACTATTCCCATAACAGCACTAAAAGTAGCAAATCTACACGCTTGCGCTTTGTGAGCCACTGTTTTATACTTTTTTGCGTACAATGACATGCCCCATACTTACAACAGCGAACGGTTTTATTACAGTATCAATTCAATTGATTTGTTCGATTAATAGATTATTTTATTACAGCATCAATTAAATTGATTTGTTTGAAACGGGGAAAAAAATCAATGGATTGTCCTTAGCTTGCCCTCTTGAGTACCACTGTGCTGTGAGCAGGTGTCCTCTACCGCTGTATCTCTGTTTGAATCTCTGCTTTCTGCGTCGTCGACTGGAAACCTTGTTATGTCCAAAACCGCTCCCTTTTCATTATAAAAATCACACCCGTGTGAAGTGAGGGGCGCTCTTATCACCGTACATCATCGTGACGCAACATGTCGATTTGCTCAGACACAGATGAAGTAAATTCTCCATTCATTGTCAATGGGAATTTAATCTTTGTGTAGGACGAGAGTCTACATGAATCGATTTTGGGTTAGGGTTAGGGTTAGGGTTTTAGCAGATCTACAAGCTCATAGCGCGCCATCGAGTGGCGCGCTACGAGCTTGTAGGTCTGCTATTTTTGAAAAATCGTGAAAATGCGGCACAAATCTTTGAATATATATTCTTTCAGAAGACTTTTTTTTTATTTCGACATCAGGCCTAAATGGGTTAATTATATTTGTGTAAGACGAAAATCTACACTAATAGCTGGGGGGAAAAAAGTAATAACATATGATCTATGCTTGTAAATCGGCTATTATCACTCTCGTGCGATACTCTTGTAGGACAATGCAGGGCATAAACCTACGGGGGGAAGGAAACACAGAAAGTTGAAATATGGCGATGCCAGGTCCCTCCCCCGACAGCAACGATGCTTATTGTCCAGTTACTCAATTAGGGCACTGGGACAGAACACCTCCGAGAGGAGACAGGGATGAAGAGGGAGAATGGTGTGCGAATCGAATGAAAGAGAGGGAGAGAGAGACAGAGGGAGAGAGAGACAGAGGGAGACACTGAACCCCAAATTGCTCCCGATGTGCTGGTTGGTACCTTGCATGGCTTCCGCTGCAATCGGTGTATGAATGTGTGTGTGAATGGGTGAATGTAATGCACAATCTATGTAAAGCGCCTTGGATAAAGGCGCTATATAAATGCACCATTTAGACAGAGAGAGACAGAGAGAGAGAGAGAGAGAGAGAGAGAGAGAGAGTGGGGGTGGGGGACAGAAAGAGAGAGAGAGAGAGACAGAAAGAGAGAGAGAGAGGAAGAGAGAGAGTGGGGGTGGGGGACAGAAAGAGAGAGAGAGAGACAGAAAGAGAGAGAGAGAGGAAGAGAGACAGAAAGAGAGGGGGAGAGAGACAGAAAGAGAGACAGAGAGAGACAGAAAGAGAGAGAGAGTGTGGGGTGCGGGACAGAAAGAGAGAGAGACAGAAAGAGAGAGAGAGAGAGGGGGGAGAGACAGAAAGAGAGAGAGAGGGATAGGGGAGGGAGACAGAAAGAGAGAGAGAGAGAGAGAGAGAGAGAGAGAGAGAGAGAGAGAGAGAGAGAGAGGAGAGAGAGACAGAAAGAGAGGGGGAGAGAGACAGAGAGAGAGGGGGGGGTTCTGTGAAAGAAAGAGACAGAAAGAGAGGGGGAGAGAGACAGAAAGAGAGAGAGAGGGGGGGGGTCTGTGAAAGAAAGAGACAGAAAGAGAGGGGGAGAGAGAGAGAGGGGAGAGAGACAGAAAGAGAGAGAGGGGGGGGGGGGGTCTGTGAAAGAAAGAAAAGGAAAGACAGTGAATGTGGGAGGGGCAAGCGGTTCTTCCTAAATGACATCAGCGTTGCTATAGGAACCAGCATTCCAGTTTGCACCCACTACCCTTATTACAGACCCTCTTCTCTGTCCACTCCCACACAATGAAATGAAAACAATAAATATACACTGACGACGCATTTATTGTCAGATTTTCCTGATTACTTCATACAAAGATTGAGAGAGAGGTGCGAAGCGTCAACAACTGTTCAAATCAATATTAGAATCTCCAAAGCACTCTCATAGGCGTAAAATAATATTAGTGTATAAACCTTGTACGTCCAGGCGGGTCAATATTTGTAATACAACAGCTATATAGCACTATTCATAATGAAGATTGGCAAGAAAAGAAAGAAGAAAATTGTGAATGTGGATCTATGATGACATCATATTATTTTTGCCATCGACAATGAAAGGAGAAATTAGGTCATATGTCCGTCAAATGACGTAAATTTGTGGCAACACAAACATTAAATGCCATTGACAATGAAGGGAAAATGTACGTCATATGTAGACGAGCAAATCGGCTAACCAATCACATAAATTCAGTTGTTCGTGATTTTATTTCCAGAGTTACAAGGCGTTGGAAATCCTACTTTGAACAGAAGTCTATGGGCCGTGCGCAAAGATCCCGGTGCTGGAGGTGCTTAGCAACCGGACCAATGTTAAAAGCTGGTTTTCGGCCTAGCCGCTTCATACTGTATATGGTGTAAAGGGGGGGGGGGGGGGGGTACGAATATGTTCGTACTTAGCAAAAAAAAAGAGTTAACTTTTAAGCTGCCGCTTGGTGGCAGCATACGCCCACCTAAGGAATGCCACCCGTCCGCTCTAACTCTGCGATCCTTTCCGGGTTATTCAGGGAGATGAGCACAGTGATCAGTCGCGTTAGCTCAGACCCCCATGTGCTCAGCTCAGCGATACAAACTCACAAATGATTTACGATCGTCGGGTGCGCGACGGCTCACCATGGACAGCGCTTGAACCTTTTGAGATACAGCGCTTTGAAAATCGTCAATGGAGCTGGATTTAAAAATCCCATAGCTGGTGGGGACTGGGGACGGAGGCTCTCCATACTAACCGGAGCAATGCTAAAAGGTAAATTGACGGTCGCTGCTTTCATATATGGAGTATACAGTTGTCTACGAACGTATGCGTAGTTAGCACCAGTAGGTACCGATAGCCTAGCTATACGTTTATAAACGTAGATAGCAGCGAAAAAGTTAAAAGGAAATGACCTGGGGGTTTTAAATACTTAGCAATCACTGATTGCATCAGCTGTCCACATGTCTTGCCCTGGCTCTGCAGGTATAAAGCATTCTGGGCGGGAACCCCTTTTGGTGTTTCAACTAAGCATTATGTTATACTTTAGCTATTGAAAAATAGCAGATCTACAAGCTCATAGCCTGTAGGTCTGCTATTTTTGAAAAATCTTGACAATGCGGCACAAATCTTTGAATATATATTCTTTCGGAAGACTTTTTGTTTTTTTTTCGACGTCAGGCCTAAATGGGATAAAGCAGAGTCCTCAGCAGATGCTGTATTTAATGAGATCTCGTCTCCTGGCCACCAGCTCGCTAAGTCCATTAACATCTTATCGACCGACTAAAAAGGGTGTCTAAAATGCATGGAGGGGAATGAGAGGTGGAGGATGAGGATAATGCATTTAGGAGGTGATACACTTTATACTCTGAAGGAACTGGGGTTTAACTTTAAGCGATCGCAAGACACTCAGACATCGCTGGTGTCAGCAGCAAGCCACGTCTCTGATTACCTTTCCAACCATCAGTCTAGATAATGCATTTTATAAACTAATAATAATCTGCTTAAAACAATGTATAATTATGAGCTATCATAAAAAACAAAGGTCCAGTATTATGATACTTGACAGTATAAGTTTATTATAAAATGCTTAAATGTGTGTTATTCAGCTATAGTGTCGATTTTCGTCTTACACAAACGTACGTCATGTGGGCAAGCAAATCGTCTTTTTTTTGTCCCACGCAAGGATTAAATTGGGGAATAGCACTTCGTAGCAGCTTGTTATTCGTTGCTATTCGTGAAACCTTTTGAAAGGTTTTGCAAAACACAATAATATATGCATTTTTTTTAAAGCCAACATTTTTAACTCACTCAACTTCGCTTGATTAAAGCCAACATTTTTAACTCACTCAACTTAACGCTTGATTAATATAACTAATGACTTACTGGCACTGAAGGCGGGACTTGCACAGTGATGTCATCGGCGTCGACAGGAGAGTCCAGCCACTGGCGTTCGTCCGATGACTGGCTGTCGGGATAGCCCTTCCTCTTACCCGGCTGGGACAGCTTGGACCTCCTGGATATGCTGTCCATGTCCTGACCGTCCCCGTTCTACAGGACGAGCAGAGGATGGAATTAACCCATTTTGACCAGATTGATCAGATTCTAAAAATGTCTTCTACATCCTGACAGTTTTCTGAAAAAGCTATGTTTCTATGTCAGTCGTTCTTCGATTTTTCAAAAATAGCAGACCTACAAGCTCGTAGTGCGCCACTCGGTGGCGCGCTATGAGCTTGTAGATCTGCTATTTTTCAATAGCTAAAGCATAACATAATGCTAACACCAAAAGGGGTTCCCGCACAAAATGGGATAAAGTACTCAGCCTTAGTACATGGACAGAGGACTTTAAATCCACTCAGGACGGGAACCCCTTTTGGTGTTTTAACCAAGCATTATGTTATACTTTAGCTATTGGAAAAATAGCAGATCTACAAGCTCCTATTTTTCCACACACACACACACACACACACACACACACACACACACACACACACACACACACACACACACACACACACACACACACACACACACACACACACACACACACACACACACACACACACACACACACACACACACACACACACACACACACACACACACACACACACACACACACAATAAGCTCTGGTTGCAATTACGGTACCTTTAAAAAAATAAAACTCCTTTTATAAAAGAGAAATCACTGTATATTTGCTCAGATCAGTATTTTTCTTTTTAATGCAACGTTTCGTTTCGGACCGAAACGTTGCATTAAAAAGAAAAATACTCATGTACTGAGCAAATATACAGTGTGCGGGTGCATTCTATTCCTTTAATTGATGTCCACTGGCCTACGCACCTGTGCAGACGCCCGATTTATAGGTGTGCGAAAGTTTTTTCCTACAATAAAAGAGAAATCACCTTATCTGATGAGTACTTCCACAGTTCCACGCTGTCCATGCTGTTTCTCTTGGTAAATTTGGGTCTAGCTCCTATTTAAAAAAGAAAAAGGGAGGGGAGGGGAGGTGGGGGGGGACAATATTTGTCACAACTTTCAATGTAAAAGTTTGCAGTATCTCTTCTACACTTCTAGTTCTAGTACACTTCTACACTTTCAGTTTGAAAGCCTCTGGTGAACTGACTCATGTGTATGGCTTTCCCTTGTGTCGTTCCTTTTTTGTGTCGTTGTATTCTTCTGCAACAGAATGCTATATCAATGCTGCTGGTGGTCCGTGGTCCCATGACGTTGGGTAAAGACAGGAGAGCTAACTTAGACAGACAACCGGAGACGCAAGTCTGAATAAGGGACTCTTTGCCTACTCTTCACCCGAGGGAGAATTCTCGAATCTGGGTGTGAATCGGTCCAGGGGATCGAGAGCCGTCGTGCAACAGCCTTATGTGAGGACGTGGACAATGTTTGTTTATCATTGTGTTTTTTCCTTCGTGTGCTGTGTACTTCCATCCATGTGACTAGAGGGGGGGGGGGGGGGGGGGGACAATGTCAGCTTTTTGCTAGCAAAAGAAGGCCAACTTCTTCCCACCACTTTTTCTCACCACTTTGATCACCTCAGGACACGCCGTGACACTGTGGTAAAACAGTGTGGTGCGTGTGTGTGTGTGTGTGCGCGCGTGCGTGGGTGCGTGTGTGCCAGCAGAGCAGGCCTGCGTGTGAAACCGACGATCACATTCGATTGTAGATCTGCCATTTTCATATGGTCTTAAAAGAACGTGATCAATTGGGAATAGTTTGGAAACATTGGCCCTCATTTATCAACCGTGCGTACGCCAAAATATGGGTGTACGCCGAAATTACCGCAATTTTCGGCATTTACCATTTGCGCCAACGTTTGATTTTGAACTTGAGCCAGGACAAAACTCACGTCTGGTCGGGAGCTGTCGTACGCTTTGTCCTCACCTGTTTTTCTGTCGTAGAACAGCGGAGCAGCATTGTCTGAACTGCTGACACGCTGTCACAGGCATCTAAACATATGTTTTCACTCCTAAAATGTTAATATAAAACTGTATGTATATACATGTAAAAAGAAAAAGAAAAAGAGAGATTTCCAACTTTACAAGTAATTGCCTATTTGCAATTGTAGCAGGCTATAGGCGTAAGGGGCTTAATCATTCACCATTTAAATAAGCGCTTTGACAGTTCAGATAAAAGCGAGATCATTTTCGGGGGTCGGGAGGCGTGCGTCGCCAGCCCAGGCCAGCACATACCGGCACACATGCAAACCTTCATCCATATGTTTATGATTCGTTCATCAATGATCAAATCACTCCATAAACGTTGATTATGACTGCCTTGACGACATGGTAGCCTATCTCTCATGCAGGCATCACTGACTCACCCACAGGACTTATCACAGCAGTGCGCAGTCTCACTGATCGCCTTCGCCGTGCACTGCGCACGAATGGGTAAAATTATTATAGGCCTACAAACGTATTCCATTCATGGCGATGCGATGTGTCATGTAGCCTTGAGGTGCGTGCGTGCGTGCGTGGACATGACAGAAAGGCAAGCGAGGTGAGAGGGAAACAGGTGAGAGGGAATTATTTAATTCATGCAGGTGTTCGTTCTTTATTTAAGATACAACACACCAGTTAGTTGGGCTTGCAAGTTGTGTGTGTGTGTGTGTGTGTGTGTGTGTGTATGAGAGAGGGGGGTGAGGCGGGCAGTACGTTTTTCCTGTATCCATGGTTTCCAGGTCGTATTGCAGTTGTTCATGTCGCAAAAACGAGGGCGAGGCTTGATTTCATAGGGCGTGCCAGATAGATTTCAGCCGTCACATTTATAAACGTCCGAACGAAATTAAGGAAGAAACAGCTGTCTGCGATCACTTTGTAAATGCCGACCCGACGTGGGTGTACTACGAATCCTACACTCGAATTTGGGGCAGATTTTACACTCGATTGATAAATGAGGGCCAGAGTGATGAAAATGTTTCCAGATGGTCCAAAAAATACATACTGTATCAATCTGGGGGTTCTTGACATTGGATGATCTTTCCACCAAGGGTTAGGCCTATGTGGATTGTATTAAATCTCTTTCTGAAGAATAATATGTTGTCCTTTTTGTAGCGAGTCACTATTGTGTATTTATAGTCCTAGAGCTTGCGACCAAACTCGCCATTTGAACGTATTCATCCTTGTAAAAACTCCAAAATATCTCCGTTATCACTATTACATGTGTTTATGCTTGCCTGGGCCATTAAAGACATTGTTTAATCATACACGTTTAATCATAACGACCAGATTTGACTGAGAGCCTGCCATCGTGCAAACCTCCAGCTTTTCACCAGAGGAGAAAAACTGAATTTATTTATATTTTTTCCAAAATGAGTTAATAGCATACATAGCATACATACTAGAGCATGTCAATGTAAATATGAAATAAATGTAGCTGTTAGAGTCCACAGAAGTGAATCTTTCAAGCCTATTTTATCAACTCGCTGTTTTCTGCAAGACATTATTACTCTATAAGCCATATCTCCAAAACTGGTGGGTCAAACTGAACAACCAATATGTCAATTTGAAGCTATGATTCCCTGCTTTCATATGACATGAAAAAAAACGAAAATTCAAAAAAGAATCCAATGGCAGTCTCAGTCAAATTTGGCCACATATATCCTTGCTCGTTATTAACAACAAAGACTGGAGCTCTCACCAGCTGTATTGAAATCCAACAGAGCAGGTTGAAGTTTCAAAACTTTTCCAAAGTATTTTACCTCATTTCCACGCCTATAGCAATCATCATGCAATAATGAGGCTCTTACACCAGTGTGCCATCATTGCACCAAGACAGACTCCATCGAACCACAGATCTACAAGCTAACAACCTATCAAGGTGCAATACAGATGTATGTTGTAGATCTAATATTTTTGTCAAGTGATGCCCTGTATGATAGGCCATGCGAATTTTCACGTAATGCTATTTTTTTTGTAATTCAGTGCCACCTGGTGGACACCAGTTTTGTCCCTCGTTGCCACCGAAGCCCATTATAAATAAAAGAAAGAAAATGTAATTATATTGTGCATGTCATGTGCATGTCATCATGTCATCACCTGCACACCAGATTAGAGCAATTAAAAAAAAAGAAAAAGAAAAAGAATATAAAAAAAAAAAGGCACCAATGGCACTCTGGGACATAAAGGGGAGGCGTCCAAAGGCGTCCCGTGGCATGGAATGAGTTGAACAAAATCAATAGCCAGAAACTGTAAATTCTAAACATTTTCCAATACATTTGATTAATCTTCCAACCCTTTTCCAGGCCTGGAATACGTTATTTTTTTCAACGATATTTCCACGAATTTGAGGACCGTGGGAACCCTTCTCTATTACTGTAAATCCCCTTACCCTATTTGCTGTACAAGTACAAGGGCGTGGCGTCATTGTAGCCAAAATAATATTCTGTTGAAGAGGAATATTGTTTCTCATCAAATCACATGGTTGAGTGAGAGCACAGCCAGATCACCAGGTTCCTCTCTAGACCACGACAATAATGACTGCTACTAAATCTGACCAAGCTCATTT
This sequence comes from Electrona antarctica, assembly GCF_951216825.1. Classification (NCBI taxonomy): domain Eukaryota; kingdom Metazoa; phylum Chordata; class Actinopteri; order Myctophiformes; family Myctophidae; genus Electrona; species Electrona antarctica. The sequence goes on from NC_136797.1 coordinate 24,431,807, forward strand.
AACTGCCAAGAAAAGGCACTTCAATGGTAACTCAATCACAATACAAATCCCACACTACTCCCTTTCAACAACAAGTACACTTATAATCAAATGCATTGTCTCCAGGACAGGATTTGTAGCATCCAATAAATATTTTAGCAGTCAATCTCACGCAAATAATATGGACCCCCACACTGAAAAGAGAGTCGTTAAAGGACAGGTGTGGTATTTCCCCCTCAGTCTGTGCGTGCGTGTGTGCGCGTGTGTGTGTGTGTGTGTGTGTGTGATTGCGTGCGTGCGTGCGTGCGTGCGTGCGTGCGTGCGTGCGTGCGTGCGTGCGTGCGTGCGTGCGCACGTTGCCAGGAGGATGTGATGTGAAGAGAGCGGTGAGGCAGAGACTCTGGACTTATACTGAAGCATAGCTTCTAAACAACTTAAAGAAGAATTCCGCACTAGCGGTTTTTTTGCCTTAAGATGTAGACAGACACATATCCATTCGTCAATGAAAACGAAAAAAAATATATATATATAAAAATCCATGCCAAACGTTCCATACCGATTTATAAAGGTATGGAACCGGCTCTGCGGCGTCTGTATCTCAACGGAACGCAACATGGAGGCAACGGGATGGCAATGAATGCGTGATTGGATTGCATTGGCAAGCTTTCCCGAGATTTCTTGCGAAGCATAGCGGAGGCAAAGCGGAAGAACGGAATTGGGGACGTCGTTCGGTATAGCGGCCAATCAGAGGCGGGACTCCCTCTTTCCCGGCAGCACTTTTGCCTTCCGAGATTCCGCTTGACTTCCTCCTCCCGTTGGAGACGGGTCTCTCCAACGGGAGTGCAGCGACCACCGAGTGGCGCACTACGAGCTTGTAGGTCTGCTATTTTTGAGGATTTAGAAGATTCTTTTTTTAAATTTTGAGGTCCGGCCTAAATGGGTTAATATCTACAGGTATGGTTCTCTCACCTTGAATCTCAAACTCTGACCCGCAGGGAGAAAGGTCACTCTCACTGACCCCCAGAGCGTCCATCAGCTGCTCCACGTTCATCCTGGAGGTCAGCTCCCCGTTCCTGTCCCCAATCTGACACACACACACACACACACACACACACACACACACACACACACACACACACACACACACACACACACACACACACACACACACACACACACACACACACACACACACACACACACACACACACACACACACACACACACACACACACACACACACACACACACACACACACAAATAAAGCAAAATGAAATCTCAAGACTGTAACATTATCTTTTTAAACATTTGAAAACTTGAAAATGGGACATTCCGCATAAAGCGTACTTTCCACGTTTGGTATTTAAAGTACATTTTGATACCGATACTTTTGTACTTTTACTCAAGTCAATTTTGAATTCCAGACTTTCCCTCGTATGTCTACACTACAGTATTGATACTTTTACTCAAGTACAAAATGTGAGTACTTTTTTCCACCACTGTGGCACCCAGCCCTACAGCGTACCATGTGAGTATATCTACATATATCCATGTGTAAATGTACCTCTTTGGAGATGTCCAGATGCTTGCGGGCGTAGTGGAGAGCCTGTTTGTGGTTCCCTAAAGACACGTATGCGTTTCCCAGACTCCAGCAGGCACGGCCCTCACCGACCCTTTGGATAGACGAAAAATACTACGCATAAATACGTGAATGTCTTTAACAAGCAAAGAAAACAAGTTGCAAATAAGTGTGTGTATGTAAAGAAAGAAAAGCAGGTGTGAGCGTGCGTGGGTGGGTGTGAGTGTGCGTGGGTGGGTGGGTGTGAGTGTGCGTGGGTGGGTGGGTGGCTGTGAGCGTGCGTGGGTGTGAGCGTGCGTGGGTGGGTGGGTGTGAGTGGGTGGGTGGGTGTGAGTGTGCGTGGGTGTGAGTGTGCGTGGGTGGGTGGGTGGCTGTGAGCGTGCGTGGGTGGGTGGGTGGGTGGGTGTGAGCGTGCGTGGGCGGGTGGGTGGGTGTGTGCGTGGGTGGGTGTGAGCGTGCGTGGGTGGGTGGGTGTGAGTGTGCGTGCGTGCGTGGGTGTGTGTGTGAGTGTGCGTGGGTGGGTGGGTGTGAGTGTGCGTGCGTGGGTGGGTGTGTGTGTGAGTGTGCGTGGGTGGGTGTGAGCGTAGGTGGGTGATGGGTGGATGCGAGCGTGCGCGTGTGTGTGCGTGCCCACCTGTCGGTGAGCTCCTGAGCGATGAGCAGGTGTTTGAGGTGGTAGTCTATAGCCTTCTCGTACTGCTGGAGCAGCGTGTACGTGTTCCCCAGGCTGTAGCACGCCTGGGCCTCCATCACCTGGTCTCTGAGCTGCCTGGACAACTGCAAGGTTTTCCTACAGGCAAACAAGCAACATGAGGGGAATAACGTCATCCAAGAAAGACGGGAGGAGAGAGGAGAGGATTTGAAATAATTAACCACCAGACACTTTGGAATTGTGGATCAATCAGGAATTGATTTAAAACAATTTAAAACACACTCAGCATACATGGTAGAAAAATACCGTTCTTGGTAAACTCACGGTGTTTGTCACATTAAAAACAACAGACTAAACAAATGAACGGGGAAAAAACTTTAGAAGGTGACAGGAAAATGAAGTAGAAATAAATACATATTCATGTATTCAGTATTATTATTAAAAAAAGGGGGATTTTAATCAATTTCCTTTTGACCACATACTGTAGGTGTACTTCTATCATTCGTCCACTAGATGTCAGAACATCCTCTATTCTCACCTGTAGTATTCTGTGGCCGTGTTGAACTGGCCCAGGAATATCAGAGCGTTACCAAGGTTACTGTACGCTCGCCGCTCCGCTGCTTTGTCACCGAATTCTTTGGCGATGGACAGTCGCTGTGAAATGACACAATATCACTTTCATGAGGCGATTCTACAAATGCCTTCAAAAATCCTAGCGGTTTTCTGAAAAACGTGTTGTCGTTTACCAATGTTGCAACATCAGTGGTGCTCAAACCTTTTCGTGTCAAGGACCCCCAAAATAATATGTATTTGCCCCCCCAACATGTAGAAATATTTAGTTCCAGGGACCGCCAGAAGCGAAGATTTGAGTTAAAACATATTTGCTTTTAAAAAAATAACCCTATACAAAAGACACAAATTTTCACGATTTTTAAAAAATGGCAGATCTACAAGCTCATGGTGTGACCCGAAGTGGCGTGCTATGAGCTTGTATATCTGCTATTTTTTGAACAGCCAAAGTATAAAATAATGGTTAACCCATTTAGGCCTGACATCGAAATAAAAAAAAGTCTTCTGAAAGAATAATATATATATTCAAAGATTTGCGCCACATTTTCACGATTTTTCAAAAATAGCAGACCTACAAGCTCGTAGCGCAGTATAACATAATGCTTAAAACACCAAAAGGGGTTCCCGTACAGAATGGGTAGTGGTTAAAATGTAAAATGGCACAGATGCTTTCCGGGGTGGGTTAACAAAGGGAGCGGTCATGCTCACCGCATCGCTTCATTAACCACGGTGGCCATTTTGCCCTGTTATGTCATACTCAGGCTCGGGGGGGGGGGGGATTTGTTTTTTCCTGTATTGATCTGTTCATCAATATATTGATCAATATATTTCATCCATGTTACGTCAGAACCCTAGTCGCTTTCGAACTCGCTTTAGCGAATGCCCAGTCCTTCTGGTTCCTCGTGCCAAATCTCGTGCCAAATCATCACTTTTTAGACTTAGATAGCATTTGATACAGACTTATAGCATGTTATGTAGACAGCACAATAATTGCATTGTATGTAGTCATAGCACTTCATAGTATATATGTACAGCATAGTATAGTATATATGTATAGTTTATATGTACAGTGTCATTATATAGATATGTTCTAGCTACGTTCTTAGCTTACGCATGTTTCTTGATAAATGCTTTTTATATATGTGATGTATTCCCATGCTTTTTGTTCTTGCTTAATGTAAATCGCTCTGGATTAAGAGCGTCTGCTAAATGCCTAAATTGTAAATTGTAAATTGAACTGAACTGGGAAAGGCTTTCAGCATCGGCGCATCTGGTTCTTGGAACCTCTTGCAACAAGATCTAAAACCAAATACCCTAGCATCTATCCATTTTAGGAATTTACTAAATAGCTGTTCATTGCCTGTATGCAACTGTTTGCTAGTGTCAGCATCGTGTTCTTATGTTATTTTTAATGTGTAATCTCGGAATCACTGTAAGTGAGGGTCTCCCTCAATGATCTCGTCTCTTCTTAATTATTCGATTGATCTAAACAGCAATCTAATCAATGAGGAGATAATCGACAGCTGCGGCCCTAATTACAGGTCGCTTGTCTGTTTCTTTATACATTAACAGTTCTGCTGCATAACCCGCTTTCCACGCTATTTAATCCATGTTTCTGCCCTGCGTAATACGCTAAACCCGCTATTTGTTTTATGCGTTTAACCCATTTTGGGCGGGAACCCCTTTTGGTGTTTTAGCTATTGAAAAATAGCAGATCTACAAGCTCATAGCGCGCCAGGTCTGCTATTTTTGAAAAGTCATGAAAATGTGGCGCACATCTTTGAATATATATTTCAGAGCGAACATTTTTAACTATAATATTGGCTTCTAGCGGGGTCCCTGGAACTACATATTTTGAGATGGGGGTCCATGGCCCAATAGAGATAATTCTGGGGGTCCTTGACATGAAAAAGGTTGAGCACCACTGACATAGAAACATGGGTTTTTCAGATTTTTTAAAAAGATTTAGAAGCCTTTTTTTTAAATGGACCTCAGTCCAAAATGGGTTAATTCGCCGTTTTTTAATAATCAAAAAGAAATAGCGGATTTGACCTGGTGACGAGGTCGTCGCGTTAATAATAATAAACTTTATTTATATAGCAACGTTCATGTCATAAAAGTGCTTTACAGGATTATGATGACAGGTTATGACGACGAAACCGGAAATCGACCCGTGCTCTGGGCTGCAAGGGCTTCTGGGAAAATGAGTTCAATGCAAGTGAACAGTAGTTTCAACTGGACTCCAGCAGCTCTCACTGCCTGTTGTTGTTCCGGATGGCATATTTGTCGGTTCGACAACAAGCCATGGAACTATTTTCATGGACCAAAGGTCGCAAATACTTAGGCGTATGCTCCAAAAGGTAATTAAACAATCCCGGCAGCCTCGGTATATGTCACCTTTTAATCTAAAGCCGTCAAGGTGTTAAACCTTAGAGTATATATGAATAGAGACGGCACCCGAGTTCTCCTCCCATCCACTTGCATTAAGTTGCTCAAAAGCGCATGAGGCGATTTCACTGTGCATTCTGGGTAGGAACAGAGTGCATTCTGGGATGGATTGGGCCCAAACACATGAACGCGCTGCCGCTGACTATCATTGCAGGCATTCAGCGTTCACGTGTCATCGTGAACGTGCACAATGATAGTCAACGGACCAGCGCGTCCATTTCGCCTCAGGGTTTCATCCGGGTGCCGTCTCTATTCATATATACTCTAAGTGTTAAACGTGTACAACTATAAATACTGTAATTACTCACCTGGCGGTGGAACTTGATGGCCTCAACAAAGTTTCCCAGGAGGTAGTGCGTGTTGCCCAGATTACCAAAGGCTCTCCCCTGGGCGGCTCGGTCCCCAAGCTCTTTGACCAAACACAGATTCATTCTACAAACAAGAGGAGCACATTCCTGTTTAGAGTGGTGGTTCCTGGACATTTTCATGTCAAGGACCTCCAAATCCATATGCATTTGATCGCAGATGCCCAATTGGAAAGATTTTTGTGCCAGGGAGCCCCAACAGACAAGACTTATTGACACAAAATGTTAATGATTTAACCCATTTTGGGCGGGAACCCCTTTTGGTGTTTTAAACATTGTTATAATTTAGCTATTGAAAAATAGCAGATCTACAAGCTCATAGCGCGCCACCGAGTGGCGCGCTACAAGCTTGTAGGTCTGCTATTTTTGAAAAATCGAAGAACGACTGACATAGAAACAGCTTTTTCAGAAAACTGTCAGGATGTAGGAGACATTTTTAGAATCTGATCTCAGGTCTCAAATGAAAAAAAGATCTACAAGCTCACAGCGAGTTGTGATGCAACGTGTTGTGAGCTTGTAGATTGGCTATTTTAGAATAGCCGGAATTTGTAATGGTGCTTTAAAGTGTTTTAACTGTTCGCTGGGGAGCCCATTGACTCCTCTCGAGGACCCCCGCCCGGACCCCACTTGGAGAACGAGTGATTTAGATTATGTCGTGACCAACTAGCCAGTGACATTGAAAACCTATTACATTTCTTTGACAAAGACTGCGGTCACTCACTGCAGACAGTCAAAATTCCTGTCACATCATCTGTGGGATGTGCAATTTTCACCGATGCAAATTGTGAAATTATCAGCAACATGTGGACAAAAACCGCTGCAACACTGCGTTACTGTCGAGCACTTAAGCTTTGTGTGCATCTGTGAATCCACAGGGACCCGTGCTTACGCTTTTAATGTCCTTTTGATGGAACAACAATTGCAGTTTAATCACACACTTTGACACAAGCCTGTTCTGAATCATAGCTGGCACTTTCACCTGTACTGTGCCCGTTAATTGCCTTCAGCTGGTAGTGTGTGGGTTTAATAGGCGATAATGGGCCCAGTATGAAGTGTTTATTTAATGTGTGTGCGTGCGCGAGTGTGTGTACGTGTGCGTGCGTGCATACCACTGCTTCTCAACATAGGGTACGAGAACTACCCAATGTTTAACGTACTTCTGCCATGAGCTCATGTATTAAACTTCAAAATAAAAATCTAGTTAAAATCAACACTAACTCGTAGTAGCCGGTAGCCCTTTGCAGCGTGTCTCTGACGTCAGGAGGAAGGTCTCCAGGTTCTTGCGTACAGCCCCATAGCTGTTGCTTGCCCTTGGCATGGAACACGTTCCCAACGTTGTACAATGCTCTCGCCTCTCCCACCTAAAGCCACACAAACATTAGCAAGACACGTGTTAACATCTTCCTGCAATGGGAAAAATCACAAACCACAACTGAACCTCTGCCGACAGTCCACTAGCTGTTCTGTGGCCAGTAGTGGCCAGACAGTAAAAAAAATTGTCAGTCTGGAGTTTAATAATAATTTTTAAAAAAAACAGCATACCGGTAGTCCAGACTCTGGACTATGCTGGTTTTTTATTATTATTAAATGTTAACAAGGCTTGTTGTGTTCTGAAACAAATTAACTGTGTCTGCAACTTTAACGCATTCAGGACGGGAACCCCTTTTGGTGTTTTAAGCATTACGTTATACTTTAGCTGTTGAAAAATAGCAGATCTACAAGCTCATATGAGCTTGTAGATCCTCTATTTTTGAAAAATCTTGAAAATGCGGCGCAAATCTTTGAATATACTATATTCTTTCAGAGCAAACGATTTTAACTCATATATTTGCTCCCTAGAACAGCACATTGTCAGATGGGGTTCCTTTACATGAAATAGTTTGAGAATCACTGACATCAGAAAAGGATTTAGAAGACATTTGTAGAAGCTGGTCCTAAATGGGTTAAGTGGTAGGACGAACATAATCCAATAGCTGCTGGCTCCAAATTGTCACATCGTCGCTGTCCGGTGAGTCTTTGCTGTCATCATTATGTCCAAAAACGATTACTTTTCAGAATTCAAATTCTAGCCAAAAAAAACTAGCCAATCTAAAAGCTAAGATCTTGACAAAGTAAGGCATTTATTTATGAAAGAACATATAAAAAGTTAATATGGAGATATGGAGATTTCTGCCTGACGACAATTATGTTAAGTATGGTAAGTTGTCCCGGTCCGATCACGTGATCGGAAATCAGGGCCGATCACGTCATTTTCAAATGACCGGAATTGGATCAGGAGCAAAAAAACGTGATCGGGACATTCTTGTATCCATATCCATATCATGATATTAGAATGGATATTGTCTGTGATTTTGGATATTGTACTATTGTGACATGCTGTAAGTGTAAATATCGGATCGGGAAAAATCGGTATCGGCTCTAAATCAAATGATCGGAATCAGACCAGGAGCAGAAAAAGGTGATCGGGATTCGGGACATCCCTAATGGTACGGTTATGGTTTAGATTAGAATATGCGTGCGTGTGTGTGTGTCATACCTTGTCACCCTGCTCTTGAGAGATGTCTAGGTGCCTCTCACAGCACACAGCTGCCTCATCAAAGCGCCCCAGCACCTTTAGCGTATTACCGAGGTTACCGCTGGCCTTTCCCTCACCTATTCGGTCTCCTATTGTCCTGAAAGTGAAAGGAAACGGTGCCAAAGTAAGGACACTGAAGCGTCTTAGGTCACTGGCCCTCAAGGTGGGGTCCGGGTGACGACCCCCCGCGGGGCGTCCTTGAGGGGGCTCCAGCCAGGGGATCATATGCGGGAACAGTTTAAACACTTCCAACATGTCCACATTTTTAGAAAACATTTATTTTTATTTTTTTAAGATTTGTTTTTGGCTTTTGTGCGGCAGTTACAGTGAAGACAGACAGGAAAAAGGGAGAGAGAGAAGGGGAGAGACATGCAGCAAAGGTCGTCATGAACGGGACTCGAACATGCGACACGCTGTCAGGCCAGAGCCTATATGTGGCATGCGCCTGGACCACTAGGCCAGCGGGCGCCCCAGAAAACATTGACACGAAGATATTTGGATATCACTTGTCTATGTTAATGATTAATGAATGAATCCTATTTTCTTCTGTTCCATAAAAACAATATGACGATGTTCATTTTACATTATTAATCATGTCAGCTAAAAGGTTGCTTCAGGTACGAGTGATCCTGCTGGGAATGTGATGTAATAAGTTAAATGCTCCTGCTGGCTCTAATCGCTACCCAGCTGGAACACCAAATGCACACCTCTCGGCACAGTCGGCAGGGGAAGGGATTAACGAGCTCGCCAAATATCAAGCCGGTGGTTGGTCAGCGTAAACGGTTTCAAATCCCCCGTCACTTTTTTCTGGGACAGGGCAAACACCGGGGTTGTGGGGGGGGGGGGGGGGGGTGGATAACTCAATACTTTGTCGCACATCTGTGTCACATCTGTGTCACATCTGTGTTGATTTCTAACAGAAAATAAACGCCAAGTTAATACATATGGAACCTCATTATGTTCTGGCTATGCATCTATGATGTAAAGTTTGCGAATGACAATTAAAAAGTAACTAGATGAAAAGCAGCATGTATGTTTTTCACTGAATGCTGTGCAATTTTACACTTTGGTTCTGCCAAGTAGTCCCAATAACAGGCTAATGTTTAATTAAGCAATACTAGACACTTCTTTTGGGCTTGTTATCAGAGACCTGGTTGCTTATTTCCCTCACAGAATCTGGCAACACTGTTTATTCGTCACTCAGTCATACAGGCAGAAGCAGCGGTGGGACAATAACAACGAGGTAATAAATAAAAAGGACTGGATAAGACTAGACTAGATAAAAATAAACTAAAGTTATCAAGTTATTTTTGTGACATCGCCATATGGTTACACACCCGTACGGGGCCATTTGGAACCCACTCAAGGACCTGATGAAGACCGCAAGGTCGAAACGTTAGTCTTTGTATACTTTAGCACCTAATAAAAGGCTCTAAATGTCCGTGCTGCTCCAGTCCCTTCTCCTTCTGCCACTCAAGGACCCTTTTTAGACCCACTAGTGTTTCCAGTAACACGCACAATAGCCGCACCCTGACTCCGTTTGACCAGAATGGAACAGAGCCTTCATTAGTATCATCGGTAACACCTGTGAAGGAAGTAGGGAAAGGGGCCCCAAGTTCTTTCCAAAATGGCGTGTGTGCATACGGAGCCCATTGCGTCGTCCTCACCTGGCCAGCGTGAGGTCATGTTTGTGGTACTCCAGGGCCTTGCCGTACTCCTTCAGGTAGAAGTAGGCGTTGCCCAGTTGGCTGTAGATGGCACTGAGGGTCTTCAGGTCTTCCGTGCCCACCTGGACCGCCGCCTCGAAGAACACTGTTCCGCCTTTGAAGTCCCCCGCTTTACACAGCCTCTCTCCTTCCAAGGCCAACTCTAAGCAAGACGCCTCCATCCTGAGCGCGCGCACACACACACACACACACACACACGCGCACACGTACACGAGCACACACACACACACACACACACACGCACACACAGGGAGACAGAAAGTAGCTTGAATAGGGTTATCGTCTTGACAAGATCACCATAGCAACAGGGTCTGTAGTGTAGCCATGTCAATGTTTCCTTGACAACAGAGTCAGACATCATTCTGACACGACGATGAGCATCTTGAAGTTGCACTTCCAGCTCATTCTACCTTTTTGAGTGGTGCAGCCACTCCTATAGACAGCTATGTGTGTCCCTATGTATGCGTGTCCCTGTATGTATGTACGATTCCGTCCGAGTACGGAAATAGTGTCTGTCGACCACCGAGTGTCACTGTTGCACAGCCTAACACATACACAACACACACTCACACACACACACACACACACACACACACACACACACACACACACACACAGGGGCCAGGGAGGAGGGCTTGTACAGTACAGTACAGTACAGTACAGTACAGTACAGTACAGTACAGTACAGTACAGTACAGTACAGTACAGTACAGTACAGTACAGTACAGTACAGTACAGCACCACTCACTTCAGACTGGTCTGATTTCTTTCTTTTTTTTTTAAATGTATGACTCTGTAGAGGATAGCCTGCCCTCTATAAGAGTGTCTGTCCGTCCGTCCGTAGCTAACTCGGTTTCTTGTTCACACCGCCAGTGAATCAATCATATTTACTTTAAATATTTAACTTTTATTTGATAAAGGGAAGTCAGATCAGGCTGAAACCATGTGTCATACATCATAGATATGTCATATCAGAGAAGGTATTAAGATTGAGATTTAAAAGGAAATAGGTCGACACATTTGTGTCCACCTATTAAAAATATCTATAAAAAGTAGGCTTGCGTTTTGTGTAAAGGTCAAGGAAAATCGAATTGATTAGAATACCTAGTTAACCTGCAGCATATAATGTAATGCATGTTGTAGATATGTTAGTTACTATCCCTGCTTAATAGAAATTGAAAGCATTACGTATATATACAGTATGCCAGAAATAACTTAACAAAAGAGCAAGACTGAGCAGGATCAGACTGCTCTCTGTGTATACTACAGTACTATACACTCTTCCACCCACCTCTAGAATGGCTTGGTTACCATGGCAATGCCTTGATCAGCAAGGCCAAGTTAGGCTGTGCAAACTACGCTACTCTCAGCGTCGTCACTAGTGACTAGTCCCACGTCAAAGTCTCTATACCGTTACGTGTCGGCATTACTTTGTAGCAATAACCTTACAGTTAAAAACATCCGAGGATGAGACACAATAAAGTCCAAGACCCATTTTCATTTGTGTTCCTCATAAACAAATCCAAAGGAATTTGATTTCACAACTTTCTCCCCGGGCAACTCGATCAGCACTAAAACGATCATCTGAAATCATGTTTTCAGCTTAGTGGTAAAGAAACCTGTCTCCAACATTACCTGGGTTTCAGTCTGACTCGTGTTTTCTCCACGTATACCTGTAGCTCCAGTCGCAAAGGCTTAAGCACAGCTTGGGGCCGAGGCCCATGGTGCACTAATCTGCACACTGCCCTTTCTGCCCCAGTCAGGGGGCAAGACCCGGGGTCCATGGGGGGGGGGGGGGGCAAGATCAATATAAAAGATCAATATTAAGTAGTTAAGGAGTTAGTATTAAATCCAGTTTTGTAAAATGACAGTGAATTCCATCCGCATGCCTAATTGCCTGATTAAGGTATAGTGGAGCACTGGTTTAGATAAATGTAAAAAAAGAAAAAAAAAGAAGACAAATTAACTTATCAATTGCCTTTTCACATTCTGGCTAGAAGCTGTGAACAAAGCGTCCCATGACAAGGATTACATCTGCTTTTCACGTCTTCCAAAGAGTTCAAAATCCAAATATTGAACTTCAAAACAGTCAAAGGAGCTTGAAAACCTGAAACTCCCACGCAAGAACATACAGCAATGTTATCCAGGCGTTACGAAAAGCCACATATAAAACCAGAAACCCAACGTTTATGTTTCCAGCACTGAAGTTATAAGTTCAGTTCCTCCAAGTAAACAATTCAGTTGTCAAAATCTGGGAAAATGGCCAGCTCTCGCTGTCTTCAGTAATACTTTAAAAAGTCTCCTCTCTGTGGATCCTCTCCATCCTCCCAAACGTTATTTGAGGTCACGGACACCAGGTCCATATGACTCTGATGAAGACCCGCATAGGTCGAAACGTTAGTCGTTTTTGTATACTAGCACCTAATAAAAGGCTTAAAATGTCTGTGCTGCTCCAGTGTCCTCTCCTTCTGCTATTAAGTGTCCTTGTTCCTGTGGCTTGAGGCGTGTTGGTACTAGACTCCCTTTGTTATTTGAGGTGACAAGGAAAGATTCGGGGGGCGAGGGCGCTGGAAAACGTGCGACAGCAGAATGACACCGGGCGGCACGCACCTCACACACACCAACAAGACAGTGACGGGTGGGGGTGGGGGGAGAGGCATCTGGCCAATCACTAATCCAGAGATCTGAACCTTCTCAGAGGACAGCGAGTGAATATCCCGGACTAATCCATCTGTCTGCTGACTCCGCCACTGACACTAGTCAGACAGGGGCTGACACTATAGGTCTCAAGAGGCACAAGTACAACATGACTTGTACTGTACAAGTCATGTTCTACTTGCCCCGCAGGCCATGAACACTTGCCCCAAAAGTATATGATAGGTCAAATTTGACCGTTCAAGTTAAGACTTGTTTTCTTTTGTTTGTTTGTTTTTTAACTTTCTGTGGCCGTGCGATTAAAAAATGCCATACGGCAATTTCTTATGATAAATACCTACATACTAGCTATGAATATGACTGTATGGGTTCACGACTTGTTATTCTATATCTTTAAGTGTAGCACAACAGTGAACAGCATATTATAGGCAAACACAGTGCTCTTATTTTACATTCCACAGACCAGAAGACAGAGTGCTCTGGCCACGTTCAAGTGTTTAGACAGATACATCTCGTGTTGTGTGTATTTATAGACGGTTGTGTGATGTCCCCTCTCAAACACTTGCCCGGTCAGGCAACCTGAAATCAAACTCCACCTGCCCGAAACTTCTGTTCACCATGCCAGGGGCAGGTGGGCAACCCTTAGTGTCAACGCCTGTAACATTATTATGTTAATACCAAGAAAGGCACACGACCCATAAACCACTTTCTTTCTTTTCTTTCTTTTTTTAACTTACATTTTCATCCCATAATTTTGCAACCCATTTTTTCACCCAGTGTCAATTATCTAATGAAATCCTGGGCGCTACACTTCCTCTGCCAACCTGGGGGGGGCAGCGGACTGACTCATGCTTCCTTCTATGCATGAGGAGTCCAAGCTGCTTCTTTTCACCTGACAGGGGGGAGTTTCTCCGGCCGGACGTAGCGCGTGGAAGGAACACGTTATTCCGACCAGTTCCTTTCCCCTCCATCAGGCGCCCCGGCTGGCCAGGGGGAGGTAGTTTAGAGACCAGGAGGAGGGAACACGCCCCCCAGCGCCCACAGCGTCCCCAGCGGGAATCGAAACCCAGGACTTTCTCTCTGTGAGGCCACAGCACTACCGACTGTGCCACCGGTCCCCCCTCCATAAACCACTTTCAACCAGCTGTCTCCATTTTGGCTGTGTCAATTGTGTCGGCTATGTTCGCTATTTGGCATATACAGTACGATGAAGTATGTAGGGCATAAAGAGGCAAGAAATCCTTTGTAGTTTTCCTGTACAGGTTTAATACAGAAAGGTATAAAACACTTGAATTGATGTTTTCTTTTATATTAAATCACTTGATGATCGAGTATTCCGTTTGATCCACAAATTTTGAAGTCCACAAATTAGATCATAACAACAGAGACATTTGCCGTTTCATGTGACCTAAAACACTCATAAACACTAATTTCAGCTCATTTAACCGTCATGGACTATACTAACCTAGGAAGGTCTTTCAGTATTTGATTGGTATTATTAAAGTCTTGGAGGTTAATAAAAATCTGACTTGTAGGGGACAACCACAATCTAATCACTAGCAATATTATTAATATACAATATAAAACCATACAAATATTGTATTTTTAGTTGTATAGTATAGGCTAGTTTGTCGATTATACTTTTAATGCAGTAATGGTCTTTTTTTTCTCCTTTTTAGGTGTTAAAAATGTCCAATTGTCACTTCACTGTCTACTGTACACAGTGCAGTGTGTTCATGACAGAGAGGCCCCATTTACTGTACAGCTGACATAATAATACTGTAATAGTACTGTTACAGCCAAAAGGCATCCGTGCGATCTAGTCACAGTAAATCTGGAAAGACCTCTCCTCAGTCTCCTGTTATACTCAAAGAACTGTACAACCTGCATGTTGTCTCAACTTGTCTGCAGGCTTCCTGACTAACAACAAACAGGATCAAACAGTATCCGGAATTGGACATGGTTAATTTCTGATGACCTTGCGCAATGCGCATTATTCTGCATCACACCAACTGTACTTAGTTGAAAGTCAATATGTCTTCATCTGCGAATGGATCAGATTCAGGACGCTAGCCTAATCCCTCCCTTGAAGCGGAAAACGTGCTGCAGCTGCCAGTGAATTCAGTTTGGGTTAGAGCTGAGAGTCAACAGCCAAAGCTGTGAGAAATGCTGATGCTCATCAAGAAATTGGCAGACTAAAATGGCGGTTGTCATAGTTGGCCAGATCCACGTGGGAAGACTAGAACTTGGATGAAGGAGACAGATGTGGAAGACATCGGACCAGACATAAATGAGAAGATCATTTTGACAATCGCCTTTATTTTGACGGCAGTAATTACGTTAACCCATTCTGGGCGGGAACCCCTTTTGGTGTTTTAAATACGAACTTGTAGGTCTGCTATTTTTGAAAAATCGTTAAAATGTGCCTCAAATCTTTCAGAAAATTGTCATGATTTAGAAAACTTTTTTTTTTTAATTTCGACGTCAGGCCTGAATGGGTTAATGTTTATCTGAGGCGCAATTGATGGGTTTGCAAGTCTGACACAGCAGCACAATCGCTGCATAAAACCCTACATATTTAGTTGACTAGGGTCACCCCTCCTTTTTCCCTCTATACCAAATCTATTTGCTGAAAATTGCCAATCTATAAGTTCACAACGTGTCGCATTGAGACACGTTGTTCTGCAAATGTTCACCTATTATTATGACATGCCCAGAAAAAGCGTTGAAAGCGTTGAAGTAGTTCAAGAACACAAAAGTTGGCCTAATGAAAAAAGGACAACCCACCACCACAACAAGATCAGTGGCTTGTATTGCATTGTATTTCACACTTGTATAATCAGTGTGTGCACTGTATCCAGTCTGAATGGTTCTCTGAAAACAAGGGTGTATAATCATTATATTCCAGTTAGGTATGACTGTCATTAGTCAAACATGCACATGGTCAAAGGAATATTTTGTAAAACAAACATTCGGCAAAAATAGACACTATTTGAGGTATGACAATAGGGATCAACATACATACACACACAGCTTTTGACGTGGGATTCTCAGTCAGCACTGATGGGAGATGTAATTCATACTAGGGGTGGGTCCCGATTCCCGAACCTCGGGACCAAGCAGGTACCGAACAGAACATGCTTTGGTACCGGGTATCGAACCGAACATGCTTTGGTACCGGGTATCGAACCGAACATGCTTTGGTACCGGGTATCGAACCGAACATGCTTTGGTACCGGGTATCGAACCGAACATGCTTTGGTACCGGGTATCGAACCGAACATGCTTTGGTACCGGGTATCGAACCGAACATGCTTTGGTACCGGGTATCGAACCGAACATGCTTTGGTACCGGGTATCGAACCGAACATGCTTTGGTACCGGGTATCGAACCGAACATGCTTGGGTACCGGGTATCGAACCGAACATGCTTTGGTACCGGGTATTGAACCGAACATGCTTGGGTACCGGGTATCGAACCGAACATGCTTGGGTACCGGGTATCGAACCGAACATGCTTGGGTACCGGGTATCAAACCGAACATGCTTGGGTACCGGGTATCGAACCGAACATGCTTGGGTACCGGGTATCGAACCGAACATGCTTGGGTACCGGCCGGGGTACCCATTCAAATCATTCAATTTCGGTTCCTACAGACGCACGCGCGCAGTCACGCGCTATTTATTAAATATTTATTATTTGGCTTCCCTTTTTATCCTATCCTTGATGTTGTTTACAGTAGATACATAGTATTGCTCAGAGTCTAAGGCATATATTTTGTTATGGTCATTGTCAGTAGTAGTAGTAAAAGTAAGAGGTAAATACAGAATACATCATTAAAAAATAAAACATGCAGCTCAGTATCCACAAATGGCTCAACTGTTAAAGGAGAGGATGTTAGTCTATTCATAAGTCTTAAATTAAAAGCTTAAAAGAATCAAAGATTTTTGTTAAGCATTTGACCTCTTATTTAAGTTATTTTATAGGCTACCATTTTGCAACCGAAATAGGGAACCATTAACGCCATTAGCTTCTTGGGTTATAACAAAAGATCCTATTCTCCATATGCAGACCGTGGCCATCTTACCATATAAGTTAATGGCAAGGTGCTACCTAGGTGAAACTTCCCATTGGCAGCCCATTCATCCAAACAGAAAAGTCCTATCTGATTGTATTACACAACGTCAAACTCACCAACATTGCAGCTGTACGGAAAGCTTGAATTATTCCTTTTCTATCCTCAAAGTGTTTGTTTCATAAAAGTCCACTGTAGACATGTTATTATGAGCTACGTCCACACGTGATTAATACCTTTCCCAGACCATACAACTTATCACCATGTAGTTATACGACAATGTCATGTCACTACTATCGCCTTCCAACATCCTGAAATGTACCGTAAGTACACATCAGACAGGAAACCTCTCTTAGTTTGCATATGACAGCTCAGCTAAAAATCCTGCAGAACATTCCTGGTGATGGTACTATACTGCCAAGAATCAAGTCAAGGTTGTAATGTCCACCATTTCAAGATCATCAACTTTACGGGCAAGGAGGAGAGGCCAGAAACAGTAGAGCGCTGCAACGAATCCCAAAGCTGATTTTGGATCGACTAATAAGATGATAAGTCAAAAAGACACTGTACAATATCATTGCGACCGAAGGTCGAAGTTAACTATGGAATCGTGCGTTTTTTGTCCGTCAGTCACTCAAAATCTCCATACATGGGGAAAGTCCCCATATATTGTGCCCAGGTCTCGTGACATCACTATGACATCATATGGGATGAAAGTAAATCAGGGTTCATAGTAAATGCGACCTGCTGTCACAATTAAGCCCATATATGGAGATCCCTGGTGTCATCAATATATATGGATATTCCATATTCCATATGTTGATCCTTCCCCATCCATCCTTCCTCGATGTCTCCCTTTTGACTGATACCAGTCCATTCAAACTCTAGACGGGCCGCCCCAAAGTTATTTGTGCAGCCGCGCCCGGCAGCCGACGAAAACTAGAGTTCTCAACAGGCCCGAAAATTAAGTCCCGGCCCTACCTGGTCCCTCATCAAACCCTGTACACTCAAGACACTGCCCCCGCTGCCACCCTTAGATCTCCATATATGGAGCTGACCTGTTCTGACATTCCATATGTTGATCTGACCTCATCAAACCCTGTACACTAGTCAAGACAAGCTCCATATATGGCCTCGCCGGACGAGGTCGCTTCTCGCCCTCAGGCGTCTTACTGGTTTTAAGCCTGAGTTATACTTGATGGAATCGCACAGAGACAATAGGAGATTTTAATTTACATTTTTGACAACGGAGCATCATTTAACCCATTTTGGGGCGGGAACCCCTTTTGGTGTTAGCATTATGTTATGCTTTAGCTATTGAAAAATAGCAGATCTACAAGCTCATAGCGCGCCACCGAGTGGAGCGCTACGAGCTTGTAGGTCTGCTATTTTTGAAAAATCGAAGGACGACTGACATAGAAACATAGCTTTTTCAGAAAACTGTCAGGATGTAGAAGACATTTTTAGAATCTGATCTCAGGTCAAAATGGGTTAAGCATTAGGGACCGCCCGCGGTCCCAGACACACTTTCCACAGTGCAGCACACAGTAAGTGTGGCAAAAGTGGTCGTCATAAGCATGATAAAGCATCTTTAGTTGTGTGTGACATCTATGATCTCGATTCACAGCGTTGTGACGAAGGCTGTAACAGAGCAGCTTCTGGTAGCATGACCTGACGAAGATGTAACTGAAACATCGAAACGTTGTCGCTTTTCACTTGCAGCCTGTTAATAAATGAAGGGCCTAAATTGTCTGAGCTGCTCCAGTGCCTCCTTCTCTCATGATACCTGTCCTGCTTCTGAGATGCACCAGACTGGCCTGCCATAGGCTAGAGGCGCGGTTTTGGAACTCCCTTCTGCAGCTTCTGGTAGCGTCAGAAATTAGAAGTCTTCCGCAATCCGGACAAACAATCACAATGTGTGTCATTAAACACTACCACTGAGCTGCAAGAAATTTAAAATAAATGTACCGGTAGTCTAAGGGAAGCCTGGAGACCATACTTGAAGATTTTTAATATGAAGCTGTACAATTCAAACAGCGGAGTCCATTTGTATTGAAGTCTATCAATCAATTTCATTTATGAATAAATATGAGTATGCAATTCTATATCCCATATATTTTCAACTTTGGGAACAGTTCAATTAAAGACGAAAATAAGGAACATAAGTTCTGAATATTAAGCATGAAAGAGAAAATTAGTTAAACTATAGTTAAAGGAGCATTCAGTGATTTGAGTGATTTGGAAAACCACCCAGTCCGCCCCGGTAACAAAATGTGCACATGCACGCTCTACAGTGGGGGGAAGTGCAACAGGCCAACAGTATGTGCATCAAGGCTCGATCATGATTGGAGGAAGGCCCCTCTCATCCTGATTGGATGAAGGCTTTGCCACCCGCCACCAAAACTGAAACTAGGGGTTTTTGACCCCAGGGGCTCACTGAGGACAGGGAGAAACTCCTT
This sequence comes from Electrona antarctica, assembly GCF_951216825.1. NCBI lineage: Eukaryota > Metazoa > Chordata > Actinopteri > Myctophiformes > Myctophidae > Electrona > Electrona antarctica. The sequence goes on from NC_136797.1 coordinate 24,450,893, forward strand.
ATATGGTCAGCACACTATAGTAGGGAGGATTATCCAGAAAAAAAGAAAAAATAAGTGATATTTAGATTAAGTCAAATCACTGAATATACCTTTAACAGAAACATTAGAAACAAACCTAAATAACAAACAAACCTAAATAACACAACAAAAAACAAAGCAATATGGAATTGAAGCGGGACGAAACAAGGTACAAAGGAATTAGTCTCGGCAGCAAGATGTTTTTATTTATTTATTTAGTTTACTTTTATTCTTGCCATCGTTGTGGCTGACCTAAGAATGCCTCAGAGTCTATGTGGTACAGCCTGCCATTCTCTCCTCTGCTTACCACTCTAATTGGTCTGTTTGGGAGACATTCATCCCATAATAGGCTGCCTGTGGTCTAAAGGAGACAGTCTTCCAATACAGTCACCATGGCAGAACAGGGGAAGCACACCCCTATTGGACAGGTTTCAGGAACCAAAGTCACAGTGAAGTTTTCAGTGAGGTCTGACAGTAAGCTGAACTTCACCATGAGCCATAATGTATGCCCTTTCAATGAAAACAGCTTAGTGTGGACTGTGAACACACACAGCTGCCCGTCAGATGAGGAAGATTAGTCATTGTTGTTTTGTAATACCGGTAAATAACTAGTACTTGAGTTGGACAACATACTTGAGATCAAGTAGCATACCGGCCACAGTAACTGACTTTACTGACAATTTAATAAAGTGTGTGCTCTTGTGTATAACTATTTACTGGTGTAAGACTAAATGCCTTGTTTATGGCATCATGAAAATACAAGAAAAGAAAAAGAAAGAAAAACATGAATTCAGTGTGGAAAGTGAAAGGGCCCAACAAAGGAATGTTTTTAACCAAACCATAGCTGTTTGTGGTCCCACTCCACACCACTGGGACAGTGTGAGGTGATGTTGACAACAACAATCCTTTTAAAGCCTTCACACTTTTTTCCACCGTGGTTTGATAAGCTCTAACAGCATAATATGATACACATTTCTAAGCTTTGTTGTGAGCAGAGCTAGTAAACAAATGATATTGTTACATAGCTGCTTTTCTTTTCTTCCTTTAGGCTCAGTCAGAAGGCGTGCCACAAGCGGCCGCACGCACGTCCATTTCCACCAGCACCCAAATGCGTCAGTGCCCTTATTATCTTCTCAGTGCATGATATTAAAGGTCATATAAAATGCGAGCATGAGACTGTAATATCAGCCTTAACTAATCGCCACAGAATTAGCACTGATGTCAAGCGTCAGAAATGAATATGTTACTTCAGGCAACGTCAATCCTGGCCATACTGATTATGGCTGAGAGTGTTGCAACCTCTAGGAATAACCCTCATCAAGTGGTACCTTCATCAAGGTATTTCGTTTCAGTTGTCCTTGATAAGGGAGATTGGGACAGGTGAACAGCAGCATCATTGTAGTTGATTTACATACTTGGGAGAGAGAGTGCCCTTGTACCAGAGAGGATAGAAAATAATCTCAATTCTGACTTGTAATGAATGTATTGTATCCGCATGTATTGTACCGCATGTATTGTACCCGCAAGCCTTACCTAAGGCCTTAACGTCAGAATCACAACTGAATGTTCATTGATTTATCAGAGCTCTCTTGTAAAAACAATTCTCCAAAATAGGCTACCGCCTGCAGTATATATTCTATAATTCTGTTGTTTTGGTCATTTCCATTGTCAGGAGTGGACTACACGTTCTCACCCTGGCGTCCCTATTTTCGATTTTCGTCATTAGACGGAAATTTAAACATTTTCCAACATTTTCAGGAATCGCTGAAATAGCCGATCAACAAGCTCACGATGTGTCGCGACGCAACTCGTTGTAAGCGTTGTAGATCGGCTATTTTCGTGTGACACGAGGAAGTGTAAAATAGGGCTCAAGTGGTGATATCACCCTACAGTATATCCAGCTCATGTACAGCTCTCTGTTGGAGCTCTTCTTTCATTAGGGATTCTGTACTGCTGTTCCCCTTTGGCAGAGTCCTGGTTTAGCCCAGGAACTATGTCCTCAGAGTACTAATCCAGCCCATAATTACAGAGTGCCAAGGCTAGTTGTCAGGGAAACCAAAGAGAAACTCTCTAGGAATGTGTTTTGCCGTGTTGTATGTCTATCTCAATCCAGGCAGAACCTTTGCTCTATTCTCTCTTTCTGTTATATTGCATTTTTTCATTCTCATATCTGCCTGTCCAGTCTGCTCTATGGTAAAGAAAAGATAAAATGGTGCATTTATATACAGTAGTGGCTTTTGACAAAGCGCTTTACGATGTATTATATACATACAGTGACACACACACACACACACACACTCAGTCTCTCACACACGCACACGCACGCACGCACACACGCACGCACGCACGCACGCACGCACGCACGCTCGCTCAGGAGCAGTTATAATGGGGTTCACATTTTCGACACAAAGCCAGGAGGAGCCAGGAATCGAACCTGGAACCTCCTGATTCCAAGGTGGCCACACTACCTCCTGAGCCACTGGCCACAGCTCGCCATCTACCCCCTGAATGCCTCACTTAACCACTTAAAAGCCTTGTTTCAACATTTTCAAAAGATATTAGCCAATGCTAAATAAACAGTGTAAAAAGTGGAACGTTACCAAGTAATAGACATTTTAGGTGAATGTCAACACCACCCAGAATTGGGTCATTACACAATTATATTTTCCCCTGCCTCACAAAATGAGTTGTGAGATTTGAAGACAACACACAATGGTGATTTAGCGTTTTGTCCTAAACCCAGAAGTTCACTGAATCAAAATGTGCTCTTTTGATTTGTAATAAACGCGGTAATAACTAAATAATATTAGACTTTAACAACAGTGGGAGGGGGCGACAGTGGATCAGGAGGTAGAGCGGCCGCTTGGGAGCCTTAACGGTTCCCTGTTCGATCGCGGGCTCCCCCAGAGAGTTAGTGTTGAAGTGTCCTTGAGCAAGACATTGAACCCCTAATTGGTCCCAATGAGCAGTCTTGCATGGTTTCCTCCGCCATCGGTGTATGAATGTGTTGTGTGAATGTAATGCACAATCTCTGTAAAGTGCCTTGGATAAAAGGTGCCACATAAATGCACCATTTGCCAAATTATTGCACCATTTCTCTAGGGTTTTGGTACTAAACTATGTCATCATAGTAAGTTCATCATCATCATTTTCCGACCGCAGTCGAGATCATGGATTTCACAATGCCACGCCAGACTTCCCGGTCCTTCATTGCCACCCCCCAGTTCCTGCTTACTGATGCATGTGTCCCTAGCGATGACATCAGGGAACGACAGTTTTCTACCTCTGGTCTGCTTTGAGGCAGGAAAGGGACTTGGAAGGTTCAGGACATTAAATAGGCTCTACATGGTGAATACTGTCCATCCTTGGAAAGACAAAGAACACAGCCATTGCACTAAGAAGGGTATGGATTGACACTGCGTAGGCTGGAGACTGGAGAGTATAGAGGGCATGCTATACAGTAGGCAGGCCTCTATTGCCATATGATGGAAACAAAGCAAAATACAGTAAGTGTGCGCACGGCTCACGTCACGTCATGTTTGTCCCAGGGGCATGGTGACCTCACAGGGCTTGTGAATGTCAATTCACAACTCAGCAGCCATTAACATTCTCGGCAGCCCCCTCTGTGTACACAGCCTGTCCCTCAAGTGGCGTGAGGGTAGCAAGCAACAACAATGGCAAGACATCGAGAGTGTTTGACGTTGATATTAATGTTTGTCCAAAAGTCTTCTGGATAGGATTTGGTATTGCGGAGTACTGTACACGTCAGGTCACATCAAAGTGCTGGCTGAACGAATGTGTCACATTTTAACAGTAACACACACACACACTGTGTCACTGACTGTCATGTGACATTTATGTAGTGCGGGGTGAAAGGGACAACAAAGTTCCATCACACAAAACAGATATGACTCATCAACTTAAAGCAGTGTTATAAAATAATGATTAGAATTACATTCCTCTTCACATAAATGAGTTAACCCATTCTGGACGGGAACCCCTTTTGGTGTTTTAACTAAGCATTATGTTATACTTTAGCTATTGAAAAATAGCAGATCTACAAGCTCATAGCGCGCTTGTAGATCTGCTATTTTTTTAAATATCGTGAAAATGAGGCACACATCTTTGAATATATATTCTTTCAGAAGACTTTTTTTTTTAATTTCGACGTCAAGCCTAAATGGGTTTTAAGAGCATTGTGCTTAATTTTTGCCAGCCCCAAAAAAGTACATATAATGTACAGTTGCATGATGTACAACTTAGGCAGCAGTACTAAATGGGATGAGTTTCATAAATGCAAGAATGTTATGACCTTTGATTTCCTGTTACATTTATTACACATGGTAATATAATATTACAGTAAGTTAATAACTCATTTGTGTCACTGCCTATTATATACACGTCTGTCAGATCAGAAACCACAGCAGTCAGGAGGTGTATGTGTAGGTCTGTATATATATATATATATCTATTTTCCTCACACGTGTGTTCTTCTGCACTGCATTACATGTGGCGTGTGACATTTCACCCGATATTATATGATGCGTTTTGGTTCTCAAACTTTTTCATGTCAAGGACCCCCAAATTGACACTTTATTAGCCCGCGGGCCCCCCATTTGAAAAAGGTATGCCAGGGACCCCCATAAGAGAAAATTATTTTTACGGCTATAGCAGTGATTGTCAACCATTGTAATTTCAAGGACCCCCCAGTTTGACATGCATTAGGCTACGGACCCCCATTTAATGGCATTTTTTATCTCTGGAACCCCAATTGTTATTGTAAAATCAATGTTAATTTAACTCTGAGAGACCCTAACGGGTCAATTTGGTTCTATTTGTACACTCTGTGTTACAGATCCATTTGGTTCCTAAACTATCCATCATAGCTGGGGACCCCCTGGAACTCCCTCAAGGACCCCTGGGGGTCCCCAGACCCCACTTCGAGAACCACTAGGAGCCTTGCGTCTCTCGTATTCCCGTCCCCAGCTGGGCCAGAGACACATCCCACCCACCCATCACCATGTCCACGTCTTACGTGGCTCCCTCCAGTCTGCACATTCCAGCCACAGACAGACCAGAGTAGACCAGACCAGCAGTCAGTTCAGTTCACCCAGGCTGGGGTCTCAGGGAGCCAAGCAGCAAGCCCAGGAATGAGGGCTTAGAACTGAGGCTTTAGTTTGGGGAAGGAAGGAAGCTGTGCCTGCCTGGGTCTTTCTTTCTTGGGGCTCTACCTCTGGTACAGTACGGGGAGGAGAGCTGGTTTCCTTGGCTGGCTGTCTTGCTCCTCCTCAGTCAGTCAGTCATGCATTGAGCCCGGCAGACACTTACTGTACCTCCCCTCCCCACCCGTCTCTTTCTTCTCTCCTTGACCCAGAGTAGACCCCCTCCCTCCACCGGTAGGTAACAACAGTCAACTCAAGATCAGGCAACAAAGCTTAAATCTGTGCGTCTCCCCGACTCCCCCATAATAGGGTCCTACCTTGAGTGGAGCCTCTTGCTTGCTAGATCCTGGTCCATAGTACCGTTAGCAACGGACTGAGCCATGGAAGGAGCTGCTGCTGCTACTGCAAGTAGCCTACCTGCCTCTTCCTTCCGGCTCGACCCTCCCTTCAAATATCTCCTCCGCTAACTATTCACCACGTCTTTTCTTTTGTATGCCGCTCAGCCATAGAGCTAGCTGCCTCCCTCCCTCTCGCTCTCCTCTCTCTACACACACACACAGTAATGGCAGCTGCTGAGGAAGTGAGGTATTGTGCAAACACAAACCATATAAAAGACAGCCCCTCCCCCGAAGTGACATCAGAGGCTGCTGGGGAGTAAAAGAGTGTGAGTGAGCATGAGCGAGATTTTAGCTGGTGAAACCCATACCCCCTTTCTGAAACCAGCTCCTCGCCACTCGCTCTACACACTTGCCCTCGATATGCGCGTTCACGCGAGGCTGCGCCATATTAAGTGTCGTCCGAAACCAAGCAGCCTTGAGTGGAAGTGGCTTATAAAGCCCTCAAGAGCGAGTCTGTGCCGATCTAGACTCGATTGCCTTGTGCAGCCCTGTTCTCTGTCCGCATGGAAACCGCGACCTACAAATGTACCACCACAAATAAATGATAAATAAACTCCTCCTAAACAATCTTCATCTGATGCAGAATAGACAACACTCCAACTGATGTTCACAAGGGCTCTTTATTTACCCCACCGTGAAAACAACTATAAATTAAAGTTATGAAACCACACAAACAAAACAACTTTTAACACAATGATTTATAAACACCATGGATGTATATGACATGTCATTTTTGACAGTCACGCTGCATTTCCTTTTTCCATATTAATGAAATCCACATGTCACAAACATACACGATACAATGCAATATAACTGTACAAACAAAATAACAGGTAACACAATTGCGTGATGGTAACCATGGCAACGAATGGTGTCTGTTTCCTGTTTCTGCACAAGGAGGGCGAGTGTATTTCCAAACAGTTTTTTATACCCAGCACCCTAATCAAGGGAACTTGATTCAGCTGGAGGGGCACTTTCTGATGAGGGAACCTCCCGAGAGCACTTCAAGTCAAGGGACTGGTTTCAGAAAGGGCCTGGGACTGCAGGAGACCCCAATCAAAGGATACGATTGCAAGAATATAAACTTGCTTTATTTTGTAAAAGTTTACGAACACGTATTAAAATACTCAAATTGAGGATTTGCTGTAGGCCTATATTTTGAGCAAAACATTTAAAAGGCCACCTGATAAGCCCCTCTTTCTTTCTTTCTTTTTCTTTCTTTCTTTCTTTCTTTCTTTCTTTCTTTCAATTCTCATTCTCTTATTAATTAATAGGAGATCTACAAGCTCACTTATAGATTGGATATTTTCAAATAGTCAATGTACTGTATGTGGTTGAACTGATTTTGATGCTATTAACTAGGCTACTTTTGTTGGCGATCCCCTAACTTCCCTAAGGACCCCCTGGGGGTCCCCGGACACCATTTAGAGAGAACCACTGATCTTGGGCACAAGCTAGTCCTAACCATGCAGGGGTGAACAAGCTGGACCGATCAAGGTCAAATGTCTTAGGCCAAGAAAATGCCTCCAGCCCTCCACACATTTATTTTTCACATATTGAGTATATTTTTGTAATATAAACATCAATGGCGGTCGGATCGAGCTGAAACCTTGCCCAATAGGCCTATTCTGGAGCCATGAGTCATAGATAGGCCTATGTCATGTCATAGATGACTGACATCATAGATGACGCGTGAGGTCCAACAACCACATGGGAGCCACAGCGATTTATGAATAGCCTGTGCATGCAATGTCAGCCCACACATTTTGTGTTGTTGCTGTCGGGCAGAAACTACCTCCATATTTCAACTTTTTATGTTTTGTTTGCAGGACTTATATACACGTTATTGAGTTAGAGAGAGATGTATACAACGTCCTGAAAAATAAAATAAAATAAATAAGGTTTACAATATCAATTCACCATCAAGGGAAGAGAAAAGAAAAGCCAACAGTAACAAACCTACGTAGGTTTGTTTAGTGTAGGTGTTCTACTCTGAACCTTTTTCTTCTTTTTTTCCCTCCACCCTTTTTTTCCCATCCTGTGGGTCTGGAACTTGCAGGGACCCATGGGGACCCCCACACGGAGTTGCAGGGGGAGAGGGGAGAGGGGAGTTGCACCATTCAGTTCACACGGGTGTGATTCTTTCTGTCACAGGCACAATACTGCTGCTCTGGCCTGGGCTACCATCTGCAGTATCCAATGTAAACTTTACAGTGCCACCTTGAGGTCAAAATGAGTCATTTTATGTGCCAGAGTAGTGGGTGGAATTTGCAAACCAACTGCCAATTGTAGTGTAATTTTAGGCCATACTATTTTTTCTTCTTCTTCTAGTGGACAGAAATAATGAGAACAAAAACAGTGGGGTTTGGAAAGCTTCCCTACTGGGACCCCTAATGAGTATGCACGAGAACAGGAGTGGTGTTGTTAAAGCAACCTATCATTTATAAAATAGTATAATATAAAAGTGCAGATTCAAGTGCCAGGAAGTTTATGAACCTCTCCCCATCTGATGTATGTCATACAATGAGTGACATCGGACACAAACTTCTCTTATTTACGCCTATGACCTATTTTTGCGATCCTTATCCAACAGAAGGGAACGTTTCGGCAGAAACCCAGAAGCAACACAATAAAAGAGAAAATTAATATTTAGTTGTAGTACTGGTGAAGTACTCGTGTCCAAGGTTGATGGATGTTTCACATCCTGAAAGGTTGGCCTTAATACAGTCTCAGTGGAAAAGATGCGTGCAACTGTAGTATGCATAGTGATATCATTGATAATATCGATGATATCATTGATAGTGATGAGGATGTTCTGTATCAATGCAAATGAAGAATTAACCAGCTTGTACAAATGTGTGTACATGGTTGCTGATCTCAAATGTCCATCTGATTTTGAGGCTTTATTACAGATTTTGTGCAAGATGTACACTCCATGTAACTCAACCCATGGCCACTAGATGGTGGCAAACTTAATCTATGAATGTTTCCTAACCATTTTCTTTTCTACCTTTTTCCCTCATTGGTAAACTCTCCACAACAAAGGAGACCAAACTATTTAAAACCAAACACGAGTTTTCAGGAATGTCATCTATTTTATTTTAAAACAACTCTTGTACAATGGCTGGTTTGTTTACAACTTTAACTACTCAAGTCCTATACTTTGTTATATGGCAAATATTGAAAATAGACGAATAGCTATTTTCACAATTTGACAATTCATGACATTCTTCTTTTTTTTTAGGGGCGCTAGCCCCTCCTATATTCAGCTATTAGTGTCGATTTACGTCTTACACAAACATTAAATTCCCATTAACAATGAATGGAGAATTTACCTCATATGTGGACGAGCAAATCGGCTATTTTTGTCCTACACAAAGATTAAATTCCCATTGACAATGAATGGAGGATTTACGTCATATGTGCCTGAGGAAATTCGTACAGATTCAACAACAGTTTCCCATTTCCTTATGGGTCGCAAGTAAATATCTGTTTTTTTCAGGGCGCTAGCCCCTCCTATATACATATTTTGTCCCCACATGTCTCAAAATTTGCCATTGACAATGAAAGGGGACTTGAGGTCAAATGTTCGCTAGATCTTGTCCCCACACGTCTCAAGATTTGCCATTGACAATGAACGGAGAAATTAGGTCAAAATTCCGCTAAATATGGGGTAAATGAAACATCAAAACATTAAAAGCCATTGACATTGAAGGGAAAATGTCATTGTCAATATATGTAAACGAGCTAATCGGCTAACTAATGAGAGGCAACAGGCATTCTGATTGGCCAGTATTAGATGATGCATGATGATGTATGATGATAAGAGCACACCTCACTTCACGCAGGTGTGATTTTTAAAATAGATTTTACAAAAATTTAAGTAGTGAAATATATATATATATATATATATATATTTTTTTTTAATGCACTTTTTTGAGTATTCCAGTACTTAAACCCAACTGCAAATTTGACTGAGGAACTTTCACTTGTAACATTTGGTCATACTTTGAATCAAGTACTGGAGTTGAGTGCTTTGTCCACCACTGGTTCCATGCACGTACAGATCGATCCAGACTTGGACAGCACATTCTGATAGGAATTCACATAAAAAAAAAAGAAAACATACTTTGCAGATTTCTAAAACTAGAAGAAAAGAAAATCAGCCTTTAATTATAGGTCTTTGGACCTAAGAGAACTAAGGCCACAAGGCTCTTTGATGCCTCCATTTCTTGTCAGAGATGTCATGGTTCCTGAACACCATCATGGAACCGTTCTTCAACAGGTATCCAACGGGTTCTTGATGTCCGCTGGCAACTTGTGGGATTAGTAGATGGGGAAATGCACTGGTTACCGGGGATGCCCCCAGGCAGCGCACTTTGTCCATGCCACTAAGCTTTCAGATCTCTGATTCATAGCTGCAAGGTCTTAGCTGAGGAAATAACCTCCACTGTTCTCTACTACTCTCTGTACACCACTATACCGACTGACCTTTGCATTTTCTTGTCTTTATTGTAAAAAAATTGGAAGCACATTGTGCGCTTGCATGTCGATGGAAATGTGCTATATAAATAAATGTGACTTGACTATAAGATGTCTCCTAGCTAATGGTCCGGTCTACTGCTCTGCTCATTTGCACAAACCGAGCCAACCGTCTTTTTTTTATATTTTATTATTCAACTGAAGAAACTGCACTACCGGTATATGGGGATCCTGCTCAGACACCATTTTTAAAGGTGATTATTATGACTTTTCTTTGTGACTCTCAAAAAGGTCTAAATGGAGAGGCATTTTTATGGAAGCATTCAAACATGCCATTTTCAGCTATTTCCTTTTCTTTTTTTTGCGGTGCTTACCACTCCACCGTGTGGCTTGGTGTGTATGTCTATTCGGTCCCCTGTTGTGACATCATGATAAAAGGCCTCTTTACATAGTGTCTGACGGCGTCATGTGTTTGGTGACAATAGCTTGGTTCAGTGAACTCAGCTTTTCTGTCCATTTGTCCAAAGCCGCGTAGCGTTCCTGTCTCTTCTTATGGTCCAGTATTATTAGCTGGTGAAGCTGGTCAATGCGGCCCTGGATTGTATTTGCCAGTATGCACTGCACCAGCAAACCCTCCACATCGCCTACATCAATGTTCAGCTCCTTGGAGATAAAGGGGATGTGTATTCTTGTGTACGGTTTTAATAGCTTTATGAGTACTTGAGTTCTGATGTTACGCAGGAGTTCCTCGATGTGCTCTCTGATGAAAGTGTCCTCCATTATTTTACTGCGATTTAAGATTTTCTCAAATCCAGCAATGTCGTTATTCTGATAGGCGCCTAACAGATTTGTCATCACTAGGATCTCAGTGTCATTTTTATAGGGTTTGGCCTCCTGAGAGTCAAAGGGGTTGATTCCTGACTTCATCAGCATGTTGGCAAGGACCAGGTACTTCAGGCACGTGGTTCTCCTTGGGCTCCCAGACTCATCGTAGTTTTTGAAGGCTTCGAAGAAGTCCGTGTGAGCCTTCTCAAACTCGCCCTCCCTCAGGTGCATCTTCCCCCCACATTCTCTGATGACTCCCATGATGAGCGGATGAGGGATGGCCGACTTGATGTGAAGAGAGAGCTTGTACAGGGCCTTCAGTTTCTTGTTGTCCTTCTGCGCGGTGTACATCTGGATCTCCAGGGCGTATATCTCCAGGAGCTGTGTGCCTTTCTTCAGGTCATCCTTTCCGCCGTCCGTATGACATGACTGGTGCAGTTGTTGGACTACCTTCTGTAGTTTTCCATACTCCTCGCTCTCCAAGTACAGTTTCCCCAGCTTTGAGTTCATCTTAAACCACAACCTGTCACTCCTCGCATCCTTCAAAGCCTCGAGAGTAGTTTCATAGAACTCCTGTAGCAGGTCCATCTGTTTGGAGGTGGAGATGTAGTCCAGAATGGAGTTGATGGACTTCTCCGAGTAGTTGCTGGTGACGGCACCGCTGATGTATGTCAGCAGTCGCTTGTATCTGTTCATCATTTCGGGAAAGTTGTTCAGCTTGAAGTTTATTTTGACCATCTGTTTGAGTGCTTTGAATCCCCATTCTCCTTTCTCTCCCTCTAGTTCCAGCACCTTTTCAAAGCTGCCGAGTGCTGCCTTGGGGTCATCCTCCTTGAGACCTTTGGAGTTGTAATACTGGTTCTCCAGGCCTACGTTGGGTCCAGATGCGCTGTCGTCCGATTCCAGATCGTAGTCTTCTTCATCGTCGCACATGAAATCATCCTCCATATCAGACATCTTGATGGTTTTCCTTGCTTATACTAAATGAGAGCTAAACTGAAGGCTATATTGAATCACAAAGCTAGTTAGTGCTGGAGTGACTCAGAAACCAAGCGACCTGTTGCTATATACATATATATACCACCGCAGTGACGTATGACGTCACTGGATTGTCATGCGATTGTCACGCGTTCCACGCCCGTTAAAGCTGCAAAAATGGCAAAACGTATTGTCTGCACAGACATCAACTTATATTATTTCATTTATATTTATTTTCTTATCCTTATAGTTATCCTTATAGTTTGTTTTTCCCAAATATGGAAATAACTAATGTCATAATACTGATGTCATATAGTACCTATAGATGGTCATATACGGTAGGTGACTAACATGTCATAGATGACTGACATCATAGACTGGCTACTGCACTAGTTTGGCCTTTAGGTGATTAATGATGATGATCAAGGGAAAAAAACACAAATAGTGTTTTATTAATTTAAAAATAGATTGTCATGTTAGCTGCTATTACATGGCCACCGTTCCTTAGAGAGTGGAAAGAATATCCCCTCCCAGATACAGCTACAGTAATCAGATTCAAAATCACCATCATGTAATTCAAATTGTGCACTACCCATTCTAAGAGTTCTTGGACACAGCCCCACACACACACACACACACACATCATCATAGGTAAGGTTATTGAGAAGCCCATCTCCAGTTTCTTGGAGTGGTACAGCTCTGTGTGAAAATGTACACTCAAAGATTACCGTTTGTGCCTATGCTTCATTCATTATGGTGGTTATACTGTTTTATAGAGAGATGACTTCCGCACACCTGGTCGGTAATTTGGAGCAGGTGCGATGATGACGAGGCATATACAATGTGGAAAGGAGGGACACCCGCACACCGCCACTTGCTGGGTTCAGAGCATTTATTTAAGAAGCAACGTTTCGGTCTTGCGACCTTCCTCAGGCTTATACTGTTTTAAAACACTCACAGAATAACATGTGCTTTATTTGCCTGGCATGACATGACATGACTACTATCACTGTATAGTGCATATCTTTTTTGTACTATTGTTTTTTGCTCTGGCCGCAGGTACCATTGCATGGTCATGCAAATCGTATGGAATTAATTGCTACGGATAGCAGGAAGTAAAAAAAAGTGTTGAATTGTAAAATCTCTGAACCTTGTTGGTTATAAATTTGCTATGGCTAATTAATGCCCTAGTTTCACATTAGTGATCACTGATCATTTAAAACCAGACTACGATATTTCCCCATCAATAGGACTTAATAATATGCTGCGAGTATACATGAGTAGGGGGGAAAAAAGAATAAAAAGAAAGAACAAGAAAAAAAACAGATGTGAGCAGTTTGCACTTTGCACCTGCCTAACATGCATATTGAGGTCATCTTCTGACCCCTAAAGTTATAGACGGATGACAAGTCCTGCAATATGCCAACTTGTTCATGTCACGTCCATGTCTCAGTCCTGCATGTTTCTGTCCTTGCTCCCTCATTTCTTTGGCTCTTCATCCTTTTTGCCATCTGGCTTATCTGCCTTGTTTCCTGGCTGCGCCACGAGCGAGCTGATGGCGTTACGGATGGCCTCGTCGTTGGGGTCCACGCCGGGCAGGTTCTCCATGACACTCTGAAGGAACTCTGGATCCTGCATCACGTCATTGTCATCCTGCTCCCTGGTAGATTCCGCGGTAGTGTCCATGGGGGCCCCCGTGTCCATGTCCCCAAATTCCCCTCCCGAAAGGGACATCTGCAGGGCATAGGCTATCTGCTCCTCCTCTGTCATGCTGCCGAAGTCGGGCTCCGAGCCGCCTGGTTGAGACGCAGACATCCGAGACAGGGCCTCCTCTGATTCGCTTGCATTGGGTGTGGGCATGCCTACCTCGGCAGCAGAGGCAGCAGCTGCTCTTTGCTCCTCCATCGACACCCGTAGGGCCAGGGCCAGCTCTGGGTCGTTGCTGGGGTCCACGCCGAACTCGAACTCACTGGCACCCAGGCCCATCATTGAACCTCCCTCGCCGTCCAGGATGTGTGACGAGACCAGGGCATCGGCGAGGTTGGACCCGGGAGGGACAGTGGCCAAGTGGGAGCCTGTCCCTTCGTTGCCATTCAGAGTGTTCATGAAGGCAGTAAGCTTTTCCGTGTTCAGTTCCTCTTCTCCGAAACTGATGATATCCACATTGACCTTCTCCTTTTTCAAGCGCTTTGCCAATTTGACAAGGTCTTTCTCGTTATCCTCCACAGGACTCCCCACGAAGGCGATGATTCTCATCTTGTGGTTCTTCCCTTGTCTGTGCTTCAGGGCGAGATGAGCCACTCTGATGGCTGTGCAAAAGGAGATCTTGCCACGGGGCTGGACGGCATGCAGTTTGGACTGGAAGCGACCGGTATCCGGATTGTTCTGTAGTGTCATCAGGACCTCGCAGTTGTTTGCCATTGTGAGGAGGCCCACGTTGTTCTCTGGGTTGCTCCGAGTTTTGGACTTGCAGACGATGACCACGGCATCCTGCTGAGCCTGTAGCCTCATCGGCAGAAAGTCTCCATTTCTCATGTATTCACTGTTGTCCACACAGAACATAGTACTTTCAAGCACCATTTTGAAAACCTTGATGCTAGACTGAGATACCACCTGTGCACTATATATATTATACTGCCACGGTGACGTATGACTCATATACATCACATCAGTGCAGCCGCGTCATGAATATCACGGCCCGTTGTGGGGGAGGACCAGAATAAAGAGTCAACATGGAACAGTCCAATGACCCAGTGGCTTATTCTCGTATGACACGTTAATGATTTCATAGTGACGACATCATCAGTGTGGAACTCCATATTTGGGCAAAACTGATCTGTAGATCGGCAGCGGGCAGTGGACCTGAGATAATTATGATGTATTAAATACAAATCACACCGGTGTGAAGTGAGGGGCGCTCTTATCATTATACATCATCATACATCATCATATTTGACGGACATGACCTAATTTCTCCTTTCATTGTCAATGGCAAATATGAGACGTGTGGGGACAAAAGCTGTATATAGGAAAAATAACAAAATTCTTCGCTCTGGATGTCAGCTTTTATTTCTGAGGAGCGCTTTCGCCGCTAGCCCCTCCAACGCCCGGCAGACACGATGTAACGTGGCAGCCAAGTCTATGGACTTTTAATGTTTGCTTTAAGCAGTGACGTCGTGTCAAACAGACTTGCCTTATTAGAAGAGGGCACCTGAGGAACATAGGATCATTACAAATACATACAATGGTCTACTCTAAACTAATGGTTTTACCTCAAAACAATCCAGTGCCTATACCTTGCTCAAACAAGAGCCAAGCAGGAATGAATGAATGAGCATCAGGCTTTATAGGGGAGGGGGTAATCAGTGACTACTTACAATTACACCTGAGTAATTGGAGCGTGGACAGAACTCTGTGCGGAGACAGGTCTCCCTGCATGTTACATTTAAATATTAGCCTGTTTAAGGGGGATGTACCGGTAATCGATTACCTTTGACTAGTTTCCAGAGGAACACATACTTATATGTTGTTTGTATTTTATTTCATTCACAGGGTGTCAATTTTAATTATGAATACGAGTCTTTCCCCACTACACTGCAGCTTCTTCCAGCTGCGAAATTGTCCTTTAATCATGGTAAACCAGTGGCTAGTAACATAATAACCACTAGGTGGTGCATGTGTGCTCAGGTCCCAATATTGCTTCAGGAACTGCTGCAATTAGATATTCTTGGCATGGTTGGCAGAGCACTGAGCAGCATATTCCCTGGCCAGGAGAGGCATGGTGCTATCATGGATCATGAGGCAGTAGACTAGAGGAAAGCTCACTTGACAAAGTATGCTGTAGTACCAAAAGAGGTTTCCCTATAAGTATGTGCCAAAGAAACATTTAGTGCTATTTAGCACCATTTTTTATTTAGTGTGACTTAATATGAGTATGAGGAATGAACCAGCTCAGTGGCCTTGTGGTTAGAGTGTCCTGACACTGGGAGGTCAGGGCGGGGTTCCATCCCCGGACGGGTCATATCCTACCAAAGAAAATAATTTGGACCCAGTGACTCCCTGGCTTGGCAATGAGCATCAAGGGTCAAATTGGGGGTAAGTCCCTGAGGGTGTACGTGTACAATACATCAAGCTGCCTCACGCTAAACAGGAGATAGGCTCCTGCCCTATGGGCCTCATGGCTCTGCAAGGCTTACTTACTTAATGTATGAGAAATTGCATACCTTTTATAAAAGAAAAACTTAAACCAACATGGGGATTCTTGAGAAACTATAGATTCAACCAACCTACTAAAGTAAAACACAAAGTTTGGACAGATAGATGTACAGTCTCTGTTGCTTTCTTGGCTTTATATCACTGGAAAGCCTTTTTATTTCCATTTTAAATGGTTCGGAATATGCATTTGTGGGATGAGCAGCAGAGCTGAATAAGCACAGTAACCTGCATTTGGCAGTGAAGATTTGGCATAGATTTCATGGGCACAACCCACATACTCAGCTGTATACTATGCTGCTCATCCCACAAAATGCATGTTCCTACAAATGTTGCACAAATTAAAAGGAAGATAAACAGCCTTTTCAACAATATAAAAGTTATTGCCAAGAAGTATTGTTACAGCATAAGCTATCATATTGCTTTCTGTTCAGTTTATTTAATAATTTCTATAATACAGAAATAATTACAGTTACTTTTGCTCCATGAACTCATATAACTGTATCACCTTTTCTCTTTTCACACACACACACACACACACACACACACACACACACACACACACACACACACACACACACACACACACACACACACACACACACACACACACACACACACACACACACACACACACATTTAGATTTTGTCAAAATATTAAAATAACAAAATATTTAAGACCTGATTTGAAATATCTAAGAATTAAGGTTTATCGATGTTCACATTAAAAAGGAACGCTCACAACTTGAGAGGATTGTTTACATTTACAAGAATAGAGCTTTTAGAGAGCAAGGTAATGTTGACCCAACATTTAGTATCATGCGGTAAATGATAACACATTTACTAGAAGGTCACACACACACCTGCACACCTGCACGGATGCTCGCACGCACACACACGCGCACACACACACACACACACATACACACACACACACACACACACACACACACACACACACACACACACACACACACACACACACACACACCTCTGAATATGTGAACACCACATCACAACAACAATCTTTGGTTTGTTCTTTTTAAAGGCGATTTTTATCAATTATCTCAAAGCACATAACTTAAAGGTAGTGTAAGGTGACATTCACACCAGAAAGCTTTGCTGCGATTAAAACGAATCCTGCTGCGCATTGTCAGAAAGTGCACTTCGTTTGGCAGGTGTGAAGGCTCATTCGAATCCTAATGCGTATCAAAGAACCGCATTCTACTCCGAGCAAAAACGGGGGTTTCGCTTCGCTTCCAATCGCACTTGATTACGATTCGGTGCAGGTGTGAATGCAATCCGCAGTAAATAAAGGAAATGAAGCAAACAATGTGGCGGGTGAGGAGCTGAACACAGTTGGAGACGGAGAAGGCATATTTTACGCAGCACAAACCACAAAGTTTATTAGACAGACAGGGAATATTTATACTGCCATCATAGAAACGAGACATCTTCATAAGATATGAAGATGCGCGACACAGGAACGTGGCATGATGATGCGCAAGGTTGACCTCACGATGTACAGGGCTAGCCTTACTGTCGGCATGCCAGGCGGACCTTATGGGTGCCACCTAACAGAATGCCTCACATATCAAGACAGTACAATGCAGACAGAGAAACATCTCGCTATCAAGCACAATGTAAGCTGCACTGTAACTCATGAAGTACACTGTATCTCAAGTTCAGTACACAGACTTACTTAGCTGTACGTGGCATGAATCATAACAGGGGTGCCTGCTGGCCTAGTGGTCCAGGCACATGCGGCATGCCACATATATGCTCTGGCCTGACAGTGTGTCGCGTGTTCGAGTCCCGTTCATGACGACCTTTGCTGCATGTCTCTCCCGTTCTCTCTCTTTCCTGTCAGTCTTCACTTTATACTATCAATAAAGGCAGAAAAGCCAAAAACAAATCTAAAAAAAAAACCCAACAGACTGCATTACATGGGGAACTAGATCATAGAAATATGAATTGAATTGTAATTATTAATTCATTTGAATTCAGACTTGCAAAATGTGTCATCCACATTTGATAAAAGATCAATTACGAAATGGGTGGGCAAATTCTTGTTTGAATTTTTGACTAGCTGTACTTGTCTACTTCACATTTTTGTATGATAACAATCGCAGACTAGCAGCTTAGTGGTCGTTATCATGCATTGAGTACATGCACCCCTATATTGCCACATGCAAATTGTGACAACAAATATGATCAACTTTTGAACCTTACTTTGTGCAGAGACCAATGAAACCACTTTTCTGCATAATTCAAATATGGGGAATTGATTGGAATGGTTATTTTACTTCCACAAAACTTCCATATATGCTTAAATGGGCTTTTAATGCAGTATTTTGCACACACATCTAAGAAATTTAAAATAAGGCTTGCAAATATCCCCATTTTGGAAGTGTGTGCTAAGAACCAACATGTTCCTAATGGCTATAGAAAACTGCTCACCATTCTAAGCTTTAATATGAGTGGTAACATGTGTTTGTACGTTTTGTAACTCTAGAGATACAATCAGAAACACTATTATAGTGTGATAACACGAGCCAGGGCCATAGCTATAGAATCAAATCGGTGGGCAAAGCTGGTGTGATTTTTTTGACTTGTTGTGCATCTCTACTTCACAGTTTGGCATGATAACCATTGCAGACACATAGCTTAGTGGTCGTTATCATGCATTGAATATGTGGCCCCCTATATTACCACACACATTCTTACAAAAATATATGATAAACGTTTGAGCCATTATTGTGTAGAGACCTATAATCACACCTTTCTGCATAATTCAAGTATGGGTAATTGACTGGAATAGTCATTTTACTTATTCAATACTGAAGAAGTTCCTCATGCAGAAGACCCCAACACGTTGTAGTGTCTGGCCCTTAGACCTATTGACAGTCATGCCGAAGCAGGGTCTCACTGGAAACTGGTGGGGCAGAGTGAATGGATAGATGATGTTGGTTGGACACAGGGTGATGCGTGGCCGTGGACTGAGAGTGCATCCCGCATTGACACCAACCACAGATCTTGCAGCTTTAGGCGTGCATCTCGTGCTTTGTCTGACTCAGCTCTCTATGCACGTTGTTGTGCGTCACGCATCCGGTTGCAGTATAGGCTCGGGTACCTTTGGGCATATTGGCATGTAAAAAAGGTGATCTGTAACTGCCATCTATTAGCCAATTCATCGTTCTGTTGAGCTGGTCAAGTCATGGTGATGTCAGCGGTATCACCTTTTATGCCCATCCTTGTCAGGCATGCCCAAATATGGGGTCTATGCAGATGTCAGAAGTCGGTGGGACGAACCCGTATTTAGGCATGCCCAAATATGGAGTTGCAGAGGCAGAGGCCTTGTGATGTCAGCTGTGGCCCGGGCAGAGGCCTTTTGTGGCAGTTCTGGACAATCATGGGTCCGACCAACTCAACACCGGGCACTGCACTCCCTGTGGGGGTGTAGAACGCGTGTGTCGAATTTGAAGTAGGTGGGGCGAACGGTTTTGGTGTTACATGTATTACAGACGTACAGCTGTACAGACACAGAGACTTTGCATTTATAGTTAGATGATACATTGGCTACTATATGGACATTGAATATTCCCTCATTTAAAATCTTTGATTTTGACATGTTAACAAAATGAAATATTTTCCTATATAATGCCTAATTTGCATATTTAAATATACAATTTCAGAAAACTTGTAATACAATAAATCATTGTTTTCATGTAATTAATCAACTATAGGCCGTGTTGGGACCCCAGAAAAAGTGCCTAGAAAATGAATTTCGTTCCCGCGTCATGGGCACTACTCATTCAATGCATTTTTTCAAATCAACCTGGGGACCACTATTGTGTTGGGTGGGGATATGGGCTAAGATTAGTGCTTTTGTAACTTAACACTTGCTATGCATCCCATGTGTATACAACATCCCACTGTTTCTCAACCGTTGACTACTACTGGTAAAATGTCCTAATAATAATGACTCAACCAGACAATCCGGTGCACTTCCCCTTTCTTGAGATTCTAACTCCCTTTTTCTGTTGAATTTCTTGAACTCCAACTTGTCAGTAAATGACTACATGGATGGACTCATCATAGGTCACCAGGTCATTCAGTGCACTTCCCCTTTCTTGAGATTCTAACTCCCTTTTTCTGTTGAATTTCTTGAACTCCAACTTGTCAGTAAATGACACGGATGGACTCATCATAGGTCACCAGGTCATTCAGTTCACGGTTTCTCAACTAGTGGAAAGAACATTTAAAAAAATCAACAAATCCTACATTACTAAATGCATGGTCAGGGACCACATGCAATACCTCCACGGACCACCAGTGGTCCACGGACCACCTGTTGAAAACCCATGGTCTATGTACGTGTGTATGCACGTACAGAGATTTTGTGCATTAATTATTTAATACTCCTATCTGTATCAATATGAATGTGTATATTAGAGTGTTCTAGATGTAATCATACATCAGAGCATTTCAATGTGGCCTACTAGGGAAGTTTCATGGTGATCACTAGTTCTTAAGTTTTTTCATCCTATTCACATGTATATAGGTGAAAATAACAAAATGTGTGATAAATATGAAAAAGCTGCTCCTGTGGAAGTGTTATCATATATTAATTTACTTATATTGACCTTCTAAACAATTTAATATAGGTATGGTTTTGCCCACTCATTTCGTAATGAAAACTTGTCTGGCTCATGGACTAGTAAGGTTGACCCAACATTTAGTAACATGCGGGAAATGATAACACATTTACTGGAACGCACACACACACACACACACACACACACACACACACACACACACACACACACACACACACACACACACACACACACACACACACACACACACACACACACACACACACACACACACACACACACACACACACACACACACACACACACACACACACACACACACACACACACACACACACACACACACACACACACACACACACACACACACACACACACACACACACACACACACACACACACACACACACACACACACACACACACACACACACACACACACACACACACACACACACACACACACCTCTGAATAAACCTTTGGTTTGTTCTTTTTAATCCCCATAAGGAGAACAGGTATAATTTACCAAAATAAAGGGGATTTTTAATCAATTATCTCAAAGCACATAACTTAAAGGTAGTGTAAGTGATTTTCTTTGGTTAAAATAAGTGTTAAAAAGCTGCATATTGTGATAGTACTCATTGCTATATAGTGTTTGTTGCAGTAACAGGAGTCTCCACTCTCCATGTCTCTCCAGCTTTTTATTAAACAGAAAATGCATTTTCAGAAACCAAAACTGGGATGCCAATTGTATCCAATTTGGACAGAGAATGCAGTCAGGATACAGATTAAACAAGTGGGATTGCAAGTGATGACACAAAGACATGAGCAGACACAATTGGAACTGGAACACCCGTGTGAACTGAGTGGTGCAACTCCCCTCCCCCCAACCAAAAACTATCACTTACACTACCTTTAAAATGAAACAATTAAGGTTAAACAATCATTGAATTAATTGTTCATGAATAAACTGTACATGAAGAAAAATACTTATTTCTTCACATATGTAGGCCTGTTTTTCACCACCTGTGCGCAACCTAACACACACACAAACACACACGCACATATTAACTGTATATATGATGATTTTGGGTGTGCCAGTACAGTACAGTGACAGTACAGTACAGTAGAGGGTACAGTAGAGGGACCCCCACACGGTAACTCTGTCATTTCTCAACCGTTTCGGACGTGGGGCGGCTCGCCGGAATCGGCCCGGCCCCCTGAGCGCGTTCCTGGGGGTCTGAATGTTCCGGGGACCCCCCGGGGATTCCCCGGGGACCCCCACATGGTAACTCTCTCATTTCTCTACCGTTTCGGACGTGGGGCGGCTCGCCGGAACCGGGCCGGCACCCTGGCCGTGGTCATGTGGGTCTGGAACTTCCGGGGACCCCCCAGGGATCCCCACACGGAGTTGCACCACTCACTTCACACGGGTGTGATTTTGTTTACTTACAGTAAGTGAATGTATCAATACCACAATCTACAAATGAGCTCGGGTAGATCGGCTATTTTCAAAAAGCCTTAAGTATTTATAAGGCTAAAAGTGGTTAATGCATGTATTGTAATACTAATCAAAATCTAAATTATTGTAGAGGAGTGAAAGTACAATATTTGCCTCTGAGATGTTATACAATGGAGTAGACGTAAAAGTATAGAATTTTGTAAATACTCCAGTAAAGTAAACAATACGTAAAAATTGTATACTTTCCACCACTGGATCCCAGAATATCATCTTAGTCATTACATTATGATAAAGTGAACATAGGGAAACAATCCATGTCTGTTTAAGGGACATAGAATGGGCAAATGTTTATGAAAATAATACAAATGCACCTTAAAACATAGTAGATGGAGAAAAAGAAGCTTTAACGTGTGTGTGTGTGTGTGTGTGTGTGTGTGTGTGTGTGTGTGTGTGTGTGTGTGTGTGTGTGTGTGTGTGTGTGTGTGTGTGTGTGTGTGTGTGTGCGCGCGGCCGTGAGCGGATGTGCACGTGTGAAAGGGTGTGGGTGAAATGAGTATGTGAACGCCACAGCTGCTAACTTGCTAAGTAATACACTATGACCAATCACATCATGCCAACTGTGCAGACGCCCTCTGATATAAAGATATAAAGACAGTCTGCGAGACACAGACAGCAACAGAGACAGAGACCCGTCAACACTTCAATCCAGGCTCCACTGAGAGAGAGACAACCTGCAGGCTGACATCATGTTCCTGATTCCTCATCTCCTATGCTTCCTGGGCCTGCTGGCACTAGGCACCAGCCAATTTGTACGGGAACTGACCCCACGGGGCAGTCCCTTGACTGAGGTACAGAATTCATCATATTCTGTGGTGTTAATGAATTTAACCCATTTTGACCTGGGAACGATTCTGCAAATGTCTTCTAAATCCTGACTGTTTTCTTGAAAAAGCTATGTTTTTCTATGTCAAAATAGCAGATCTACAAGCTCGTAGCGTGCCACTCGGTGGCGCGCTATGAGCTTGTAGATCTGCTATTTTCAATAGCTAAAGCATTACATAATGCAACACCAAAAGGGGTTCCCTTCCAAAATGGGTTAAGTACATTTTTGTAGGTATTTGTAGTTTTGTACTTTACTTGAGTGTTTCCAATTGCCAGTACTTTTACTTCTACTCCACTACATCTCGGAGGCAAATATTGTAGGTACTTTTACTCCACTACATTTATTTGAAAACTTTAGTTATACTCGTTACTTTGTAGATTTTGATTATTATTACATAACATACATTAACCACTTCAGCACTATAATTTAATACATTTCAGCCATTTGAAAACAGCTGATCTACAATCTCAAGGTTGCCATTTTCAGATTGCTGGATTTCTTTATATTAACCCTTCAGGAATAATATGATCAGTGATGGAAAAAGTACTCACATATTTATTTAAGTAATGAAAAAGTATCAATACTGCAATGTAGAAATACTCTCTTACAAGTAAAAGTCCGGAATTAAAAATGTACTTGGAGTAAAAGTACAAAAGTATTGGCATCAACATGCAAGAGAGTAATTCTACATTGCAGTAGGCCTATTGATACTTTTACATTACTTAAATAAAACATTTCGAAATGTTGAAGCAATCAACCTGACGGTTACTATAACCAGTGCTGTGGTCTCTATTGTTTCTTATACAGAATGCACTAGACACCGTGGACGCTGCTGCTGCTGCTGCTGCCTCGGCTGAGGTGATGAGGCTACAGCGTGAATCCTGTCCAGTGTTCTGGTCCAGCTTCAACGGTCACTGCTACAAGTACGTCTCTGCATACATGTTCTGGGGCGAAGCAGAGCGGAACTGCGTGTCTCAGGGTGCCAACCTGGTGTCCGTCCACAGCACTGCTGAGCACAACTTTGTCCGATCCATGATCAAGAACTTTGACCCAAGAGAGGGACCCACCTGGATTGGGCTGAGTGACATTCACTGGGAGGGTAGTTGGTTGTGGTCTGATGGCTCCAAATTAAGCTTAACCATGTGGTATGCCGGCGAGCCAAACAATAAGGGTGGTGAACACTGTGTGTACATGTGGTTAGCAAATAAATGGAATGATGTGATATGTAGTAATGCTATACCTTCTGTTTGTAAATATCGTACAGTCTGATCCCAATGACTGGATTGTCTGTTTCGAGTAGCCTACTGACTTGTACTGGCTCTCCATAATAAAGATATACATATGATTGTGCTTTACTACTTTACTGATGCAAATATGTATCTCTATTCAAATAAATTCTTCAACAGCATGGCATTTCTGTCTATCTTCGTCGGTTCCATGATCTCAGAATTATGTAATTGTATAGATGTAGTTCTTTTTTTCTTTTCTTCTTTTCACTGTTCATGTGCAGTTTATACTTGACTAGTGTTTCGAGCGTGTATTGAAGGAGTAGGCAACCTTAGGCACGGGTCGGTGCCAACATTGGCAGAAGCGAGGGTGATCACTGGAAGAATTTTTCTTTTTAAAATTAAATATTAAAAAAACATTTAGTAGGTTAAATGAAGTCCCCTCTCATCTGTATGCAAATTACATTTTGCACATAATTCTACATTCATTCAAACTCTGAGCTCTGACCGAGGAGAGAGAGTCTGGGAGATGGTGAGTTATTGAGTCTATTCTAATGATCATTACATGATTGATTGATTGATTGATTGATTGAAATATGTATTAACAGTTTGCAGAATTACAGTACATTTCAAGCACAAACTCAATACAAAGACTGTTAACTGTGAGTGGACAACCCAATTAAGCATTACACTTGTTTACAAGAGGGTCCACCATGTTCAATTCATCAAAACATCCTGATGTGAAAGAGAAACATATATCAGCATAAGAAGAAAACAATAAAGGTTATGTATACAGGCTGGTATGTCTGGATATTTGATCATTTTGTTCTTTTCTTTTGTAACATTCATGGGGAGAATTTCACCAACTATACCTGGTATAGCCTTAAAGGGACATTTCACAGCTGGAAGAAACTCCAGTCACTCAATGTTAATAAGACACTTTGAAATACTAAAATATCTAAAAACACATATTACCCAGGTCCCATATAAAAACCCCAGGAAAGTGTTTCTTGTCTCCCAAACATCATTACATTAAGATCTGGTTGCAAACGGGGTGAAGTGGCCCTTTAAGTAAACGTATCAATACTGCAATGTAGGGCGCCTGCTGGCCTAGCGGTCCAGGCGCATGCCACATGGGCTCTGGCCTGATAGCGTGTCACGCGTTCGAGTCCCGTTCATGACGACCTTTATGCTGCAGGTCTCTCCCCTTCTCTCTCTCCCTCTTTCCTGTCGGTCTTCACTTTCTTGATAGGCCTATACTATCAATAAAGGCAGAAAAGCAAAAAAGAAAGTAGACTGCAGACTGCATTCTATGGGGAACTAGATCCGTAATTATGAATTCATTTGAATTCAGACTTGCAAAATGTGTCATCCACACTTGATAAAAGATCACTTGCTCATGGTTTTATAGAAAGATCTATTTGAGGATTCTTTCCTCAATCTGGGAACCCTGGCGGCCAAAAAAGACAAGCGTCATGTTTTCCGTAGCTCGAATCTGTTCTTGAGAGATTCATATTTCTTATGCTGTCATTGCATTAATCAATATGAGTGAACATCCGTGTTCATTCTGTGACTGCCAAATTGCTCATAATAGAGCTGCCAGCCGGTGCTCGTGGTTTACTAAATGTGGGTTAGGCAGCTCAATTAGGAAAGTAATGTAGATGAGCAACAGTGTTGTTTTTGACAGCTAATTTAGATTTTAGTTTTAGTCTTGAATAGTTTTCATTTAGTTTTAGTCACATTTTAGTCACCTGAAATGTTTTAGTGTTAAGGTGGCCTTACACTAGCCGATTTTTTTCAATCTGAAATCTGATAGCACCACACACACTACAGGATAATCGGAGCGGGGCAGAGCAAATATCAAACATTCTTGATGTTGATCGGGCCGATCCCGATCGCGCTTTGAGCGGCCCCGAGCAGATCGATTGAGTCGGGCACCCCCCGAGCGTCAAAAAATGCCCGATTATCGGCTAGTGTAAGGCCACCTTAAGTCTAGTTTTAGTCGAGTAAATATCATAAGATTTATTCGACTAAAGGTGGCCTTACACTAGCCGATAATCGGGCATTTTTTGACGCTCGGGGGGTGCCCGACTCAATCGATCTGCTCGGGGCCGCTCAAAGCGCGATCGGGATCGGCCCGATCAACATCAAGAATGTTTGATATTTGCTCTGCCCCGCTCCGATTATCCTGTAGTGTGTGGTGCTATCAGATTTCATATTGAAAAAAATCGGCTAGTGTAAGGCCACCTAAACTCTACAGTTGATTTAGTCAAATAAAATGTATTCTGGCGGTAGATCGGCTGTAGAGATCGATTGTAGAGCTTGTGGATTGGCTATTTTCAGCATGCAACCGAGTGTAAAATTACTTGTGTTTTTACTGCCTGGATCTCTTGTTCACTATAGTCCCTTCCTAACATTTTAGTCTAGTTTTTATCAGTTGACGAAATTGTCAGTATTTAGTCATAGTTTTAGTCATCATGGCTTAGTTTTAATTTAGTTTTTATGTAGTTTTCGTCAGTGAAAAAAGGTAGTCGAAGGACATTTTTCGTCATAGTTTTAGTCGACAAAATCAACACTGCAGAGCAAGCCGGTGGGCCAAACGTTTAGGGTTAAGAGTAGTAGTCATAATCGCATTCGCATTTGAGTTGAAAGCATGTTTTGTCATATTTTATAATATTCTTCCAATAGAAACCACTTATATTAATGAGATATATTCCATTTTCCAGACTTGTTGTTTCATAAGCACATAGAGACACCCATTTCATCACTCTTAAATTCTGTTGTCTTCTGAAATAAACCAACAACATACCGTTGCCGCTTTGATTCATTCTTTTATTTTATTTTTTCCCATTCATTTATTTGTTTTCTCCTTTAATCCACAGACCATATCATTGGGACCTTCTCCATTACTATTAGGAGCAGTTTATCATGCCTAATCGCGCACTGAAAATAGCAGATCTACAAGCTCACAATGCGTCGCATCCACAACGCATTGTGAGCTTATAGATCCCCCGTTTGTTGCTGGGTGACACCATCGTACGACAAATTATAAATCAGGCTTTGCAGGCAGCAAACTGCTGAGGCAAAATGAGATTGCCATAAGCTGATTTTAGATTTATAAACTTAGATGTTTGGGGGTACTTTGTTTGCCTGTGCTTTTCAGAAAAACAAAACCATCTGTCTTTTCCACATATACAGTTATTCTGTTGTCTCTGGAGTCGAGACAGAACTTTATGATAGTGTGTTCTCTGACGAGGCAAGTATTTTAGTCAGTGTTCTATTCATTTGATATACTGGTATTTGCAAAACCGCTAAACATTTTATATTGGTCTTGCTCATGTTTTATTCATGTGTGACATTATGTATATCTTTGAATGTATGCCAAGTGTCAGTGTCTTCTGCATGCCATATGGCATATAGGAATAAAGAACGCCACCTTCTGTGATAAAATGCCCCCTCACCATATTGGAGGTTAGTGTGGCTCTATGATACATATTGATATTTATCTTCTATAGGTATAAACTATCATGCCCTGTTTTGTGTTTAGAAGCAAATGGGCAGGGATATTCTGCCTTTTGTTTGTTTGTTTGTTTGTTTGTTTGTCCTGCAGTAGTCTCAGTATACTATTTATACAGTATTCCACAACAAATATATAAATCACATAGAAATGACCTGTGATTTATATTCATAATTATGTTCCAAACATGGCTAGACTGATAAATAATACCAGCGTATGGTGTAACTCATTATAGGAATATATGACATATGTATGGATTAATCCTGATTAACAACACTTGACCTCTCATGCAAAGAAACACGAAGATTACATTTTAATGCTAAATCTTTGACCTCATCTATTGTATAATTGATATATTTTTCCGGTGGTCTTCATACAGTCCTTTGACCATCTTGACTTTTCAACTGCAACTTGATTTTAACCACTTCTTAAGCCCCATTCAAACATTTCAAAAGTAACATATCTACATGAAGCTCACAATGCACATTGCATCACGACCCGCTGCTAATTTGATCCCATTTGTACATTCTCTGGGTTACAGACCTGTATAAGGGTCCATTTGGTTCTAAACTTACTATATCAATTATTTAGCTGGGGATCCCTGGAATTGCCGTTTGGCTCTCAGCAGACCTGAACTATGCCAGGGGATTTTAGTTTGAGAATTAACGAATTCAGACCCAGCTAGAAAGGAAACATCAATTACCATGATGCTAAATCAGAGCAGATCTTCACCCAGACCATCGCTTAGTTGGGACCGTTGAGAATATATTATAGGGAGAGAGTCTGAGAGATGGAAAAGCAAAAGGATGAGCCTTTTAAATCAGTGGTTCCCAAAGTGGGGTCCGGGGACCCCCAGGGGTCCTCGAGGGAGCTCCAGGGGGTTCCCAGCTGAATGATAGTTGGGAACCAAATGGACCGGTTAGCGTCCATTTGATTCCATTTGTACACTCTCAGAGTTAAATTAACATTGATTTTACAATATAAATTGGGGTCCCAGAGATAGAAATGCCATTAAATGGGGGTCCGTAGCCTAATGCATGTCAGGTCCTTGAAATTAAACAGTTTGAGAATCACTGCTAGAGCGGTCGAAATCTTCTCTTATGGGGGTCCCTGGCATATCTTTTCAAATGGGGGTCCACAGGCTGATTAGTGTCAATTTGGGGGTCCTTGACATGAAAAGGTTTGGTTTAAATCTATCCCATTTTTGCTGGAGCTGAGGTCAGAATCAGAATACCCTGTTTTAGAGTCTAAAGCAACGTTGTTCAACATTTAACATGCAGTAGGCCATATAGGCGCATCGAACACACTGTCAAAACATTTTGGGCGGGAACCCCTTTTGGTGTTAGCATTATGTTATGCTTTAGCGCACCACTGAGTGGCGCGCTACGAGCTTGTAGGTCTGCTATTTTTGAAAAATCGTGAAAATGAGGCACAAATCTTTGAACGACTGACATAGAAACATAGCTTTTTCAGAAAACTGTCAGGATGTAGAAGACATTTTTAGAATCTGGTCTAAATGGGTTAAAGGTATATTCAGTGATTTCACTTAATTCAAATATCACTTATTTTTTCTTATTTTTTGGATAATCCTCCCTACTATAAAGTGTGCTGACCATATAAGGAGTTCCTCCCTGTCCCCAGTTAACCCCTGGGATCAAAAAACCCTAGTTTCGGTTAGGGCTTTGGGTGGCAAAGCCTTCATCCAATCAGGATGAGAGGGGCCTTCCTCCAATCATGATCGAGTGGGGCGGGCCTTGGTGCACGGGCTGTTGGTCTGTTGCACTTCCCCCCACTGTAGTGCGTGCATGTGCACATTTTGTTACCGGGGCTGACTGGGTGGTTTTCCAAATCACCCAAATCACTGAATGCTCCTTTAAGTCAAAGTCAAAATAGTCAAAGGACTCTAAATCCCATGCACTGAAACAAATGAACGATAGGCCTACAATAGATGAGGTCAAAGATTTAGCATTAAAATGTAATTTTCATTTATCTTCACGAGAGGTCAAGTGTTGTTAATCAGGATTAATCTAATACATATGTCATAATGAGTTACACCACGGGTGGTATTAGTTAGAAAGCAGTTCATTTACCATGTTGTGAATACATGTGCAAAATAATGAAGAGCTGCTGAGAGCAGGACAAATAAACAAACACATATTTTACAATTTTACAAAGAGAGCAAATCAAAACCACATAACTCTAAACATAGCATAGTGGGGTGTAATAGTTTATATATCTATGATTATTCAGAGGACATTTTATAACGGACATATTTTGAAAAGGGAAATATGGACCCCAGGGATTTAAAATTAAAATTAAAATCATGAAATAGTTATCATATTATCAACATAAATATCAAACATATCAGTCTACCTTTCCCCAAAAGGAAATGCAGACAATTCAGCCTGAAAAGAATCCGGCCATACAAATACATGAGAAGGGATATCAAAAGCATTTTAACCCTGTTCCAGCCTTTACAAATGCATACATATAGACAACTCTATTTAACATGTTTCTGAGTTTCATAATAGTGTTTTATTGTGTGCTTATATCAGATGTCCTTTCTTAGAAGCACTGTGCATTTTGTCTGACTACCACAGGGGGGCAGTGTTGTTTTGTCATGAGCTGCATTGTTCGAAATCCGCACAACACAAGTAAACATTTTCAATACGTTTTATATGATATTTTATGATTATGATGCTTATTATTGCAGGAAATTGGAAAATTGGAGTACAACTGTGTCAATGATAGGCCAGTGGGAAATAGGCAATCAGATGTCATTGTCAAAGAGTAATTAGGCAGTTTTTTATATCCTCAATTAACTTCAGCACTCAGTTGGTGAAGATTCAAGGTTAACTTGTGACTGAAGATGTCCCCATGGCATATGGCCATTTTAATATATTTAATAAATGAGGCTACAACGTTCACTATAGGGAAGTGATTATTCAGCTGCGTTTGTCTTTATTTGTTTGTTTACACAATTACCCGTATCTATTCTATAATTAGGCCTATGTGTTTGTGTGTATTTTCAGACATTTAACCTAACCACTTACCACTCTCAATACTTAATACCCTCAACCACCCTCAATACTTAATGAACTTGACCTTTGACTGTGCTCTTTTTACCCTCAAGTCACCTTTGCCGCAGATAGCCTATACCAGTCGTACTCAAAGTGGGGTCTGGGGACCCCCAGGGGTCCTTGAGGGAGTTCCAGGGGGTCCCCAGCTAAATGATGCCTTGGACCCTTAATATGGGTCTGTAACTCAGAGAGTGTAAATGGAACTTGTGTACTCTGAGTTAAACATTTGTACACTCTCAGTTAAATTAACTTTGATTTTACAATATAAATTGGGGTCCCAGAGATAGAAATGCCATTAAATGGGGGTCTGTAGAATTTGATGACATTTAGCCTCTCAGACCCAAAACGAAATAATATTTTGTTATCACTGTATTGATGTGGTATACCATCAGGAGAGATAAGAGGGAAATGTAACAATTCTTCTACCTTCTCTAATCGTGTAAACTTCTTGTAAATTAAGTAATATGCAGATGTACAGATGAACAATTATTTAACTCTTGAGAGTGTCCAATGAAACCACATGGACCCTATTGTAAACAAGTGTAATGCTTAATTGGGTCGTCCACTCACAGTTAACAGTCTTTGTATTGAGTTTGTGCTTTAAATGTACTGTAATTCTGCAAACTGTTAATAAATATTTCAATAAAAAAAAACATGGACCTGCAAAGGGTGCATTTTGTTTCATTTTACACTCAAGAGTTAAAGATCAACAAGTATCCATTTGGTTACCAACTCTCCAACATTTAGCTGCACATGGGGACCACCTGGAACCCCGTCAAGGACCACTGGTGGTCTCCGGACCACTGGTTGAGAACCACTGCTGTATAGCATTACATTACATGGGTGTAATAGGTGGGTGACACGGTGCATGTGGAGGTGGGCGGGGCTTGCTTTGACCAGATGCTGAATGAGCAGAGAGTCACACAGACACACTGATGATGTCCTTATTAGGTCCACCTGTCTGCAAGGTATAGCAGCTCTCACACACTGGTTACCATGGTGACAGACGGCCCTCCTAATAACAAGGTGCACACACACACACACTCACACACTCACGCACACGTACCATACTTTGAGGTAACATTTGTCAATACTTTTACTTCTACACTTCACTACATCTCAGGGAACATATATTGTACTTTTGACTCCACCATACAATTATTTGCAAAGTTTAGTTACTATAGGCCTAGTTACTTTGTAGATTTTGATTATTATTACAAAACAAAACATATACGACAAGCGACCTTGTAGATATTTTATTTTCAAATGATATACATTTGAAAACTTGTGAAACTGGACCAATGGGGTGCATAATGAGTATACTTTCTACTTTTGGTACTTTAAGTACATTTTTATACCAATACTTTTGTAGGCCTACTTTTTGTTTGGACCTACCGTCTTGTAAGAACCAAAACAGAACTCTCTGTATACAAGAGCAGGCTACAAGTGGCTGAAAACAAGCATATGGGGGAGAGATTTAGAAAATAAATATTGATTTGGTCACAGCTTATACTTAGCCCCTCTTGTATGACTGTAAACAGGGTCTTATCTCCCATTTGGCTGCAACGCACTCATAGAAAGTTGTCCTCTAAAGTCTAATCCAGTGGTTCTCAAAGTGGGGTCCGTGGGTTCCCCGGGGTCCCTTGAAGGGGTTCCAGGGGGTCCCCAGCAAAATGAGGAACAGTTTAACCATTTATTTACTTAAAACTAATTTGAAACTTTGGCTATTTTTCAAAACATTTGGAAAAAATTACATTTTGAAATAATTTCAAAAAACGACACTAATCCTCTCTTATGGGGGTCCCAGGCGCAATATTTCTTCCATTATGGAGGTCCACACAGACCACAGCCAAATACATATCAGTTTGCATAGTGGTGTAAAGCAACTAAGTACATTTTCTTAAGTACTGTACTTTTTACCCATTTTGACCTGAGATCAGATTCTAACAATGTCTTCTACATCCTGACAGTTTTCTGAAAAAGCTGTTTCTGTCAGTGGTTCTTCGATTTTTCAAAAATAGCAGATCTACAAGCTCGTAGCGCGCCACTCGGTGGCGCGCTATGAGCTTGTAGATCTGCTATTTTTCAATAGCTAAAGCATAACGTAATGCTAACACCAAAAGGGGTTCCCGCCCAAAATGGGTTAAGCACAATTTTGAGTTATTTGTACTTTACTTGAGTATTTCCAATTTTCAGTAGGCCTACTTCTACTCCACTACATCTCAGAGGCAAATATCGTACTTTTACCCCACTATATTTATTTGTAAACTACAGTTAAGTTACTTTGTAGATTTTGATTATTATTACAAAACATACAGTACATTAACCACCACTGTCAATTTGAGGGGGGGGGGGGGGGGGGGGGGGGGGTCTTTGACATGAAAGCGTTTGAGAACCACATGCTCTAATCCAGGGGTGGGCAACTTTGACGATGGAGAGGGCCACTATATTTCCACACTCACTCCAGAGGGACACAGTACATGTTACTGTCATAGCAAAAATAGCCGATCTACTACAGCTATTTTTGCTAAATTTGAATTGAAATCCTGAATAATTCTTTGCTCTTTTTGAATTGGAATCCTGAAAAAAAATACAAATACATTAGACATAAAAAAAGACAATAACATTTTAATACTACTCATTAAGCTACTAATTTAGACTGAAGTAATTAAAGCAGGACGACATGTTTGCATGTTTGGAATTGTAACAGCTGAAATCAATAATTATCAGTATTCCGAACCTGAGAAGTGAAGGTGGGGGGGTTTGGGGGGTGGGGTGCGCATGTGGAACCCCGGGCCGCCAGTTGCCCATGCATGTATGCTCTGATCTGTGAGGCCTGGAATAAATGGAGGAGATGAAATGAGCTGCTCTAGACAGCCTTCCACTGTCAGACAGTGAAGGTTGACTGATGCATGGTACTTACAGTCAACAAGGTCAGGGAGAGGTCGGGGAAGAAAGATGCATGAGAGGGTGTTTGCGTGTGTGCGTGCATGAGTGCACACGTGTGTGTGTGTGTGTGTGTGTGTGTGTATCTGTCTGTCTGTCTTTCTGTGTCTGTTTAATGTTTTATTTTTTTTCCTGCATGTTTGCTTTGTCGGTGTTAGATTTGCCTGTGTCAACTATCGAGATTGAATTTGTCACTCACTTGAGCATAGCCTACAGGTACAACAGCAGCAAAATGTTGGTGTGACATATAGCCTGTAAGTCTGTTGAACAACGCAAATACAATGCACACGATTATAATATAGTACAGTAGAACGAAAATACATCGCGCACCTGGGACGTATATCCTCAGTGATGTATCCCAAGGTCATCAGGGTTTCGGGTCTCGCAAACATCATATACCCCTCACTTGGGTGACCCAGCCGGGGTGATCAAGTCCCGACTGGCATCCCAGTAGCTATACCCTTGATCAGACCCACTAGGGAAAGACCACAGACCAGGGCCACATAATCCGTTGGAACCACTCCGGAACTACTCTGCCGGGACTGGGAGGCACCATTCTGGCGTATGGAGGGACTAGGCTCTGTGGGTTGACTCCTGTCCGGGCCCCTCCTACGTCTCACCAGGTCCACTCCTGCTCTCACCAGGTGCAGCCAGGACCTGTGCGTTGCACCAGACTCCCAGCACCAGAGGAGTGGTGGATTCTTTAGCCGCAATGGTTCTGCAGGCTCCACCTGGGCAACGGTGGTACTGCAGGCTCTGCTTGCGGCTCGAATGGCCCTCCTAAAGGCCTCACCTGTCAAGGTCTGGCTCTCCACAGACTCCACAGACTTCAGCCCTGGCCACTCCCACATTCCTTTCCACTCTGCAGTCCCATTTACTCACCTGTCTGTCAGGATAGCAGGATGACTGAACCCAATATGCAGAGCCACAAACAGGAATGTTCAAAATCTAAAGATTTATTTAAGTCCAAGGCAGAATTGGTATAACAAACAAATGAGTAGCTGTAATGAATAGTTGTAAGCTCAGGAAACTCAGGAGAGCCAAAAGGCCAAACTTTTTAAAATACAAAGAAAACTAGGAAGTCCAAAAAGACGACACTCCGAGTACAAGGCAGTAATCATAAAGTCCAAAAGGCAAACCTTTCAAGAAGAACAAAACCAAGAACCAGAAACTTCGGGTTACAGCTCAGGGACAATGACAAATGTTCTGACAGTGAGTGTTTGCAAAGAGTCCAGTTATATAGGGAGCAGGTAAATTGGCAAAGTGTTCACAGGTGGGCTGACGAGGGAGTTGGAGACAGGTGAGTAAATGGGACTGCAGAGTGGAAAAGAATGTGGGAGTGGCCAGACCTTGACATCACCGAAGGTTTTTTGGGCTTCCTCCTCATGGAGGATGCAGGCTGGGGCGCCAACCCATACTGCCGTCTACGTTCCGGCTGTCACCCGTCTCTCCAGTGGTCACCAGACTATACCTGGTTGTCACATAGTCTATTCCTATGAGTCACTATAAATAGAATACCTCGCATGGATGCACCTGGGACGTATCCTCAGTGATGTATCTCAAGGTCATCATGGGTTTCGGGTCTCGCAAACATCATACCCTTCACTCGGGTGACCCAGCCGGGGTGATCAAGTCCCGACTTACGTCCCATTAGCTACCCTCGATCAGACTCACTAGGGAAAGACCAGGGCCACACAATCACAATCCGTTGGAAGTTGGAACCACTCCGGAACTACTCTGCCGGGACTGGGAGGCACCATTCTGGCACCATTCTAGAGTAGTCTATGAAATCATTTCAAATAAATGATACAAGAAAACAAGACAGCAGCAACAGGAAATGTGCAAAGAACATGCAGAATCTGAAGGGGAAGTGTAATAAAATGCACGGCGAGGTAATTATGTGCATATATATATAATATACATCAAGTGCAGCTCTTATGTACATCTTTGCAGTAGACTTGTTTTTGTACATGCACATTTTAGGCAAAGCAGATTTCCGTGTGTGTGTGTGTGTGTGTGTGTGTGTGTGTGTGTGTGTGTGTGTGTGTGTGTGTGTGTGTGTGTGTGCGCGCGCGCGCGTGCGTGCGTGCGTGCGTGCGTGCGTGCGTGCGTGCGTGCGTGCGTGCGTGCGTGCGTGCGTGCGTGCGTGCGTGCGTGTGTGTGTGTGTGTGTGTGTGTGTGTGTGGTGGCAGCAGGTTGATGCTGAGCCGCCTGCGTCTCTGTTGTGCCTCCTTGTTCTTGGCCTAGTTTTAGAAGAGGTGAATTGAGGGCAACCATGGAGTCTACAAGGGGGTAAGGGGATTAGATCTCCAAACACGCTCCTCTCCAGTTTGGGATTTTGCTGTGAGTATGAACCAGACACTTAAAAGTCTGCCAGGGATTAAGATAAAGATCGAGAGAACTTACAGTAAAGCAAGACAAGCACGTGTGCTGTGTGGCGTGTGTGTGTGTGTCTGTGTGTGTGTGGTGGGGGGGATGTTTTTTGAACCACTTTCAAACTCTTTTTTGGCGTGACAATATTTTGGCATACATTTTTTTGAAATATAAATGTATAATATGGTAATTATTAAAGAGCAGATTTACAAGCTCGCCACCAGCTCAGCTGTTCTCACCACCATCGTATGACACAGTTGCACGACAACGTATAAAATATGGGTACGTTAAAACAAATTGAAATGAAACAAACAGGAGGTAACACAACTACAGTACATAAAACAAGATATTGGCGTCATGATGTGATCTAATGCAGTTGGTTGCAGAATATGGTGACCTATTTGCACGGGGGCGCACGCCACCACGTCCATCGCGTGGATGTGTTCCAGGGATAATAATACTTAATACAGGAGAAGCTGTTCTTTTCATCTGTTCTATTGATGGATGGTCGGTTCACTGCTTTAACCCATTCTGTACGGGAACCCCTTTTGGTGTTTTAAGCATTATGTTACACTTTAGCTATTGAAAAATAGCAGATCTACAAGCTCATAGCGCGGCACCGAGTGCCGCGCTACGAGCTTGTAGATCTGCTATTTCTGAAAAATCGTGAAAATGTGCCTCAAATCTTTGAATCTATATTCTTTCAGAGTTTCAGTTGGTGTCCCTGGAACAACATATTTTCAGATGGGGGGTCGGCAGCATATTACATATAATTTTTGGGGTCCTTGACATGAAATATTGAGAACCACTGATATAGAAACAAGGGGCTTTTCAGAAAAAAATACATTTCGAAATTTTTAATTTCGACGTCAGGCCTAAATGGTTTAATTAAGAAATGGCTCAGATTTCCCCCCCGTTTTCAGTTTCTCCATTTCCTGATTCAGGCAAATAAGACATGGTACTAGAGCATCCTAAATGTTTATAGGCAGTGGTTCTCAAACTAATTGATTGTTAATACATTATTTGCATATATATATATATACCCATGGTGGAAAGATTACTCAAGTAACATTTTGAGGTACTTTTACTTTACTTGAGTATTTCTATTTTTAGTATACAGTACTTTATTATACATATATCTATTTTGATGCCAATACTTACAATACATGCACTTCTACTCAAAAGTGTATTTGAGTCTCAAATACAGGCCTATTTCTTCTTTTTTTTTACTTGTAAGTAACAGATATTTCCACATTGTGGAATAATGGCTACTTCTATAGTCACGCACAAACTCTGTCCACCTCTTCCAACCACTGCATATTATGCCTTTAATATTATTTATTTTTAGTATACAGTACTTTTTACCTATCAATATTTTGATGCTAATACATGCACTTCCACTCAAAAGTGTATTTGAGTCTCAAATACAGGCCTTGAAATATCTCCACATTGTGGAATAATGGCTATACTTATAGTCACGCACAAACTCTGTCCACCTTATGCCTTTATTATATTTAAGCTACTGTATAGTATAAGATCATCAGTTTGTGCACGTAATGAGTGGTCCTGATGCTCTTATGTGTGGTTTACTATGGACTGTCTCCATCTCTTTGTCTTGAGGAGGGGGGTGGGAGGTGAGGGGGGGGGGGGGGGGGGGGTCTGCTCCATCTTGTCCTTCCAAGAAAGTGGGTCATGAGTCTGAGACTGCGGGGATTATATACCGACCGTCAGGCAGGCGTGTGCCGCGCTGCCTCTTATCCATAATTCTTAAATCTGCGCCCCTCCGCCGCCGCCGTGCACTGGAAAAGAAACACGCATGCACGCACGCAGAGAGTGTGTGTGTGTGTGTGTGTGTGTGTGTGTGTGTGTGTGTGTGTGTGTGTGTGTGTGTGTGTGTGTGTGTGTGTGTGTGTGTGTGTGTGTGTGTGTGTGTGTGTGTGTGTGTGCCTGTGTGTGCCTTCTGCTATTAATCAGATTTAGTCCAAGAAAATTCATAACTGACCGCCTGACACCCCCTTAACCCCACTCCACTCCACTCCACTCCACTCCACCCCTACCCTTTCCCAGCTGGTAGAAGACCCCAAAAAGTATCGTCTATCATGTCTAACAAACAACAGCATGGAAGTCTCTCCGGCCAACAAAACGGGCAGAATTGCACAGAAATAAACAAAAGAAGAAAAAAAAAACACTATACATACAGGTACATGCCACACACAAACTCAGCCTCTATATCTCTTTTCTCCCCACAGAATGTATGTCATTTGCAGACTGTGTTGCCAGTGAATTGTTTTGTAATTTACAGAATCAAGGCCAGCTCAGCAATAATGATATCTAATAGTGACACCTGTGATAAATGCCAGCCTTTTAAAACACCTGACCCCCATGATCCTGATGGCAGGGCCATCCAGTATGCTCTGACACCGAGTATGATTAATCCGCAAATAAATTACTAATAATAAATACATTCGTTTTGGACTTGAACGATTGCATCCATCATTAGGGAAGCGACGCTGCTTGGCCGCGCGACGCTCGCCATGAAGTGATGTCAGTCTCTGTATACCTCCACGCACCTCTTCCTCCATCGCCCTCCTGCCATGATCATTATACTGTACGTACTGTAAGCCTATCATGTTGATTTTGTCGAACTGAAACTATGATCGTCGACTACCGTTTTACACTGAGGAAAACGGAATTCAAAACTAAATAAAAACTATATACTAAGCCACGATGACTAAGACTATGACTAAATGTATTGACAATTTCGTCAACAAATAAAAACTAGACTAAAATGTAGGGGAGGGACTAGTGGAGAAGAGATCCAGTAGAACTAAAATACAAGTCATTTTATGCTTGGGTGCTTGCTGAAAATAGCAGATCTACAAGCTCACAACGCGTCGCACTGCGATGCTCTAGATCTACTATTTTCAGCAAGTGTAAAATCAGCCATTATGACGCCATCAAGGCCCGCAAAAATGCATTTTTGTGGACGAAAAACAGATTTGGTCGACTAAAATCATATGATATTTAGTCGACTAAAACTAGACTAACATTTCAGATGAAAATATGACTAAAACTAAGTGACGTTTTATACCAAACACTATATGACTCAACTAAAATCTAAATGTGCTGCCAAAATCAACCCTGAAGCCCGATTTATACTTTGACGAGCGATAGTCACGCACTCTAAATAACAGATCTAGAAGCTCACAGCGCATCACATCCGTGACGTGTTGATAGCGTGTAGATCTGTTATTTTTGGCATGCGACAAGCCGTGCGATGAACTATAAATAGGACTCTCTAATAGTGAGAATATATGAAGACCTTCAATGTTGTACACAAGGGCACTAGAACGAAAAACATCGCATGGATGCACCTGGGAACGTATCCTCATTCCTCAGTGATGTATCCCAAGGTCATCAGGGTTTCGGGTCTCGCGAACATCATACCCCTCACTCAGGCGACCCAGCCGGGGGTGATCAAGTCCCGACCCACGTGCCAGTATCTATACCCTCGACCTGTCCCATTAGGGAAAGACCAGGGCCACACAATCCGTTGCTCTGGAATTACTCTGCCGGGACTGGGAGGTAGATCAATCTGGCGCGTGGAAGGACTATAGGCTCTGTGGGTTGACTCCTGCCCGGGGCCCCTCCTACATCTATACTAACCTACCCCCTCATTTCATCTGGGACCAGGCTTGGAGGATGGGTGGCTCTCGGTTTGGTATAGGGTTCATCGGGAGGTATGGAGAGGAGGGCAGACCAAAGATTTCGAATTAGAATTCAATTAAACTCTATCCGCAGGCATCCATTAACCTTTTTGAAGTTCCCATGCATGTGACACAACCTTGAATAATGTCCACATGACTGTGTATATCATTCGCCAACCGCCGTGTTCATGACGTAACTAATTTCATAGTGATTAATTTAGGTCAACCTTGAAAAGAATATGTTTTTGATGGAAGCCTTTGCGGAACCGCTCGCCTCTTTGTCGTGGCTTTTTGGATCCGGCCCGCTTTAAGGAAGAGGTGATGGACAATAGTGTTCCGGTTCATGCATC
Organism: Electrona antarctica; assembly: GCF_951216825.1. Lineage (NCBI taxonomy): Eukaryota > Metazoa > Chordata > Actinopteri > Myctophiformes > Myctophidae > Electrona > Electrona antarctica. The sequence goes on from NC_136797.1 coordinate 24,491,132, forward strand.
TGACAATTAATACTGAATGTCAGCCCTGTAAATATCTCTGCTGTCAGGAAGAAACCACCTAACTCCAAATAAACCCCAAAAAATAAAATAAGAATCAGACTACTGTACTGTACTGTACTGTACTGTACTGTACTGTACTGTACTGTACTGTACTGTACTGTACTGTACTGTACTGTACTGTACTGTACTGTACTGTACTGTACTGTACTGTACTGTACTGGCCCTCCTCCCTGGCCTCTCTTTATTTTGAAAACAAAGCAATACTGCCTCATCAAAGTTGGTGTTGTGACTGTATATATTGTCTTGCATGAGAGAGGGGGAGAGGTGGTGGAGTTATTGGTGTTGCATCATTATCTCATCGTTCAGCCAAAGTGGCTTTGGTGGAACTGCTTTCATTTCTACGTCTGGGTCTGAGGTACTGTATCAACACCGTAGTCTATACAGTTCCCTCTTAAATCCCTATCACCATGGTGATAGATTCAGGCCTTGGACATTCCCTGCAACGCTGATTTGTCTACAGCTGACAGCCAAGACATTAGGGGCTCCATTTTCGTCACCGCTAAACCCCTTATCCCTAAACCTTTTTGCCTTTTTTTTTACTATTTTGCTAAACATTTTTGAATAGTTAAAATGGCCAGTCAACAAGCTCACAGCGTGTCAATGTAGATTGGCTAGTTGAACTATTCAAAAATGTTTTTACAAATAGTAAAAAAAAAAGGCAAAGAAGTTTAGGGATAAGGGGTTTAGCGGTGACGAAAATGGAGCCCTAGGTGTTCATCATACAAATATATTATATATATATACACACATGCACGCACCTACACACGCACGAACGCACGCACATGCGCACGCACGCACGCACGCACACACACACACACACACACACACACACACACACACACACACACACACACACACACACACACTTTAATGAATAAGTAATGTAGTTGTTTAACAATAATTTAACTCTTGTGAGTGTAAAATGGTATGCTCTCAAGAGTTAAAGATCTAGACGGGTCCATTTGGTTACCAACTGGGTAATTAGTCCTACAACTACAACCTATCTCAAACCCTCACCCTAAACCTAACCTCCCACGGGGCAGCACACCTAAACCTAACCTTAACCCATGTCTAACCAATGACTAAGTATGCACCCCTACCAACTTTCCATCATTTCGCTTGGGACCCCATGGAATCCCCTCAAGGACCACTGGTGGTCCCCCGGACCACTGGTTGAAAACCACTGCTCTATAAGCCAGACAGACCCTGCGACAGGTCGACTCGACATCTACTAAACTAAAGGATAGCTGGATGGAGCCTTAACTCTGCCTGAGAGCTTTGCCCTCTGACCTCTAAAAGACACCGTGAGTCTAGCTCTGGCCGTGCCTTATCGGGGCGCTTGGGACCTCTCCACTCAGGACAAAGCAGAGTCAAATGCAACAAAACCAGTCGTGTCCCCAGAAGGTCAGTCCCAATGGAGGCGAATCAACCCCCATAAAAAAAGGGAATGGACAGTTGTTGGCCTTCATTGTCTGAGCATGGATCTAGAGACACATGTTGGGTTGTAAAAGTGTCAAAGGCTGACTGAAGGGCTATTGTACTGGGGTCCTGTGGTAGCAGTCAGGCTTTGTTCCTAATGTTGTTCGGCATTAGCATACCGATATTCAAAGGGTATAGAGGCTGCAGCCTATACTCCGGCCCAGAGATACACCCCAAATGCATAAATTGCATTCATCTCTTGAGGACCTGCTGTTAGAGAGATAGAGATCATTGATAAGGGACCGAGTGTGATGAATGATAGCTGACTCACACACGACATGATGGGAGTCAAGTGGCTAGTATATACCGTGTCATTTGTCTGTGTTCTCATTCCTGCTGAGACAGTGGTTCTCAAACTTTGTCACTGACCCCCATCTGAAAACATTTTCGTGCAAGGGACCCATGCATACAAGACTTGTTTTGTTAAAATGATGATTTTTTTTTTTAAAGATTCCAAATCCTTCACTCCCCCCCCCCCCCCCCCCCCCCCCCCAGATATCAGATCACATAATAACAGAACACACTTTTTGACCCAT